>NC_044332.1:46058418-46365810 GCF_007399415.2 Gopherus evgoodei
ATTCCACAACAACTATGGCTCAGGGAACTCCATTGGCCCCCTTGAACAGATATATGGAAAAATGGACAAATCGGGTACTTTTTGATGTCTCTCTTAACAGATTTTACTGGCAAGAATTGAGGCACTTCATTGGGCAATGAGACTTGATTGATATTGTGGCATCACTCACAATGGCACTATCTTTGGAAACTAGAGAATTCATGTACTGAGAGTGGTACAAATCCATCAAGCTCTTAGTGATCGCTTAATCTTTCATCGTTGGGTGGAACATTAATACAAGATGACCATGTGGATAAAGTAGTCTAGACCTATTCCATCCCTATTTTTTATTTTGTATCTTTTTAAATACCAAGTAATGACGGTATATAAAGGCCTTTCCCATTTTCCATTTTTCTTTTTAAAGCCAGGTACCCAAACTACTCTTTGTGTCTTTGAAGAACAGCTCGAATGAAATTGCTTATTACAACAGAGAGCAGGAAGGTTAAAAAAAAGACTCTAATTAGATTCCCTATTCATACACTTTGATGGGTAAGTGCAATTGTGGTAACTGTCTGGATCTGAATGTGCCAGGCCAATGTGTTTATCATCCACATTCTAAGAAGTTGTTGCTCTAATAAAAATCCAGACAGAATATGTCTGAGAAATCTTACGTCCTCAGCCTTGCTCACCAAACGTAAAGGGTTTTGTTATAGGACTTAGCTAAGTTAAAACTGCCATCCTCATTCCAGAAGCACCTAGAAGTGCAAAGAAGGTGGAAGAGAGATTATTTCACAGGAAAATCCTAAATCTATTTCTCTGGAAAATGCATACAGCCCTGAAGAGAGAAAGCTATATCTATGCACACACTTATCTGGAGTGCAGTTTCTACAGCTCAATGCAATGTATATGCTGTCAACTGAAGAAAAGATTCATAATGGAATAATTGTAATCACAGAAATATGCAATGCTAAATAAGACAATAGGTAACTACCACACACATCTGTTGTCAATTGAGGGAAGTATTGAAACTTTAGCTTATTTTACAATCTAAACAGTTGTACCTCTGTGTGGGGATTTGGTCCAGCCTGCATATTACTTCAAGGTTACTTGTGTCTCTTTCACTAGTATTTTATAATGGAGGCACAAGTGGGACCAAACTGAGTTGATCTATACGCATCATCTTCAGATACTAAAATCTAAACTATCTAATTTTTTCTTCAATTAATGTATTTAAAAGTATGTTTAAACTAGTTTCTGATTATTTAATATCACCCACTCGTGGCTTCTGTTTTATTCCAGCTCTTGTGAGTTATGAGGTTATCCCTAACTTGTGAAAATATTTCATATTTTAGACTCCACAACATTACTTATTCATAGAAAGAGTGAGAGGAAGGAATATGTATTTATATGCATATTAATTTTTGATTATCCAAATTATATGCTTCATCATATCCATAGTAAAGAAAAGCCACAAACATATTTAAGAATTTCTTTTTTGTGCCAGATCACTGGGTTATATCTTTCTCTGAGCACTGTCAATTCTTATATTGTGCTGTTTCATTTTCCTTTCCAATACACTGGTGGATTCAGTCAACTACAGTCTACTTCACTTACTTTTAAAGGTAAATGTTGTCTTAGTGTCTACAAATGTGTGCTAACAAAAGTCACGCAGACATTCATTAGTTTATAAACGCTGCACTTAAAAACAGTTGTACATTGAAATGACCAACAGCCAAAGGGAACACAGTAGTCAGTAACTAAACAAAAGTGATGCTGATGTAATCAAATTACATGTTAACATACTTTGAGACACTGGGTTGTCAAAAAGAAAACTGGCTTTTACTCTGTTAACTTTCTTGTATTTTTTTTTAAATGTGAAAAAGATCACAAGCTAAATTATACCTTGGGGAACCTTTTTTCAGCCACTTAATTATATGAAATGATAATCTAAGCAACATTTGATCAAATTTTTCATTAGAACGCCCTTTAATTTTTCATTAGCTTCATAATTAACTGAATTTCTACAGTCATCAGCCTGTTTACAGCTTTTTGCTTTGTAAAGTACTGTGCCATAACCCTCTCTTTTTTTTTTCAGATTATAACACAAAGTATAATACTGCCACATTATATCCTTTGCTGAATGACTGGAACATCCATTTCTACATGGCATCAGACTAATACCTATATTTCTGTAGGTAAATGAGGAGAAAGTGTTTCTCGCTATAAATCTTATTTGAGTTCTCATTTTATTTTATTAAAGTGGGGAGGAGCGGAAATTAAACTAAAAAATTCAAAATGAAATTGAAGAGCTGAGCTGCTGAAACTGAAGACAGAACCTGACATGATTTCACCACAAATAATGCTTCTGGACCTTTATAGGGCAAGCTGCAGCTTGAATGGATGATATCTTAGGTTTTGTAAAGCTAAGGGACTTATCTATTTAAAAAAAAAATCAGTCAGATAAGAGAATCTAAAGTTATGTCAAACAAATTACATTTTAGTTATTAGTAGCTAGTTTGTAAATATCAAAGACCCACTTATTGTAGTGCTAGGAGCTGCATTTGCATGCTGATGAAATGCAAGTGGATGGCTGTGAACTGTAGGGTTATCTCTAGTGGAGCAGTGGGGAGCTCCAGAATCAGACAGTTGAGCATCTGACCGACTCAAGAGTCCAAGCTGCAGACCTCTTCTATTCACTTTCTTCACAACAATTAAAATATGCAAAGTGATAATTTTCCTTAAGTAGCCTTAAATGTGCGATCTATTTAAATGTGAAGAAAATTGCCTGAAGCTTCTGGTGTGAGGGACAAAAAAGAATAAATTATGCAAATAGCAGAAAAGGACTCTACCACTTGAACGCCTAATTTTCCTGTAATAAGCATACTGTTTCATTTAATTTTTTGCCTCTTATTAAAAGTGACAGTTCTTTTGCACTGTCTGATGGTTATATCTGACACAAGCCAGGGAAATGACTGCTAGACTAAATGCTAAAGCATTTTGGTAGCTTTTTTAGATGATGGTTACATTCACAAAGTAATTATGCACTGAAGAGTCGAGAAATAAGGTTTAATTACACAGTAATCGCTTCTGATGGACATGGCAGAAGTGTGAACACCGCCAGACTGCAATCCATCAATGACAAACCCCTGGCCACTTTTAATTCCTCCTCATTTGCATCATAACCTCCGCACCAAGTTGCACAAATGCTGTTAAATGTTAATAGGAGCTGTCTCTCCACTCAAAATGAATGCTTAAGCTGTTTCTTTTTTTTTTTTTTCCTCCTCCACCTCAGACCTTCAAAACCAGCTCCTCTCTGAGAGCAGGCATTAAGCACAGAGCATGGTGCGTGGTCACTGTTGTGCTAATTGGGAGCAACACTTAAAGTTTTATCTCTCAAGCACTAATAATGCACACTGCTGACAAACCAGTGAATAAGTAATGTACTTGGAGGGGGGGTGAGAGGGGAGAAACTGGCATGCCTAGAATGAAAAATGCAGTTGGGACCGTTGTTCAGTGACTAGCTATTTGATTAGGCCCTGTAGTCATATTTAATCCAGATCCTTGGGGAGCACAGACAAAATTACATCTTCATCTCATCAAACATTCAGCCATTTTTAAGCATTCAGCTGATCAAGCTTTTATTGTTTCTCTTGCAGTTACACAGAGACAATGATGTCCTATGTTCTTCATTCCATAACCCTGCAAAGCTAAGCCTAAACTAGCTGTGTTCCTCCTTGTGTCAGGGCATGAGGGTGTAGTGGGGCTCTACCACTTCCACTCTGATTACCAAACATGCCAGTCAGTGTTGTCCCAATATGTATATTTGCGTTTCCTTTCAAAATCCTTCTTTTTTTTCCTTTTTCCTTTCCACTTTTAGTCTCCTCTCCTTGAAGCCCGGTCCATTTCATAGGACAGGTCTACATCATTAAATTTTAAATGGATCTTTTTCTGTTAAGCAGCAGGTATCACTTTCGTCCTGACAAGAGAAGGCTCCCCCTGCCGCCTGTCCACCAATGCTTCCAGCTGTCTGCTTTGCAGAACAGGCAAGGCAATTTGTAAGCAGTCTGCTAAGTTTAACAGTAGACTCTAAGAAGTGACAAAAAAGAGCCTTTTTCTGCATGAAGATTGAGAATTATCAACACCTTTCAGTGCATAATAGTTAAGCCTTTATCACTTCAGGAGCTGCTGATAAGGTTAAGAACACTAGACAAACTGCTCATTAGTGGAAAGGTTTGCCTTTTACATTAAAGACTGCTGGGTACTGAAGTTCCTCTAGTGAGCAATACATCCCTGGCATTTGAAAAGAACGAGCTAATCGTTGTACATAAATGAATATGGAAAAGGAAAGCTGGTAAGTTCTGGTGATATTAGGGAGGTTTTTCCTGTACATTCATTGTATGCCTTTCTGTGATGCACCAAAGCTGCAAACACCAATGATGCAGAAGGCTGCATTCACTGGTCAAAGTCTGTGTCTACAGGGGGAGAACTGGTGTATATTGACTATGAGACTTGAATTACCAAGTCAACTAACTGCTCAAAAAGAACGAGGAGTACTTGTGACACCTTAGAGACTAACAAAAGTGATCTAAACAACATAGAAGTTACAAGACTAGTGACCTCACTTTGCCTGATTACCCATTAGCTCCCGCTGTGCTACATTTGTGTTAGCAATGGTAAGAAAATTAAGGAAAAAAAGGCTAGAGTAAGTAAGGGCCAGGAAGCTCATTTAATCAACATTCTGAAGTCAAACCCAAAAGAACTTTTCAGCCCTATCTCCCTACAGACTATTTAATATGCACATGGTATTAACACATACACGGATCAACCAGGGTGGGCTGCATTGTGATAGGTGGTGTACAAAATTACAGAAAAGGACAGTTCCTGCCCCAAACAGCTGATAACTAAAAGACAAGATATAACAGATGGATGAGGCAAACCAGGGTGTCAGGTTAAACAGGATGTAGTATATGAGTGATGTACCCTCACTGCTTGCTGACTGTATCTTGATCTCACCCACTGTGTACCCCCTCATTGGGGACATTGCAGACTATATATGTTATGTGCTGTCCAATACCAAAATACTAGCATCCCCCTATACTCTGTATGTTACCCCTGGTGACCCATAACTGACGTTTCAAACTCTCTGTATCATCTATTTTTAAACATTTTCTATTAAACATGGCTAACTAGGTAGGTCCCAGCAAGGTTATACCATTGCCATAATTTCTTTATAAGGGAAAAAAATCCTTACACACCCTGATGAAGGAATCCATGCAAGAATATAGATACATTTATGCTAGGGTTCTAACCATGTTTAAAGATGGACTTTTCCAGAAAAGTGCCTAATATTGTCTGAAATTTCTGTGTAGATAGACTCAGCCTTATTATAAAAGGGTTTATACAAATCTTGCAGTTTTGGTAGCAGAGGCACTGTAGGTATTCTCGGTAGGAACTAACCTATACCAGTGCCTGTCTACAATGGGATTTGAAAGTGTTAGCAAGGACCATTTTAAAAAGCAGTTCTGGCTTTGCACTTGTATGTACACAGGATCCCATTTTCAGTACTAGTGTGGCTGTGTTACTCCCAGCCCCAGACAGAAAGAGTGGTCTGGTGGTTAGAGTATGAGCATGGGGAGACCCAAGTTTAATTCCTTGCACTGCTGCAAACTTCCTGTGTAATCTTCAGCCAGTCACTTTCTCTTTCATTGCTTCAGTTCCCCATCTGTAAAATAAGGATAATAGCACTGCCCTACCTCACTGGGATCTTGTGAGGCTAGATACACTAAAGATGGGGAGATCTTCACATATGACAGTGGCAGGGACTGTATAAGTAGATGGGATAGATAGCCAGTAGCTACAACTGTGTTGTGGGACCTAGTCCCTCAATCTTTTCTCAAGACCTGAGAAAATTGTTATGATGTTGCCTACACTATGAAATAAAACCTTGTTACATCCCGTTCACCGAACACGGTTGGAATAGTGGAGTAGTTGGTGCCATAGCTCTAACAAAGTACTATCTTTACAAAATTATCTCTAAAGAGGGAGCTAGATTTGTATACAAAGTCAATGCATTTGCTCTTGAATAAACAATGTGATGAACTAGCAGCAATTAAACCTTGAAAACTGATTCTTCCTGTGTTACCCTCCACTCCTGATCTCTTCACTCACTTTGTTCTCTCAGTCTGGCCCGGTATACCATATCTTATCAGCTGGCGTAAACTGGTTTAGCTCAGTTGACTTCAATGGAGATACCCCAATTAAAACCCACTGAGGATCTGGCCCATTTTCTATAAAAGAAGAAAAACAAGCGCTAACGGAGTATATGAAGAGGCACACCTCAGATTTTAGAAGTATTTAGGTGATAATACTTTCGAAACTCCTATTAGGTGCCTATCTGCATCTTTAGGCACCTAAATACCTTTACAAATCTGGGTCTTATTGCCATAGGATTTGATCTTTACTATAACAGCCCCAAATTTATGAGAGGCTTGTTGTTTTCAGTTTCCACTGAAGTAAGTGGAAGTTGAGGGCTTTTAGCACCTTGTTGGATCAGGCCCTCTGGAGTCTCCATTCAGTATTTAATCAAGGAAAACTAATGAAGTCAATTGTCTGACAGAGTAAGGGCTTCAGATTTACCCCTCATGGACAGCATTCTGTTTGTAAAAAAAGGGACACACTTACTGTGCTAACAAGTCTGTATTTTTTAATAGTGCATTACATATTGATGTGTCTGTCATCAAATCTAATTGAACACAAAACCAACCCGGCCTGTTATGTTGAAATGCAAACCTGAATAGCTGATAAATCCACTTTGGAATTTTTCTTGTTACATTAATGTTTTTTGCATTTGTATTTTACTATATAAAAATTTGCTATAAAAATTCAATACAAAATACCTAACAGCAATCTTTTTACTAAAACATCACCTGGTGCCATATTTTGTCGCAATAATGCAAATAATGTAGATGGAAACAAATTTTCCATGAACATAGATCTAGTTTTAAAGTGTTCATATGTACGGTAATATTATGATAATATGGTTTACACTGATTCAAAATGTGATTCTCTTTCTCCTGCAGTTTTTATGCATTTAAAAAAAAAATTAATCTTTTCCCTCCTTTTTTAGAATTTGAAAAATGGAGATACAACGGGAGTGGTGGCAGCTGAATTCTTTTTTTATGTATGTCCAGGCAAGGTGTAGTCCAGCATAATGGGTAGTAATATGCCTCTTCGGTTCTCTTATATGATGACCTGTATTTCCTCCAGACTGCTCAGACAGACAGAATGACTGAGGTGAGGCTGAACTTAAGCATATTTTTGTTCTTTGTAGCACTGAAGAATCAGCACTTTTGCCCAATGTGAACTGATGTGGATTGTAATCTATTGAGATATGGGCTTTGTATACAATACAAAATATAAATAAAACCTTGGCTGCTCTAGAATTTTATTTTTCTGGGAAAAAAAAATCCCATAATTGCTAATATCCTGCAGCTGCTCCACCAGCGATAACAACTGTGGGAATATTTGCATAAACAAGGTGCAAACAGCTACTCAGAGCAGATTTAGACAGCATGATACCAAAAATTCCAGCAATTCCCTGAAGCTTCCTATCACTGCTGCCTCTGGTAGAGTCTGAGCAGGGGGAATTTTTTCAGAAAAAGCTAGCGTATGCCCAATCTACATACAGCTGTAAGAACTGTGGTTGTGGCCTGCATGTGTTTATAACATGTTTTTGTCTGGCCTAAACAGATATTTCTTCTGTGAACAGAAGTAACAGGTGTCATAATAACCATATGAAGGAACCATGTGTTAAACCTGGTAACCATGTAGGCTAAAACACAGTTCATAGTTATGACATCTCACTTGTTTCTAGCTGTGGAAGCAAGGGAACAAAACATGTTCTAGCACAGGTGTGCCATAACCAGGGCTCACAAATGTATTTAAACATGGTTACTTTTCTGGTGCAATAGGCTGCTAGGATATTATTTTCTGTAGGAAATGAAGTCTAGTATTCAGTTTCCCTTATAATTCATAACAATAATAGGGTGTTGAAAAGGAATCCTTAATCATTTACTCGGTAATGAGTTTTTCACCTGAAATGCCACAACAGGTGAGTAACTCTTTAGTGCAAATTTAGCCACACACCCCACTGTGGAGGGGAGATTTGCTGCTGTTTGTTGAAAATATATTCTGCAGGAGTCTTAGGCCTGCTTCTCCCAGACTAGTTTTATAGTAGTGTGATTCTATTGGCCTGGCCCATTCCCTTCCATTGTAAACCCTACAGACAGGAGCCAGGGCAGAAGTGAAAATCTCTTCCTGCTCCCCTCCCTCCCTTAACAAGCTTCTTACCTCATTCCCTGTCATTCGACTGGGAATGGGGCAGAGCTTCTTTCCCTGCATGACAGACTGTAGAGCCAGCTGACAAACCTGGCAGACTTCTGCACTAGCTTTGGCCTCCAGAAGCCCTACTGTATCCTTGACTGTGCAGTTGTACTGGATCCATACTGTCGAGACCCACCCTGCTTGGGGCTGTCTGACAGAGTAGTCAGCCCTCTTAAGGGTAGTGGTGTCTAGTGATCAGCCCACCCCCATCACGCGGTGTGAACCTTTAGATTTTGAAGTGTCTGACTTATACAAGAACCTAGGAGATACTGGTAGAGAGGAAGTGGTCCCAGTGATAAGTGATGTTTGGGAGAAAATGTTATCACTGTTTCTTTAAGAGCCTGGGACCAGGAGTTTTGCAGAGTGGATGGGACAAAGCTCCTCTCTTTCCCTACCAAGTCTTATGAGATTTAAGGAAGGGGACCAGCATATATACTGCCCCCTAGTGCCATGTAGCAGGAGACACACCAGGAAGAGAAGGCTGCCTGCTGAACCCTCTGAGCCTAGGGACTGACTGCGGGGATGGGGAAGAGCCAGATGAAGGAGAAGCTGGCTAAGGTCCTGCAACGGGCCTAAATTACAACCAGCTCCAAGGAGGACTGCTGATACCTCCCGTCCTAAGGAGAGGGACTGATGGAAGTACAAGCCAGCCCCAGAAGCAGGGCTGAGGCTTCCTGTAAGTGGGCAAGATAACCTATTAGGACTGTTGTATGGACCGGAGTGGGTATGAACTTGAGTGACTAAGAAGTGTATTACTTCTGTTACTGTAGAAAGAGCAGCAAAGAGTTCTGTGGCACCTTACAGACTAACAAACCTATTGGAGCATGAGCTTTTGTGGGTGAATACCCACTTCGTCGGATGCATGTAGTGGAAATTTCCAGAGGCAGGTATAAATATGCAAGCAAGAATCAGGCTACAGATAATGAGGTTAGTTCAATCAGGGAGGATGAGGCCCTCTTCTAGCAGTTGATGTGTGAACACCAATGGAGGATAAACTGCTTTTGTAGTTGGCTAGCCATTCACAGTATCAATCTTCAGGACCAGACTTCAAAGAGAAACTACTGAACTGTTTCTCTTTGAAGTCTGATCCTGAAGTTTTTTTGCAGCAGGATGGCTACCTTTAAATCTGCTATTGTGTGTCCAGGGAGATTGAAGTGTTCTCCTACAGGTTTTTGTATATTGCCATTCCTAATATCTGATTTGTGTCCATTTATCCTTTTACGTAGGGACTGTCCAGTTTGGCCGATGTACATAGCAGAGGGGCATTGCTGGCACATGGTGACGTATATTTCATACACCAGACCCCACAAAAGGAATATGTGTTTTGAACTAATCTGAGCTGCATAATTGGTTGAAATAATCTATGCGGGTGCTGAGGGCAGTGAAAAGGCCACAAGGGGCCAGGCCCACGACCCTGTCCTTGTGACTCCTGGGAGAGGGCATTGTCAAAAAGATTGCAGTATCTTTTTTTTTGACTAAGTTTCACAGGGCTGGAGAGAGTCCATGCACCTCTATTTTTCTGCCCTCGCTTTTGTGAACATTGGGTATCTAAATAACAAGTACTAGGAAATCTAACTAACCAAAAGAGTGACTGCAGTTATTGAGCCAACAAAAATGGAGGCCAGAGCTTGAAAATGTGGCCCATGCAGTGTAGAAGAACTGTGAATAAGAATGTGTAAGATATTTCTACTAGTTTTGAGGATGAAAAGCAGCATTATCAGCTATGAATATTAGCAGATAAGTCAATTCTTCAGTTCTTTATATTTATGCAGTATAAGATTTAAAGGATTTAAATATCTATATAAATGGAAAACCTTTTTATTTAACTCTCAGAATGTTATTTTACAGAAAGCCAGATGAATGAATCAGAAGACGTACAGTAAATGTCCACAGTCTCCAAAGGATTACTGCAGAGATTCTAGCATTTAAAGGTAAACATATTGCACTGGAGAAACTTTTAGAAAGACACCTTAAAATATTCTGCTAATTGGCAGAAATAGTCATAATTATGAATGTTTCTAGGTTGATTGGGGAAAATGTTTCAACCATTGAGATTATTGTACTTTTAACACTTGTCCTAAGATATCTGTTGTTGTCAGTGTCTATGTGTTGGACTGGATAGATGTTAATATCAGCAAAATTTCCAGGAACTTTGTAGTTTAATTTGTCTTACATGTACTAAAACACCTTATTAAAATGTTTAAATAAATTTCAACAGGCCTGTGTGAACTCTGTATTGTAGTTACAGGGCACAATATTGTTAATCAATTTTATATTTGACTCAGAATTTCCAACACTGGAGATTCCAGATTAAACAAGGAGGACATGCAAACACAGCCCATTTCAAGAGTCAGTTTCACAGAGGGTAATGGCAAGTATGCTACATTTCAGGGTCTGTGATAACTCTAATACCTGTTTTCCCATATAATATGTAACTTTTATTTTTAAGAACCTATACTTTTCTTTTAAAGACAATAAAAATATCCAATAATCTAAGGTTTAAAAGCATTTTCTTTCCAACAACTGAAATGAAAATTAGTACTCAACTGTGCATCCTCCTTCCACTTCTTGATGTGTATGTTAGACTGTCTTTGCCCTCTTTTAGACAGTGGTATATAGCATGTAAGTAGGTATGAAGGAATCTGTGTATAAGGGAGTGTCATTTACACACAATCTCTGAATTTCCACCATAGTTTTCCCTAAGTAGTCTATATAGTATTGTTTCTTAACAGGGTTGCTTGAAAATAATCCCTGTTCACAATGGAGAGGCACAGTACGGCAGAATCCTGCTAGAATCCATTGTGATTAAGAGTTGTTGCAAACATAGGTCTGGTCTACACTATGCGTTTAAACCAAATTTAGCAGCGTTAAACCGATTTAACCCTGCACCTGTCCACATAACGAGCCCCTTTATATCGATATAAAGGGCTCTTTAAACCGGTTTCTGTACTCCTCCCTGACGAGAGAAGTAGTGCTGAAATCGGTATTGCTATGTCAGATTAGGGTTAGTGTGGCCGCAAATCAACAGTATTGGCCTCCAGGCGGTATCCCACAGTGCACCATTGTGACCGCTCTGGAAAGCAATCTGAACTCGGATGCACTGGCCAGGTAGACAGGAAAAGCCCCGCGAACTTTTGAATTTCATTTCCTGTTTGCCCAGCATGGAGCTCTGATCAGCACAAGTGACGATGCAGTTCCAAATCCAAAAAGAGCTCCGGCATGGACCGTACGGGAGATACTGGATCTGATCGCTGTATGGGGAGACAAATCTGTTCTATCAGAGCTCCGTTACAGAAGACAAAATGACAAAGCATTTGAAAAAATCTCCAGGCTATGATAGACAGAGGCCACAGCAGGGACTCAGCACGGTGCTGCATGACAAGCATAACGGAAAGTCAAAGAATTAAATGGATGCTCATGGAGGGAGGGAGGGAGGGAGGACTGAGGACTCCAGCTATCCCACAGTCCCCGCAGTCTCTGAAAAGCATTTGCATTCTTGGCTGAGCTCCCAATGCCTGAAGTGTCAAAAACATTGTCCGGGGTGGTTCAGGGTATATCTCGTCAATTTACCCCCCCACACACACACCCCGTGAAAGAAAAGGGAAAAAAAATCATTTCTTGCCATTTTTCAGTGTCACCGTATGTCTACTGCATGCTGCTGGTAGACGCGGTGCTGTGGTGCTGAACAGCAGCATCCCCTCCCCTTCCTTTCCTGATGGCAGATGGTACAAAATGGTGGAAAACCATCATCATCCCGTGAGTGCTTCTGGCTGGCCTCGGTGAGGTCATCCGGGGGCACCTCGGTAAAAATGGGAATGACTCCCTGTCGTTCCTGGCAGACGGTACAAAATGCTGGGTAACCATCCTCATCATAGCAGCTGGAGCCTGAGCTCCATCAGCCCCCCCCCTTTCATGTCTAAAGAAAAGATTCTGTACTCCCTGGACTATCATAGCAGCGGGAGGCTGTGCTCCTCTCCCCCCTACCCTTTAATGTCCTGCCTGGACTATCATAGCAGCTGGAGGCTGCCTCCCCCTCATTTTATCTCGCTAAAAAGTCAGTGTTTCTTATTCCTGCATTCTTTATTACTTCATCACACAAATGGGGGGGACACGCCGGAGGGGTGTGGGAGGAGGGAAGTGGGGTTGTTGCAGGGGCACCCCGAGAATGGCATGCAGCTCATCATTTCTGCAGGATCTGTGAGGCTCTGACCTGGAGCAGCTGTGCTCTCTGGCTCTCTAGTAGACTTGCCCCATGTTCTAGGCAGGACTGACTCTATTTTTAGACAAAACATAAAGAAGGGAATGACCCAGGGAGTCATTCCCATTTTTGTCCATGCACCCCCGGCCGACCTCAGCGAGGCCAGCCAGGAGCACCCATGACAGTAGCAAATGGTACAAAATGATTGATAACCATCATCTCATTGCCAATTTACAATGGCAGATGGTGCAATAGGGATGGTAACAATCTCTGCTACCTTGCAAAAGCAAATGAATGCTGCTGTGTAGCACTGCAGTACCGCCTCTGTCAGCAGCATCCAGTACACATACGGTGACAGTGACAAAAGGCAAAACAGGCTCCATGGTTGCCATGCTATGGTGTCTGCCAGGGCAATCCAGGGAAAAAGGGCGCGAAATGATTGTCTGCTGTTGCTTTCATGGAGGAAGGATTGAGTGACAACATTTACCCAGAATCACCCGCGACACTGTTTTTGCACCATCATGCATTGGGATCTCAACCCAGAATTCCAATGGGTGGGGGAGACTGCGGGAACTATGGGATAGCTACGAGATAGCTACCCACAGTGCAACGCTCCAGAAATCGACGCTAGCCTCGGTGCATGGAAGCACACCATCAAATTAATGTGCTTAGTGTGGCCGCGTGCACTCGACTTTATACAATCTGTTTTACAAAACTGGTTTATGTAAAATCGGAATAATCCCGTAGTGGAGACATACCCATAGTTTCAACTGCAGTGGAGACATGGCTTAAATCAGTAGTCTTTACCTTTCTCTTTACATAGTAGTTTCTTCTCCAGCTCAAATAGAAACATGCTTCAAAGTTCATGCATTGCAGAAATTGACCTGAAATATAGTCACCGTATCAGTAGCTGGGTTAAGAGAGCTCAGCTTTAACAAATTAAAACTGATAACGTTAGATATAATGTAAACTATTGGCCAGAAGCTCACATTCAGATGAAAAGTCTTTAATAGTGTGGTCTAATATAACAAACAAATAGGGGAAATATCACTATCATTTTCAGCCTTCAGATACAAAAATAGACTGCGGAAGGATGAAGCTTCAACAGCATCTCTCAGCTGATGGAAAGGAATGAAGAGCCAGGGTTGCAGAAATCTCCCACTGACTTTCAAATGTTTGTGTGCAGGAGAAAAAAATCTGCTTGACCAATGACCCTTCACTTCTCCGTCTACTAAAAATTGATCCTGATAAATTGAGACTTATTCCCAATTTTGTCGAGAACAATTTTTGGAAACTGCATTTTACTTATACAAAGACATTAAAAATGTATGTTGCTACCACTTCGGGTGCACTCATTCAGGGTGTTATCGATGCCATCTCTTCATGGTTTAGGCCAGTCTTGTGTGAGTAGTTGTCAATATTTCTGTTTCAAAACCTTCTTCGTTAAGTGGTTGCAGCTACTGCCAGGGTTAGTAAGACTGGATATTAATAGAATAATGCTAGCTGACAGGTAGCCAAGTGTCAAAATAGTCTATAGATACTGTTGGTTTCCATCAAAAGAAGACTGATATCAGGTTGCAGCCGTATTTTCTAGTTACTAGAAGCTGCTGCTCCCCAATTAGTAAGCAAATGGGAATCCATTACAAGAGAAAATTAAAGATTACCTAGAATTGATGGAGACTCACTGTTAAGACATCATCATTTTCTTCCTTTCCCCCTGCTTGTTTTTTTACTATATAACACTTTTAAAAATACTCTTTAAAATGAGTGTCTTTTGTACTAGTCTGACAGCACCAAAAAGTGTAACTCTCTCTCCCTTCCACTCTCTGGGCACCCCCTCTCCCCTCCCCCACAAAAAAACCAAAACAGATAACCCCTTCCCTGTTCCCAATAACCTATAGTGGGAATTGGGGAAACAAAGAAAGAAGTTTATATGAAATCACTCACAGCTTGCAGGGAAGAGATAAGAACAGCCTAAATAAAACCCAACAACCTCAAAACCTAAAATGAGTTCATGCTAAGCAAAGGGATTAAGAGGAATAATAAAAATGGCTTGTATTACTATATTGGGAATAAAGGCACAATAAAAAGAATAAAAGTTTATTAATATATGAGATGGGGGTGAAATTAATGGTGACTCTAAAATGGCTAAGGTACAGAAATCCTTCTTAAAATGTTTTTAAAATGAGAAATAAAATAGATGTGCAACTGAAAAGATGTCTACCTTTTCTACTTCACGTCTGAGTAGGTTGGGGACAGAAAAAAGCCTCTGGCATAATTTAGAGAAGCCTAAAAGTGTCTCTAAATTATGCCTCCTGCAGCAGTTCTATAAGGAGCTATTTCCATAGTTCTGGGGAGGAATAAATATTTTTGGTGACAGGTTGAGGTATTTGAGGGTTTTTTAAGGACAACTTTTTGAAATTGTTCAGTGGTTTGGAGTGGTAGTCCTGTCATAAATGAATGAATGAACAGAGACCATCAATATGCAAGATAAATGTAATTTACTGTGTGCCTCTATAATTTATCACATGTTGAATATTACCAGGAATGGGTGCATATCTATGTATCTGTCAGTATGGGCACACACAGACACTTAAGTGTTTTAGGATGACATTGAAAGGCCTTGAAAAAGAAATGAATTAGAACTATAAACTCATTTTGACACCAAGAATTATATACATCTTGACTATTTTGATGTATGTGTGGTCTCTATCTCTATTATTTGTAGAAAACTCAGTTTATTCCACACTTAGGCCTCAACCTTGAAATCAGATTTCTGTGAGTTGGCCCTTACTTAAATACAGACCCAAATGAGGATAATGTACTTTGGGTGGATCCACTTCTAGGATTGGGGTCCAGATTCAACAATGGCTTTGTTACTTTAGTAAAACAAACATATGCATATTTGTTTCTAATTTGCCTTATTTCTTGGAGTAATATTTACCATTTACATACAATCTCAATGTGTGAACACCAAGTACTGCTGATATGTAAGACAGATAAAAATATTTTAAATTGCTGTATAGTCAAAAATCAGTGGTCAACCCAAAATCCTAATTCTCTCTATAGGCATTATTGTGCTCATGATCATGGCATCTGAGCATTTATTAAAAATGTTATTCTTGAATATCCCATAAGATTTCTATAAGATTTTCTTGATCATAAGGTAAAATGAACACCACCACCTAGCTGCTAAATGAAAGTGCTTCTTTACAATGAAAGATTGTTATAAATAACTTTTTGAAAAATATGCTTAGAATCTTTCCAGGGAATTTAAATAAAGTAAATTGTCTTATGATATGCATACCAATACCACTGTGATTTAAAAAAAAAGAAAAGAAATATCATATTTATGCATACAGCCAAAGTGACCCTTAAAGGAATCCAGTATTACCACAAAGCTGTCTGTCCTTGCTATTCTTAGAAGATAGGTAGCCCCTGGTAAAATGCCACAACGGCTCTTTTAATAAATAGCTTACTTGTTATTAGTCATTTAATCCTTATCTGTGCGACTGGTCTACTGACTACTAAACTGAAAATGGGAGAAATACAATGAAAGGTTCAGGTTTTAGATGTGAAAAATGCAGTGACTGTATTTTGTCCTACTTTGTAATTAGTCTTTATGTGTGTGTTTAGATTGAAAAGTTAATCCTATAGTTTTCTGATCCAATCATATTAATGAAGTAGCAAAATTCTACTGGTGTGATTCTGTGCTTCTATCAATTTAGTAAATAAATATGAAGCAGAATAAAATGCATATGTTTTATCATACTCTTATAATTATGTAGGAATTAAACCAGTAAAAATGTAGATTGAACTTTGCTTTAATTGGTTTATGTTTAAAGATTCTTTGATCAGCGATAACGGTAATATATATGAACATGTTGCATTTTAAAGTGACGCTGCCTTTCATTAATCAAGTGTCTGTATGGTTGATTAATTTGAACAAGGTTTAAATTGCTATGAAAATTTATCATTCATAGCCATGATCTCCATTTACATATATGTTAATTATGGTAAATGTAATCTTTTTCTGAATCCTCCGGGCTGCATACTAAAAAGACACAGTGATCATAGTGAGTGACTACTTTTCTATTACAAAGTGAACTCGGACTAGTTCTCAGTAAAGTCTGTTTCAGTTGTCAAAAATAGAGTAAAAACATTAAAACATTTTATGCTAAAGACAAGTTCAAATACTATAGACAGTATTTCTTTTTCAAATGATTTCCGTATTAAATAGCTAGAATGTTTAAGAAAATGAAACTACAACCGACCTCTCTAGTATGTATGTGCTGAAAGAATATTTTTCCTACACAGGCTTTCTCCAAATTAGCTATGTTATGGAAAAACCTCTCTTGTGCTTATTAATATGTCTTTGAAGAAGACTGACTTGGGAAGTGAGAAAGTCTGAAAAAGTCTTTGTAATAAAATTAAAATTAATTAAATTGCAGGAAACAGACACCTCTGAGGTTTATAGTCTCTGAACAAGTCCTAGGGAAAAAAAATCTCTGTATGCTGACTGTAAAATAGCCACATTAACGATTCTTTTTGCTTGCCCAGAATATACTGATGCATGTGTTTAATGAAAATAAACACACTTCACTCTGCTTTTTTCAGATTCTCCAACTGAAAATGACAGTAATTTGTCTAAAACATATTATGTTATTGTAGTTATGAATTTTATCGAGGTTTGAAGAGCAACAATGCTTTATAGCACATTTCCCACAGTGTTATGCAGAACATTTAGATTGGCAGGAAGTGGAATTCAGAAAGGAAGCAAAAAATATTTTTCTGCTTGCAAACACATCTTATGCTTACTTTTCCATAAATAATATATCAATAGAAGCTAATTAATGTCAATTAAATAATGCTACGGGCCTGATATTGGAGTCCATATGAAGGAAAAACTCCTACTTATTTCTGCAGAGAAAATTCCTGCTTAGGGTTTGCAGGATCTGGCCCTATATTTGTTTCATCCAGAACATCCACCCACAGTTATTCAATATTATGTAGAATAAACCATAGAATTTAGAGATGAAGAAGAATTATGAGGTCATCCAGCCCCTGCCCTGTTTCAGAAAAGCACCTGAGCTTGTGTTACACCCACCTTTATCCACAACAGCACTTAAGCACATGCTTAACTTCATTGTCTTGAATGCATTACTGAATGACGGCTTGATCCGGCTCCCCTGGAAGTCAGTATCAGAACTCCCAGTGACTTGAATGTATTAAGTCGTTAGGGCCCTAGTTTCTCCCCGCCAATAATGCAGAACTGGTTCTTACATTATTTTCTGATTGTCTTCCATATCAGTTTTTTATATTTTGAAATGAAACCTTTTTTAGCAGCTCAGAATGATATCGAAGGGACTCTTCATAGGGACAAGTTAAAGGATTTTTTTATTTCCATTAAATTTATATAATTTTCTGCTTAAATTGATAGTATTTACATTATGTATTCACTGCAGAACCAGCCTCATTTCTTAGTCACAACTTAATGCAATTAAAATGTCTATTTGGAAATCTTTGCAAGCATAGCACCTTTTACTACCTTACCAGGCTATTTTTAAAGCTACTTGTTGTGCAATTTTCTTTCAGACAGTTTCATAAAGAAATAGAGTGATTTAGGCCTTGATCCTCAAAACACTTACGCAAGACAGAGTTTTTGCCTTTCAGGCTTCTGGGAACCATAAATACAGCATCTGAAGAGGCTCTTGATACATTACAAGGAAGAAAACATAGATAGTGAGGGATCAGCTGTTGTGACCTGCACAGGATGTGCCATGTTTATCTTTCTCTCAGAGGACAGAAGCAGCTTTGCCTGGCTGAGGTGCAAGCTGGTCTCTGTACTGGAGGTCCAAGTAACGACCTGCATTGCATCAGAGAAAATGAAGACTTCCTGGAAAGAAGTCAGGATTGATTTGTGGCCGCAGTGTACTGAAGAATCAGGGCAGTGCAGGGGGGACTGAAGAATACGGAAGAAAATTGGCAGCATGTGACCTCCAGAAGAAGAAGACCCAATAAACCCCCAACATAGATAGAGGTAAGCAATTGCTTTCAGGCTGTCTGCACAGGTACTTCTGCTGAGAATGCCGTAGAAGAGTCATCTGAAGGAAGGGATCACAGGGAGACCCCACTGACCAAAAGACATGGGATGTATTGCCCTAGGGATGGGAGAAGGGTAGTGGTGGTCGTGGACTCCCTCCTAAATGGGGCAGAGTCATCATCTGCCATCTGGACCAGGAATCCCAAGAAATATGCTGCTTGCCTGGAGCTAGAATTCGGGATGTGACGGAGAGTCTGCCGAGACTCATCAAGCCCTTGTACCGCTACCCCCTTCCTACTTTTCCACATGAGCACCAATGATACTGGCAAGAATGACCTTGAGTGGATCACTGCAGACTGTGTGGCTCTGAGAAGAAAGATAAAAGAATCTGGAGCTCAAGTAGTATTCTCATCCATCCTCCCTGCTGAAGGGAAGGGACTATTGAATTGTGGAAGTAAATGTGGGCTACGTAGGTGGTGTGGGTGAGACAGCCTTAGTTTCTATGACAAGCTGATTTTCCAGGAAAGAAGTTCTAGGACTGCTATACTGGGATAGCCTCCAATCTATCCAATACTGGGAAGAGTATCTTTGGACATCATCTGGATAAACTGATAAGGAGAGCTTTAGACTAGGTCTTATATAGGTTCAAGTAATGAAGTCAAGAGGAAGAGGCTAAATTCTGGATATCTGTTGGAAGACTATTACAGCAAAACATAATATGTCCTGCAAGTTCTTAGCATGTGTAGAGGACAATTTTCTGAATCAGAAAGTTGAGGAAACAACTAAGGGGTCATCCATTTTGGATCTGGTATTGACTATGAGGGATGAATTAGCTGTGAATGTTAACGTGGTTGGAAACTTGGTAGGAAGTGATCATGAGCTGATAGAATTCAAGATTCCAAGGAAAGGAGGACATGAGAACAGAAAAAAAAGAACACTGGACTTCTGAAAGGCAGATTTCAACCAACTCAGAGAAATTATAGTCAAGGTCCCATGGAAAGATCAATTAGGAAGAAAAGTCAAAGGGGGCTGGCAGTTGCCCACCTGGCACATGCTACCCATCTGCCTGCCTCGTGCCTGCCCACCCACACGGCGCTCCAGGGCTGGAGCGGGCATGCAACCCGGCCTCCCTCCTAACACTCTGGAGCTGAGAGCGCTTGTGCAGGCTGGGGTGGGGGAGGGAGAGGGGGTCTCAGCCACAGGGTTATGGGGTCTCTGGGCTCTGGTGGGAGAGGTGAGGCCTCAGGCAGAAGAGGCTGGATGGGCTGAATGATAAACTTCCTGAGCCCAGCGTTCACCAGTCACCTATGGCCTGACCTCAATACTTGGGAAGCCACTAGAACAAATGTTCAAGTTGCAAATACCTGGAGATGAAGGGTTAATCACTAGCAGCCATCCAGTCCTCTGTAATGGGTTGCAGATGAACCTGTTCACCATCCGTATTGGACTGTTGTATTGCCCCAACCCTTTTTTCCATCTATCTTGCCATGATTTTGATTCTTAATCATGATTGCCTTTCTTCTGGAATTGAGATTGAATATCACATGGATGGCCAGCTCTTCAACCTGCAGCAACTTCATTCTAAAACTAAGGTCACCAGGATTGTTATTACTGACCATCAGTATGCTGACGACTATGCTATCCTAGCACAAACCGAGGCTGATTTACAATCCACCCTAGATCTTTTCTAAGGTGCCTAACCTAGCCTGAGACTTTCTCTCAACATTGGGAAGACTAAGGTGTTCCACCAGTCTCCCCCAGCGCAAGTTGGTCCCCTTCTCCAACAAATTGTCATTGGTGGTGAATTCCTGGTAAACATTAATAATTTCTTTTACCTTGGTAGCCACTTCTCCCAGACAGCCAATCTTGATGTGAAAATCGAACGTAGGATCTGTTATGCCAGTGCGTCCTTCGGAAAGTTGCTTCATTATGTCTTTCCATCCGCAGATCTCTGTCAATAAACTACGATCCTGGTCTACAATGCAGTAGTCATCCTCACTCTTCTTTATGGATGCGAGACATGGGTGACATACCGAAGCCATCTTAAACATCTGGAATCATACCACCAGCACTGCTTTAGGAAGGTTCTCCGTATCAGATGGGAAGATCATTACAGCAGTCCCAGCTTTCTCTCTGCAGCTAACATCATCAGCACTGAGGCAAAAATTATGAAACATCAACTTTGCTGGGCTGGCCATTGTGTGAAGAAGACTGATACTCATCTTCTGAAGCAAGTCATCTTTTTTTCAACAGAGGAGATGCTACAAGGACACCCTGAAAGTATATCTTAAGAAGGGAGGCACTGATCCCATGAATTGAGAAGAGCTGGCTGGCAATAGGCTGCAATGGCATCACATCATACGTCAAACCTCAGCCCATTTTGAAGAGAATCACCTTGCTCAAGAGGCTGACAAATGGCAGAGGAGGAAGGAAACTACAGCATCCTGGCTAGCAGTTGTGCTCTCTCCAAGCAACCATCTGTCATATATGTGGAAAAACCGGTAGAGCATGGATTGTACTCCTCAGTCATCATAAGTCTCATCAATGACTTTTTTCTTCTTGGCAGACATAATCCTCATATCAAGGGATAGCTGATAACTAACAGCCAGCATAGATTTACTAATTATAAATCATGCCTAATCAGCTTGATTTCCTTCTTTGACAGGGTAACTCGTTTGGTGGATAGGAGAAATACAGTGGACATAAAATACCTGGACTTTACCAAGTCTTTTTACACAGTTCCATATGACATTTTCATAAGTAAGCTGGAGAAATGTGGGCTTGGTGGAACTGCTATTAAGTGGATACAGAACTGGTTAAACAACTGCAAACAAAGGGTAACTACCAATAGAATTATGTCATATTGGAGGGAGGCTTCAAGTGGGGTTCCACAGGAATCTGTTCTGGGGTCCTGTGTTGTTTAACATTTTTATTCTGAGCTGGATATAAGACAAAAAGCTGAGAGAGGGTTGCCAACACTTTGGAGTATACAGCAAAATTCAAAAAGGAATAGAGAATAAAACAGAGAATATCTTATTACCCTTATGTGACTCCATGGTACACCCAAATCTTGAATACTGCGTACAGATGTGGTCTCCTCATCTCAAAAAAGATATACTGGCATTAAGAAAAGTTCAGAGAAGGGCAACTAAAATGATTAGGGGTTTGGAAGGGGTTGCATAAGAGGAGAGATTAAAGAGGCTAGAACTTTTCAGATTGGAAAAGAGGAGGCTAAGGGGGGATATGACAGAGGTATATAAAATCATGAGTAGTGTGGAGAAAGTGAGTAAGGAAAAGTTATTTACTTATTCCCATAATATAAGAACTAGGGGCCACCAAATGAAATTAATAGGCAGCAGGTTTAAAACAGATAAAAGGAAGTTCTTCTTCACATAGCACATAGTCAACCTGTTGAACTCCTTGCCTGAGGAGGTTGTGAAGGCTAGGACTATAACAGGGCTTAAAAGAGAACTAGATAAATTCATGGAGGTTAAGCCCATTAATGGCTATTAGCCAGGATAGGTAAGGAATGGTGTCCCTAGACTCTGTTTGTCAGAGGATGGAGATGGATGTCAGGAGAGAGATCATTTGATCATTACCTATTAGGTTCACTCCCTCTGGGGCACCTGGCATTGGCCACTGGGCTGGATGGACCTTTGGTCTGACCCAGTATGGCCATTCTTATGTTATAATGCTGATAAACTGGAGAACTGGGCTATAGACAACAAGATGAATTTCAACAAAGACAAATGTAAGATCCTACACTTAGGGAAGAAAAACCAAACAGCAGCACTGTTGAGAAGGATCTGGGAGTTGTGGTGAATCACAACCTCAACATGAGTCAACAGTGCTACTCTTTTGCAAAAAAAGCAAATGCAGTTTTAGGTTTCATTAACAGAAGCATAACATGCAAGTCACGGGAGGTAATAGTACTGCTCTATTCGGCACTTAGGCCTCAGCTGGAATAATGTTTCCAGTTTTGGTCAGCAATGTATGGAAAGGATGTGGAAAAACTGGAAAGGATCCAGAGGCAAGTGACAAAGATGATCTAAGGAATGGACTGCAAGCCATATGAGCAAAGGCTGCAGGAACTGGGTATGTTTAGTTCGGAAAAAAGAAGATTAAGGAGGGATGTGATAGCAGTCTTCAAATACTTTAAAGGCTGCCATAAAAAGTTGGAGAAAAGTTTTTCTGTCTTGCCACAGAGAGGCAAAAGGTTCAAACCACAGCATAGCAGATTTAGATTAAATCTCAGGGAAAAAATTCCTAACTGTAAGAACAGTAGGACAATGGAACAGACTCCCTGGGGATGTCGTAGACACTCCTTCACAAGAGGTTTTCAAAAGGAGGCTGGATAGCCATCTGTCTTGGATGGTTTTTACACAACAAATCCTGCATCTTGGCCAGGGGTTAGACTAGATGACTCTTGGAGTGCCTCCTAACCCTATGATTCTATATGCTAAACTTTAAAAGTATATGTAATTCCATTGACTTCAGAAGGACAACTCACATGCTTTGAGTTAAGCATGCATTGTTTGCAGAATTGGGGCCCAAGTTTTGAAACAAGCTAGAATGCTATATATACATGCATACGTTGGTGTGCACATAGATCAGGCTTGCAAAATCTGAATCACTCAGATGAGTGTTTTCTGACAAGTAAGTAAAATATAATTTTTTATTACCAGATATCGTGGTTGGTTTGGTATAGATAAATCATGCTTATTCAAAATGTTAGGGTTTTAAAATTCATTCCTAGCCCACCAATCTGAAATCTGTATGGAATTCATATGGAAAGTGAAATTTGTTTTTGTTGATCAGGGCATGACACTCTCAGCAAAAGGTGGTCTGGATGCTGATGAGCTACAACGTTTACATGTATTTCATATGTAGTTTCAAAGTACAAATTGTTTAAAAAGAAATTATATAGCTTATTGTCAGTCTGAAATATTCAGTAATAAGAAATTTTCCTGTTCCTTTTTGATAACACAAGGAAATTAAGTTGTAGATAAAATATAAAAGAAAAATGGAATACATGTTTCCAAAAGATATTTTTTTCCAATTTTTCAACTGAGAGAAAAGCTACAAGAATTATTCAAGATATGGAAAAATGTCCTGGTAGTGAGAGTCTTAATCTCAATCTGTTTAATTTACTCAAATGAAGAGCAAGAAGTGACTTGATCACAATCTACAAGTACTTGCATGGGGCCTGGATTTCTGATAGTAGGTGGCACTGTAATCCAGCAGAAAATGGCAAAGCAAGATCCAGTGTTTGAAAATTGAAGTTAAACAAAGAAGCACAAATTTTGGCCGTGAGAGTAATTAACCATTGGTATAACTTACTTGTACATGCAGTAGATTCTCCATCTCCTGAAGTTTTTAAAGTCAAGACTGGATATCCTTCTAAAACATACTATAGCTCTCAGAAGTTAAGGACTTGATGCAGAAATTGTTGAGTGAGGTCCTATGGCCTGTGCTATGCAGGAGGTCAAACTAGATGATCATAATGGTCCTTTCTGGACATAAAATCTATGAAAAAAATTAACCAAACTTTTTGTATCTCAGCAGAGACCAGAGGTTTTTGGTCCAGGAGTTGGTTTGGTTCTCAGATTAAAAAAAAAAAAGAAGGCTTTGAAAGAGACAAGGTGGATGAGGTAACATCTTTTATTGGACTAGCTTCTTTTGGTGGAGGGGTCAAATGTTCGAGCTTCACAGAGCTCTCCCTCAGTTCTCAGAAGGTAACCAGAATGTCACAGATAAATACAAGATGGTACAGATTGTTAAGCGTAAGGGGTTCACACATGCTGTATGAGACCATTTAAAAATGAAGTGGGCAGTTACCACCTCTGTAGTCATAGGACAAAATAGGTTTAGTAAGCAGCAGATTGTGTTAAAAATTGTTGTAATGAGCCATAAAACCAGTGTGTCTGTTAAATTGATGATTTTTAGTGTCCAGCAAAGTTATGAATTTAAGTTCCTAGGCCTGTCTTTTGAAGGTTTATGCAGGCTTTCTCTGAGGAAAAGGAGTAAGAGGTCAGATATGGAGTGGTCACTTTGTGAAGTGTTTGTCCATAGGTGATGTGTTTTTGTCTTCTATGTGAGAGAATAGCTATACCACCAGATAATGAATTCTAAACCAACAGATAGTGATCAAACCAGAGGACAAAGGGGATGTTATCATAATCTTCAACTGGCTTCCTCCAGAAATTCTGCAACATTAACAACCTCCCTCAGAACACCATCCTGGCCACCATGAATGTCACTTCCTTATAAACCAACACCCCTCACCATGACAGCATTGCTGCCTGCCTCAAATAGCTACAAAACAATGGACAAGCTCAGCTATCTACCCCAAACACATCGCCAAACTCATCTATTTCATTTTCACCCATAATTTTACATTTAATAACACACACTTTGCCCAAAGGCTTCCTAATATGTCCTCTTCATGGACCACGTTGGGGAAGAATTTCTGGAAAAATGCAGCACAAAACCAATAATATACCTAAGATACCTGAATTATATTTTTATCCTCTAGACAGATGACCTAAATTCCCTCAGAGATTTCCATCACAACGTCAACAACTACCACCCATCCATCAAATTCTCTCTAAAACGCTCCCACGTTAGCATCAACTTCCTGGACACCATGATCCATTTCAAAGATGAAATCCTACAGATAACTACATACAAGAAACCCACAGATCACTATATTTACCTCTACAGATCCAGTAACTACTCCAAAAACACCAAGAAATCTGTTATCTGCAGCCAGCCACTCAGATACCACAGAAAATACTCCATTAATTCCAGGATATACACCTTAACCCTTAAAACTGCCTTCACCAAACAAGAACATTCCACCAGAGAAGTAGATAAAGAATGAACCATCCAAATACACCAAAAGTATATCTTTTAATACAGGAAAACAAAACTTAGCAACTGCACAACCCTAGATGTCACCTACCATGCCACAGTGGAACCCATCTGGGATATAACAGTCAGCATGGATTTGTCAAGAACAAATCATGTCAAATTAACCTAATAGCTTTCTTTGACAGTCTTGTGGATGGGGGAAAGTAGTAGATGTGGTACATCTTGACTTTAGTAAGGCTTTTGATACTGTCTTGCATGACTTTCTCATAAACAAACTAGGGAAATACAACCTAGATGGAGCTACTATAAGGTGGGTGCAAAACTGGTTGGAAAACTGTTCCCAGAGCATAGTGGTCAGTGGTTCACAGTCATGCTGAAAGGGCATAATGACTGGGGTCCTGCAGGGAGCAGTTCTGGATCTGATTCTGTTCTAAATCGTCATTAATGATTTAGATAACGGCACAGAGAGTACACTTATACAGTGTGCAGATGATACGAAGCTGGGTGGGGTTGCAAGTGCTTTGGAGGATAGGATAAAAATTCAAAATGATCTGGACAAACAGGAGAAATTGTCTGAAGTAAATGGGATGAAATTCAATAAGGACAAATGCAAAGTACTCCACTTGGGAAGGAAAAATCAGTTGCACACATACAAAATGGGAAATGACTGCCTAGAAAGGAGTACTGTGGAAAGGGTCTTGGGGGTCTTAGTGGACTATAAGCAAAATATGAATCAACAGTGTAATGCTGTTTCAAAAAAAGCGAACATCATCTTGGGATGTGTTAGCAGGAGTGTAGTAAGAAAGACACAAGAAGTAATTCTTCCGCTCTACTCCATGCTGATTAGGCCACAACTGGAGTATTGTGTCCAGTTCTGGATGCCACATTTCAGGAAGGATGTGGATAAATTGGAAAGAGTCAAGAGAAGAGCGACAAAAATGATCGAAGGTCTAGAAAACATGACCTATAAGCGAAGATTGAAAAAAATTAGGTTTGTTGAGTCTGGAAAAGAGAAGACTGAGAGGGAACATAACAGTTTTCAAGTTTCTGTGAACCCTGCTGCCACTTTTCCTGGTGGTTGTACATGTGATGTTGCACTCTATATGATTTTATGAAAGTAGCTGATGAGTGTATATATAATGTAACTAAAATATGCTTCACGCAAAAGGTCTCCATTACAAAGCTTATAATCTACTGAGTGTGATCATCCTGTTTGTATAAATGTATCACTCTTGTATCTGAAATTAGAAATATGAAATATAACTCTGAGGGCCTGTTTTAGTTATGCAAAGTGTGGACCATTAATGGTGGCTCCCATCAACCAGGACAATTGACTATAGATGGCTCTGTTTTACTTGTAAGTCTTCCTGTATACATGTGTGCTGGCAAGTGGGTAATCAAGTCTTACAGTGACATGTGATCATATCACCTGAACTGGAATCCATCTTTAACCTGGTGTTTTTCCCTTGAGAAGGTGGGGTAGGAACCCAGAGGGACAAGGGATTCCTGCCTTATGCAAAAGATATATAAGTGGGTGGAACAGAGCAAATGAGAAATCCCCGAGCTATCACCTGAGCTGGAACAAGGACTGTACCAGGGGATTGAGTTCAGACTCGGAGGGTGTCCAGTCTGTGATAGAAGCTTATTGAAACATCTCTGAGGGTGAGATTTTATCTGTATTTAGTTTTCTTACTGTATTAGACATAGACTAGCATGTTCTATTTTATTTTGCTTGGTAATTCACTTTGTTCTGTCTGTTACTATTTGGAACCACTTAAATCCTACTTTCTGTATTTAATAAAATCACTTTTTACTTATTAATTAACCCAGAGTATGTATTAATACCCGGCAGGGGTGGGAGGGGGGCTAACAGCTGTGCATATCTCTCTATCAGTGTTATAGAGGGCAAACAATTTGAGTTTACCCTGTATAAGCTTTATACAGGGTGAAATGGTTTATTTGGGGTTTGGACCCCATTAGGAGTTGGGCATCTGAGTGTTAAT
Organism: Gopherus evgoodei; assembly: GCF_007399415.2. Taxonomy (NCBI): domain Eukaryota; kingdom Metazoa; phylum Chordata; order Testudines; family Testudinidae; genus Gopherus; species Gopherus evgoodei. The sequence continues at coordinate 46,085,897 of NC_044332.1, forward strand.
GACAGGAACACTTCTTAAGTTGCTTTCAGTTAAAGTCTGCATCTTTGGAGCACGTGGTTCAGACCCTGGGTCTGTGTTGCAGTGGACTGGCGTGTCTGGCTCAACAAGACAGGGTGCTGGAGTCCCAAGCTGCCAGGAAAAGCAGGGGCAGAAGTAGTCTTGGCACATCAGTTGGCAGCCCCAAGGGGTTTCTGTGATCCAACCCATCACAGTACTACACCCCAAATGCTTTCTGAACCTCCTCACTGCTGTTATGCCTGCCCATTTATGGATTTCCTTCTTTCTCCCGCTACTTATCCAAAACCTACCATCTTTCCTTGTCACTCACAACTCCACAAAGTAATTTCAAGACAGCCATGGGGACACTTCAGGCACATTTCTTTGTTTGCACAACACACATTTGCACAAATATTCACAAGACTTTCTGAAACATTCTTATGAACGGAAATGTGCTCACTCAGACATTTGTGGCAATGAAAGAGTTGTGAATACTCTGAGTGAATGTGATTATGAATTCACCAAAACATTCACACCTTGAATCATATAAACACTTCAGTTCAGATCATGTACATTCAACCTTAACTGTGGCATATCCTGACTATTGATTCCTTAGCCATGCAACCTTCACATTCTGGCGATGTAGTCTTTTCTAAGAACTCAAGGAGAACAACTATATTTAAAAACCTATGCAATCCCGCATGGAATTCATAAGACGAGTGTTACAAAAGCATCTCTTAATGAAAGATAATGTTATTACATTTCTTGGTAGCTACTTTTAAAAAAACAAATCTTTTTATTTCCTCTGTTCTTAAGTACTTTGGTGCCCTCATTCTTCCCATATTTGCAAGTCCTTCTGACTCTCTTCTCCATTCCTCACTATGGCATTTTTCAGTTTGATGCTGTAAACACTGATGCACTTGATGGCCCCGTTGTACATAGTAGAACTACTCACATGAGTACAGTTACTCATTAGTCTTACACTGTAAACTCTTCAGGGCAGCAACCTGTTTAGTTTTCCTTTAAAGCATATGAACACTATGACACTCTAATAATAATAATTAATAACTGTGAAACAGTCCAAAGATCGAAAAACAAACAAAAACTGCCCAGAGTCCTTGCTTTGAGACTTCTTTCAAAAGCTTATGGAATGTTCCATGTGGGCTGGATTTGGGGTGCTAACCTGTGTGTGTAAACCAGCTTTGGTTTTGAAAGAAAATCCTAGGAAGATTTAAATCGGAATCAAGCTATGATATCCTTCTGTTCAGTTATTTAAACCATTTATTTTTATATTTCACATTTCCCTTGTGCATGATTTTCCTTTTTCTTCTTATAAATACAAATGATGTGCATTGAGACATAAGTGATGGGGGTAATTGTATGACACATATGGTTGCAAAGAAATTTTATCCAAAATTTCTCAAGTACTCAAAGGACAAGAAAGTGTGTCTTTTTTGTTTTGTTTTGGAGTATCAAGGGTTTTCAGAGGAAAGGAGGGAGTAGGATGATAATGACTGTGTTTGCAGCTACAACATGATGGTCACGGAGGTGTCCAGTTGAGTGCAGACAGGGCACCAAGGACTAAACAAAGGTGAGGGGTTTGTGACAGTACTGTAGTCTATTTTGTAGCAAACTTTTCCAAACTGAACCATAACTAATGTTCAATTTTGGTTTGTTTATCTTTGCAAATAAGTTAAATTGTCAAGCCTTTAGTTTTTGTGCATCAGATACAACCACCTAGCACTCAAAATTCTGCCAATCAAACTGACAGCAGTTGCCAGCACATGCTGCCCTTTGCCATTTTTCTGAGTAGCCAACTCACAGCTGGAGGGGAAGGAACATCTCAGAACTTCTGAATTGTTTAAAAATTGCAAAACAGCAATGCCTAACCCCCCCCTCCAAGAACCCTGCAGTCTAAACAACTGTAAATAGAGTACAAAATGGGTAACAGGGCTAGAGCTTTTATCCTCATATTTGTGTGTGGGAGGGGTTGTGTTATATTGGTTGAAGCATGGCCCCATGAGTTGGAAGAACTTCCAGGTCCTATTCCTAGTTTGGCCACTATCTGCTGTGTGACTTTGGGCAAGTCAGTTATTCTTTTCCTGCTCTAGTTTCCAATCTGTAAAATGAATGAATAATATCTACTTCACAGGGGTGTTGTAAGGATTAATGAATTAGTGGCTGTAAAAGCCATTGAGATTCTTGAGTGAAATGCACTATGAAAACTGTAAAGATGGTCTATGGATGGCTCACGGCCATTTCTAACTATTCATTTTGTGTGGGATGAATATAACATACCCATGCACACAAGCATTCACTTTGCAACCTAAATACCCTTTTAAATGTAATTTCTTTGTGTCTTTTACATAGGCAGTTACTTTAAAAAAACCCTTACGCTACAAGAGAGTTTAGGTTTCAAAGCTAAGTACTCAAAAGTTTGGAGGTGCCAGGATTAAAGTTGCCCGTTAACTTTTAATTCACTCTTTTGTGTTTTCATTATGACAGAATCTTAATTACACGATCACATACTTTTTGTTGCATAGGTCCCTTGCCCTATTTAGTGCACAAGATGTATGATGAATAAGGTAAAAGGCTGCAAGAGAGTGGATGTTATTTTGTATTTAAGGCACCAGACTGGAACCTTGGAGAGCTGGGTTCTATTTCCTGCCTCAGCCACAGGCTTTTTATGTGATATCAGGCAAGACTGCCATACTGTACATGGGGAGATGAATTACGGTTGCAGAGACTATTTTAATAATAGATTTTCCCCAACATCTGAGTGCTTGACCATAAAAACTTAATATTTTAATGTAATTCTTTATATATATTGCACCATTGTTATAATCCAGGACCTTTAGAGCCTGTCCTGTACTGTTTGAACTAAAAGTGTAACTGGTAGCGGTAGTAGGCTGTTATCCTTTGTGTTGTCCAGCCATTAAAAGGACATGTAACACACACTTTGTGAATGGCTTACAAATATTTGGCAGGAGGGATATGTTAGGAATCAGGATTCTTTTCTTCATTCTGAATTACGGTCTAGTAGTTACCATCCATATAGCCAAGCATATAGATTTGGCATAGTCAACCTGAAAAATAATGTGCCTAAGTGGACTAGACTCTAGCTTGATGTTTTAGAGACAAACTTCTATTTTCAGCTCAGTCAAAAGTGATGTTACGCAAATGCTCAGCTACCCCATCTGTAAAATGGGGGAATGGCACTTGCCTGACTCTGAAAAGACGGGTCAGAGGGCTTGCTCCATAATCAGCACTGTGAAATGCACAGAATTATTAACAGAAGTCAGTGGAAGGTTAACTTCTGGCTCCTAGCCCTGAACACCTTCCCTTAGGCCAAATGGAGCATGGGGTGCGGGGAGGGAATTGCTGCTGCTGTGTTTATTTTGTGTCTGGAGCTCTCTCTCTCTGTGCCTACCATGCAGGAGGTCTAGAATTATGCTCAGTGCAGCTCGTATGTAGGGGCTTCATGGGGCAAGAGCATGATGACTGCAGATGAAGGTCAGCAGAGCTGGAGCATATTCAGTACAAATAGAATGTTTGGAGATTTTAGCAGCCAGTCTCTGAGAAACTTTACTGGACACATGTTCAGTGACAAAGGGCAAAATGCAACTTTCAGAGGTTTATAACTCAATCAAATTAGGTTGGATTTTTCATGGGCCAGCAAAGCGCACCTCCCTGTACTAGAACTATCCCCGCTGCTTCCAGATTCCTTCCCCAAAGCACAGTGATGCTATAGTTCTAACAAGAAATAGTTAATTTTGCCAATGCTCAATTTTTCTATCTCTTTCCCTAACATCATTCTCAGAAAGGGATGAAACATTTTTGCTGAAACGTTCCAAAAGTATTCAACCTGAAACAGATCATAGCATGAGAAATTTCAGACCCCACGGTTAAAGTATGACAAAGTTATAAGAACCTGAAAGCAGGACTTACTTAGTCAACTTATAGAAACTTAACTATAGGAATTAATCTATACACGTTAAAGAATATACATGCCATGTCTTCTTTGATAAATCTCCAGCGGATGTGAAATACACGGTATTATTGTTTTAATAATATGGCACTATAATGCTAAATCCTTTGGTTAATTTTTTTTTCTGAATATTTCTTTGTCCCTTATTTAGAGCTCTACTGTTAAGTGATATAGCTCAACAAACGCTTCTATTACAACATTTGTATATGATGATATTTCCTGCTAATAGAAACCATCAGGAATATACTAGTTAATAGTGATGATATTCAAGGGCAAAGAGTCCAAAACATTTTTTACAAATTTCTCAGATGGATGGAGTAGCTTGAGAATATATTAGTGTCTGGACGGAGCTCCGCTTATTTCCTTGGCCACACAAAAGCTGATCCTGGCTTTCTGGGAAGAAAACCCAGTCAGAAGAAAGTTTATCCTATCACAAAAGTCCTTCCCCACTAATGTCCCACAACCCAGTCCAAGGAGTATTTTAATCAACTAGAAAGTATGTTGTTAAGCAGTAACACTGCGAAGGAATGTAGACTTCTATATACATGTGCAGGTTCTTTATTCTATTAAAAACACATGGTGGGGGACTGTCCTTTGTGATAAGCTTTGTTTCATATTTTTCTTAGTTTTCCTTTATTTCCTTGTAATCCTATCCACAGATGGAAACTCTGGAGTTGGGGGGTGGTGGAAAGGGGGTTATGGAAGGAGATCATTCAAATGAGCTCTGCCTCCAATATGCAGAACTCTTTGGCCATACTCTTTGAACTCCCTCCCCAACCAGCTCCACTGAAACGGAGAGGTACTTCAGCTCCAGGCTGTGCGACGCCTCATTTGGGGAAGAGCCCATTCCTTCCTTCAACTGAACTGTGTTCTTTGAAATAACAACAGGTATCTCCTTCTCGTTAGCTGTACCCACATATGTGCAGAAAGCACAGTCTCCAGGTGAAGGGATTGGAACTCATGTACCTTGGTTCAAACATACAGGCTTCTGTTAACTTGGATTAACCAGTAAAGGAAACTTTTAAACACTTGGGCAGGACTAACATACTTCATCCACTGGAAAGCAGTGGACAGGGAACCTTCAGCTCCAAAACCTGTAGGTGCCTTACAGATAGAATAGACCACCAGAAGGGTTACTCTCTGGTGTTCTATAAAGAGGAAGTAGAAATATTCTCACTTCATAATAATTACTCCGTAAACAGGGGTCAAACTTTAGATTCTGTTATGATAAAATGACTTATTGCAGCTTTCATTTAGGAAATCGGGCTTGATACAAATCTAAACAAAATGAACAATAAATCTAAACAAATTAATCTTTTCAAATTGCTTCTTGTTAAATTGCTTCCTGTATCCCAAACAAGACAATAATAATAATGAAAAATAAAAAGAAATCCCAATTCATTCTGCAAATTTGCTTTACATATTTTCTCTTCTAGGACATCTGTACTTTGCATACTTTTGCATTCTCCTTTAGCCCTTTTCTTCTCAGCTGCTCCATGTTTTTACATCTCTCAGGAGGGGTTAATTCTTTACAGCTGCATCCTGCTTGCCAATAGGCTCACATGTGCAAATTATTAATCTTTTCTATTGCTACAGTAACTCCCAAGGCTTTAAACACCCCCTACCTAAAACTGGCCCCTTTCCAAAAAAAACTTTTTGTTTTCTTCCTCTAAAGGATAATTTGGTCCTCTGCAGGGTTTACATTGTTATTTAGCACAATTGCTTAAGTATAGTTCCTTATTTCCAAGGAATAATTTACAAATTGTAGTTTAATTTAGAAAGCTAAACCCAAGAGTACTAAATATCTCTGGTGATTATGTGGTGGATGTATGAGTTCTGTGTCATTTTCTATTTAAAGAGGGCATACTTTTAAAAAAAATCTGTTTTGAAAAATATATGTGGTTTAGTGATTAGAATACTAATATGAAATGCATTTGTAATGTCAACTGACCTAACCAACTGACCTAACTTAGAGGCAAATTCTGCTCTTGTGTAAATGTGGAGAAACTCGACTATCAGGAGAAGTACACTGATAACTGGAGAAAGCAGAATCAGAGCCTTAATTTCTGCATACTAGACAGTTTCACTCGCTAAAATTTGTGAGTTTACTTATCAATGTTCTCTGTTAAATTTAAAAATGCTAAATCAATATAAAATGTCCATGGTTTATATCAGTGATCAATGATGGATGTTTAAATATGCATGCTTTCTCTCTCTTTCTCTCTGTATAGCTGTGTCTTTCTCGCAGTAGATAGACATTTGTTTCATCATTCTGGACTGTGACAGACATGACTGATCTGGTCATTTCTCACTCTGCTGTTGTCTTTGCCTCTCTGATCTGTTTTCTTGATTTTTTTTTTAATACATTTCGTAGGTAGTGATTGGATGTGTTTATGACACCTCCAAACTTCAAAATATATCAGTTATTTTGAAAGTTAGGTTTGTCATAATAAAGCATTAAGATACTCCAGGCAGTTCATTTCTGGATGATTACATGCTTCCAATAGTGTTATGATGCACAGGCAGAGGATTGAGTGATTTTAAACACCTGACAAGTGCAATAATCCCCCACAACTGCATGGCCTGGAGCATCTTATTGCTGTTATGAAACAGAATTTATCAATAAAAATAAGAACAGCCAGACCTATTTATTTATTGGGCATCATGCACTGGGACATCACTGAGGGCCAATCAATTTCCTCTGTCTGTGTCCACCATTCTGAAACCACTTCCTAATGTGAACAGTAAACCCAAATACTTCTAAGAAAACATTGAACTATTTTGAGTTTAATGTGCACAAAGGAAATTTAAAGGAGAGTTAGTTGTAATTCAGACTCATGACCTGTTTAATACATACAGAAAACCTCCCTGTAGACCAATTAAAAAAATCTTCCAAATAATGTTGACTTTTAACTCACATAGTATTCATAACTTCAGTGAGTTAAATTTTATCATTTCACATAGGAAATCGATATGGAGGGGATAGAGGTGGGTGGAAATTGCATCAGGACAGTAACCAGATTTGAACTGCATTGTGCACTCCTAAAATTTTTAAACAAATTTACTTGTTTGTTCCTGTGTGTATAAAAGTTTTTTCCTTCAACAGCTTCAGAAAGCAAGACTCTTCTGCATTTCATTCAAGGATGAAGGAGTCTGCATGCAGAGTGGAATTGGGCAGGCATGGACACCAAAACAAAGCCAGTTTTAACAGCACACAGGTTGGAGGAGGTATAAGAATGCAGAAAGTAACAATGCTGTATAGATTATGTTCTCATTAATGGTAACATTCTAGTGTAAATATGTTTAACGCTTAGAAACTATAATAAGTAAAGCTTGTAATGTTAGCTAGCAATATTCTGCAGCCCATAGTGGTGGCATCTAAGCTATAGTCAAATGGGAAGTTGTGGAAAGAACAGATACAATAAAATATTTTTTTGTTACATATATAAAAATAGAACTTCATGTACAATTATCCCTAGTGCCACACATGTGGTGGAACATTCCCAGCCAAAGAAGCTCCAGTGAGTAATGTGAGCAGGATTTGGCCCTATGAAGCACCAGAGGTTAAATGTTAAGAAATGTTTTGTGTCTGCACAGCTGTCAAGTCACACACAGAGACACATTTTGTGTTTGTGTGTGTGTACACACACAGACATGAATGAATGGCTCTGATATCTCTGATACAGGTCTCAGAGGAACTGACAATGGGAGTTCTGCTCACACAATGTTTGCAAGAAGGGGTCCTGATTGTTTTTAAATTCATGTTATACTACAAAAAGAAAGACTTGGCTGTAAATTATTTCTATTGATGTACAATACAGAATTAACTCGAATAATGCATTAGTAGTAGATTGCAGTCCTAAGAACACAGGAACTGCCATGCCAGAGCAAACTAAGGTCATGCTAGTCTAGTATCCTGTCTCCAAAAGCAGCCAGTGCCAGATGCTTCAGAGGAAGGCACAGAATTGCTATAAAAATGTAATTATGCAGTTTTCCTATGCAGCAAGATATTGGCCTACCCCTGGGGTAACCAGCCTATGTCCTGAAGCATAAACATTGATAGCCTTTATAGTTTTGTTTTGTTTTTCATCCCAGCTACTAGTGTAACTGCAGGTACTACTCTTATTCGTAGACGTGTTTAGCTTTTTTATTTTTTAATTTGTTAATTGTCATTTTTTCCTTAGTACCTCTACAGCAATGAGTTCCTAGGGTCAATAATGTGTGGCATAAAAATGTTTTTCATTGTGTCCATTTTAATGTACTTTTAAATTCCCATTGGAAGGGCCCTACATGTGTTGCACTATATAAGTTGTGTGATTCTGAAGTGGAAACCAGGCAAACCTGTTGTTCCAGTGGGGGATATTAACATTGCTTTAATTTATTACAACAATGGGAATAACTAAACATTAAAAAAATACTGCGCTGATACTGTAGAAGTGTATAGAATATCTTGTTCCCATGGAACTTCTATATTATGGGGTAAAGTCTTTTAGCTTTTAGAACTTGATTAACTAGCAGTTTGTGGGCAAAGAGGAGATATTTTATGACTCTGTTCCATAGTGTGAATCGTAATTCAGTAGAATTCTTTGTACATTATTATACCCGGCTCTGCACGATAATCTCCATATCTTTGTGAATAAGAATCTAAATCTAATCTTCTTAGTATGTTTTAGTGCAAATATTTTAATCTCCGACACCCCTATTTTTTTAACCAGTTCCAGGCATTCCCCTCCTTTTACTTTCTTCACATACTACATTTTTCATACTGATGATGAGCAAACGAGACAGCATGATGGCAAGCGTTTCTGCCACAGAACTTTGCAGATAAAGGCCATCAAGTCAGCAGCATGTGCCAGGTCACTGCCATGAAATAATCCTTGCCCCTTATTTTACCCTTCCCTGAGGTACCTGTTCCACTGAGTGACCCCATCTTGCTTGCTGCTTTGAGATTTTGAATCTAGCTGCTAACTACTGTGGATGCATTTCCTGACCTTACTGGTGGGAATTGAACCAAAGTCTCTCAAGTGCTGGAGGAGCTAATTAATATGTATCTGATTCCAGGAAAGACTCATTACTTTATAGATATTTATATAAGAGCTATATCTGCTATAATGGTTAATAACTATGAATAAAGTGTCACTTCTGATAGAGGAATAAAGCTTTTGTTTAGATATGGATTTTTAGTTTTATTAAAAAAATTACAAAGTATTATTATGGTAATCAGGTGAGTTTTTCCATATAGCCATGTAAAGTTTTTATCCTTCTCTTATTAGTTTGAATCTTCTCTCCCTCCCAATATCCAAACCCCCCACACCTCACCCCCCAATTCCCCCAAAAAATCTAGAAGAATTTCAAAACAGTATCAAAGTTTTATCAAACAATGATAACTCTGTTGACAAGGCTAAGACAGGTTTCTCTGGAATTAAATGTAAAGGAATGCTGGATGAACTGATTCAGAAATTATAAATACCATTTTTTAGGACTGAAGAGAGATGCACCCAAGTCATAAAGTTAGTCTTGATTTTACCAACTTTGGGAGGTTTGGATTGGGAGAAGGAGGATGTTCAGGTCCCCATCTTTAGAACTGAACGTAACCCTTTTTAAAGGTTGCAGAAAGTTCAGGCACATTTTATCACATCCAGTTATAGAGAGAACTGGGGCTCTGATCCTTGGATCCACTACAGAGGACTGTTACACCAAGGTTCTGAACTGTCTGCATACGAGCACAAGGGTCCAGGCCAATGAGTAGAACTGGAGACATAACAAGAGAGCTTTTATTCGTGGCAGTTTCCATCCAGTTTTGCAGACTCCGAATGTTTGGACAGGTAACCAAACTTGTTTTGCTTATTCAGGTGGAACCTAAAGTCTAACCCTATTGTTGTATTAATATTTTTCTTAGTTTCCAAAAATTGCCAAACCTGGACATATAGGAAATGATTTTCTGTAATGTTTTAATTCATTTGTATAATTCCCATTAAATGCCCTAATAACTGGAACTATACATAATCTTCTGTATAGAGAGGAAAAAAAGAGTATCTATACCCCTTGCCTCTATAAAGAGAGTGTTCAAGAGTCACATCATCCTGGGAAGAGCACAGGGGACACTGTGTTCAATTTTTGCATTTCCTTTCTGACTCTGCATGCCCATGGAAGGGCTGCTCACAGTCTGGCTCAGTGTTTGGAAGATTGGGCCCTTGCTAATTTATTTTTCACTTGAAAGTTACCGTTTCTCTGGCCAGCTCTCTATAGTGCATATATGACAAGAGATTTAGTCATAGTAGCTATCATTTAAAAAACCCGACCACTTAAGTAACTGAAAGTCTCATGGACATTGTATATCTTCATTAAAACTAAAAATGTGGCTTTGGGGTAAAATGATGCTCATTCAGTAGATACATGCTAGGGAGTAGATCCAGGATTGGACCAGGTGCCTGCTGGCAGAGGTTAGCTGTGTGTGGTAGAAATGGGATTCTTCTACCACCATACAGCTCACTATGCTAAAAGTCAGTGGTGCCAAGTTTCTGGCAGGCTGTCTGAAGATGTATTATAAATTGAGGTTCTGGGCCACAACTGTTTGGCCCTCTCACTCATACATTGTGCTAACTTCGCTGCTGAGGGGTTTCTCCCCCTTCCCATTCTTCTCTATTTCCTATTTCACTCCATTGCAGTGTGTGCTGAAACCAGCTTCTGCCTCTGCACTTACCCCAGGCCAATGGAAAGAGAGGAGAGTATTCTCAATGGTTGTATTGTGGAGTAGTTGTGTCCAATGAGCCATACACCCACATTTCCATTGCACATGCAAGTACAGGTTATGTACAAGGGCCACTTTACAAGTATGGGAGGGGCATATTGATCACAGACTATATTGTGGTCAGTCCTTGCTATGCTACTCCTATTGCTATCTGCATTGAAGTGAAGCCAATGGTTAAACAAACCAGAAGTTGTGCATGCTTTTAGGAAGGAGTGCAGACTGACTGCTAGACTCTTGGCCAAATTATGGCTGCTTACAGTGGGTTTGGTAGAGGGAAAGGGGGTAAGATGCCCCGTTCCTGCCTTCTTCCATCCATGCCTGTGCAGGATGCAGACATTGTGTGTGTGTGCACGTACACCATGAGTGCAAGGGAGAAAGGGGAACTAGTACTGTCAGAAGGGGAGAGGTCTAGGTGCAATGGAGGCAGTGATATTGAGCCTGGGATCACTGGTAGGCTGCTGCAAGGCGGAGCTGGAGCATAGCACACATTACACAGATTCTATAAATGTAGTAACTGCACATGTACCCTGCCCCCACCCCATGTGCTTCTGGACCATTTTACAGCCAGATAATGCAGCTACAGCGCATCTTCTCCCCAAGCCCAGCTCAATATATAAAAGAAAGAAATGAGAGTAAAGATGTTACTCTAGTAAGTCTGAGGCTAGACTTTTCTTATAAATTCAAGGTGACTGGGTCTTGTATTATGTGTGGATTGGGGTCCTGCAAAGAGCATTTGATAATAATGCATTTACCAACTGTTCTTATACAGAGATTTTCCTCTGTAGACATCACAGTGGTTAAACTAGAGGTCAATTTGTCCCATTGTACAGGTGGGAAATGGAGTACAGAGCAATGAAGTGACATGTCCATGGTAACCTAACGAGTCAGGGAGTGGAGGAAGAGAAGGAAGAGGTCCTCCTTCATAACTCCTAGCCCAGTGATTAGGATACTCACCTAGCATATTGGAGAGCCCTCACTGAAGTCTCCCTTCCACCTGAGGGGTAGAAGGGGTTTGAATTGGGCTTTAGTGCCTCTCAAGAAAGTGCTGTAAACATTGCACTATGGAAAAATCTGAGCTGGGGCTCCTTCGGTCTCTCAAGCTGAAGCTGGTCTACTCTGGATAAACACATGGATGGCACGTGAACACCCCCTTTGGGGAGGCTAGCCTTATGGCCCCACTCCTTCTGCCTGAGGTCCCACCTCTTCCACATCCTCTCACCTGCCCGAGCAACACCTCCTCCCCCCCGTGGCTGGAGGAGCCTGGCCAAACTGCCAGCCCCTGAGTGCTGGCCCAACTCCCAGGCCACCTTCTGGCCCCAAACAGAGGCCTGACCCCTGGGCTGCCGGCCAGCCTACCTCAGCCCTGGGTCACCAGCTGGCTACCAATCATCAGCCCATCTTCTGGGCTGCTGGCCAGCTAACCCTGAGCTACCCCCTTGCCCGAGCTGCCTGGGGCTTCCCTGGCCACTGACCAACCGAAGCAGCCAGCCAGGTGAGCCTTAGCTCCAGGCCACTGGCCCGAGCTGAGCCCCCACTGACTTCGAGGGATCGGGGGAGCCAGGCTTAGCCTACCCTGGTCTATACCTGCTGCCCATGGATAAATAATTTTAAAATTGGAGCATGGGACTGATTGTGGGTCTTCTACTTCCAGGGTGAGTGCTCTGACTCTGTAGCATGGTTATAATGCTCATGCTTGAATGTTGTCTTGGTTTCTCATGCTCTTCCCCTTCCCCGGCACCTCAAGTTAAAGCTGTTACACGGTGTCACTGGGCCACACACAGCATGCCTGAGTCCTTTTGTGATTCTAGCCCTAGATCTCTTTTCATTTAAGGCATCATGTAAGGAGTTGGCAGTTTTCATTTACTTCCATATCCTGTGATGCTTTATCACAAACCACACTACTCTTGTAGTGCCCTCTCCAGAGAGGGCAAGTATGAAATGCACATGAAGTCTGAGCCATGCCCAATGGTATTTCCTTCTGATTCAAACTGAGTCATATTGGCTGGATTGTGTGTGGAAGCTTGCACTGCTCCTACCCATGCCTATTATAAGAATTCATGGAGGATGCCAATCTACAGTGTTGTCAATTTGGTACTTTTGCCAAGCACTAAATTCACCTTAAAAAGCCATGTCTACACATTAAGGGTTCTATTCATGAATGACTAACACCCCATTTTCACTTGAATTTCATTCTGGTTAAATGGAAACTGTGTGCAATGCTGTGGAATTTACACAAATCTGATATCCTTGAATATAGATTGCTGGTAATGAAATTGACACTTTGTTGTGCATGTTAAAGTTGTGCAGAGCCAAAAGCGGATGGTGAATGAGAGAAGAGAAGGGTCAGAGAGCTGATCTGAAGAAGCAAAGAACACTGCTTGTGGGTGGTGGGAGGAAATAACCAATTAGAACAATTTATTATAATGGTATAATTGTTCTGTTTCACATCTATGGACAAAAAATTTCACTGAGTTTTCATAGGTATATTATGACCCTGTCGCAGATGGAATTATGTGGTAGACTACATTATTTGGAAAGGGGTATGCAGCCTAAAACATTTGAAAACCACTGTCTTAGCTCACTGATTAGGGCATGCTGCTGGAAGACCCATGTTCATATCTTTTCTCCATAACAGCCAGAGTGGGGAAGTTAACCCAGGTCCCCCCCTTTCCTGGTGAATGCACTGACCACAGGGCTAAAGGCTATAAGAGAAGGGGGGACATCCTCTGTTCTTGGGGAAAAAGAAAGACTGACCTGTCTTAGGACCTAACTGAAGGCGGGAGAGATCACTTCTGTGAATTCCAAGTGGAGAAAGGAACCTATATGCTTTTGAGGTTCACTCTTGCTGCTGCAGAACTGAAAGCTAGGATGAATCATATGCAAAGAGGCTCTTCTAACCACTGGGCTAGTGAGCCACCCTGGCTTCCTCTCTGGTCCAGTGCATATTTAATTATTTATACACTGTGGAACCCCTTCAACAGGAGAGATTGAGAACCCTGGCCATGGAGTGCACCAGAGCTCAGTGGTTAGGGCATGTCCCTCTAAGAGGTAGGAAACCCAAGTTCAAATTCCTTATTCTCATTGCATAGAGTGAGGCAGTGAACACAAATCTTCCCCCAGATTGGTTGACAGTGCTAGCCAGTAGGCTAAAGGCCATAAGGAATATGGCTCCTCCTCTGTTTTTCTTCAAAAAAGACTGACCTGGCACAGACACCTAATTGCAGACATAAGATCACTGTTGTGAATCCCAAGGAGGGGAAGAATAGGCAGCTATGTCCTTTTGAGGGGCAAGGCTTTGGTATCCTGCAGCAGAACTGGAACCTGGGGTCTCCTACAGCTGACTGGTACCCTACCCACTGGGATATGGCTTAATACATCATTTAGGGGAAAGAGGCTGTCACCACCATCTCCTCTGGCCATTTTTTGTGGCATTAGACATGCTTATAGCACTTCTACTTGATCTAGTGGAGGTGGAGGAATGCCTAGTTTCTGAATCCTGTTGGAATATAGCCGAGGTGCTGAATGATGTCAGGACTGAGGTAGCTGTTCACATGCTCAAAATTAGGTGCCTTGGAGACTTAGGAGGAGGACACTTAGACACCTTCATGGTTAGGCAGAAGCTGAGCAATGCTTTTGGAGTTTAAATGTTAGCAGTTAGGTGCCCAAGTCTCTCTTATGAACCCTACAGAGTTTGCTGTATAGGGCCAAGTCCCAAGGTTCTTACTTAACTTGGTAATTTTAGTAGCTGAATCTTCTCACAGGGCTATGTTTTCTTCTTCTGGGCTTTCCCAATGGCTTATATTTTTGTTATTTTTTTAGGTATCATGTTTTACTTTAATATTGTTTGAGTCTATCTCCCCATCCTCCTTACATACAGCGTGACCAATGCAAAGAAATTAAAATGAAATTCCCCACATTTCCTTGTGTTCAGATTCTCCCAAGTCTAATTTATAGAATCTCAGGCCACTGCTGCATGACTTCTTCCAAATTCATTTCTATATGCATCACTTATTTCCCTTTTCCCTTCCATGTACTAGTTCCTTACAACAAATGTGTTCATCAGTTCTGTTATGAGCTAATGGGCAAATTCTTTCCTAAGATACACTGAAGTCAATGGGAACTGGACACAATTATCCAGAGGGAGAATTTGATTCTACGACTGCCATTTTCATCTTGGCCTAGGAAGTTTTGAGTGCCCTGTATTTCCCCAGTTAAAAATACTGCTCTTTGGGGAAGGGACTGTCTTTTATTCTGTTTGAACAGCGCCTTGCACAATTGAGTCCTGGTCTATGATGAGGGCAGTTATGGGCACTACAACAGTACATATAACTAATAATAATAGAGTTTCTATCATATGTGTTCTACAGAATAAGTGTAATGCATGTGATTTGTGGAAAGATAGTTTAGGGAATGAACTACAATCAAACTAATTATGATCCATGTTACATTATGTGACAATAGTTGACGATTGTTGTGCAAAGTAAACTTTGTTAACTTTCAAGGACCAGTGCATTATGCCCTATTGATCCAAAAATTGGTAAGGTCTCCCTCTACTCAAGTTGAACACTTTACCCGTGCAGCACCCTTCTATTTCCAATGTATTTGTCTGATGAACAACAGGCTACAAATACTGTTGTCCTGCTGGATGGAGGACTCATGTAAAAATGAAGATATTATTGCTTAGGTCAGATATTGAGCCTTATATCTCTATTGCTGATATTAAAGTGCTGAAATCCTTATTAACATATCAGACCTTTCTAAGACCACTAGTGTACTTTTTATTCATATAGAATTTAATTGTGCTGGGTAGCAATTTTAACATCTAAGACAGTAATACAATGGCTACCTTCACAGGCTCAAAATATAAACTAATAAAACATAAATCAGCTAAATAGTTAAGAATCTTTTTAATGCCTTATATCAGAATTTTCTCACTTTTTCTCTCTAAATCCAGCTTTCCCTACACAATACATTCAATTTTCTCTGTTCACTGATTAAAACATTTGAGACTTATTGTGTATGGGGAAAAATCCACTATTTGAATACCAAGCCACAATAGCCACAGTATAGATTCCAGCATTTTCTCTGAGGACAAGTGGCTTCTTCACTTTTCAGTGGTCCACAATTAGCAGTGTGAGTTTAAGGAATATAAAGAATTATATTACTCCCACTACATCCTCTCTTCATAATTTTTTTGTTTAAATATCCCTGCAGAAATGGACCTGGACTGATACTTTAATTTCAACAGCTTAGCCTGGGAAAGTGAGTCTTGAGGAGAGGATGTCATAAACTGCATCCCACTACTGAGAATTCATATAAGCGAGCACTGTGTGTGCCACTCAGTGTGCTGTGACAGCAATACCAAAAATGTGTGGAACTAGTCAGAGGAAATATTTCAGAAACGTAATCCTGTTTTTGTTTTGAAGTTTCATACTTCAGGAATATTAAATAAATAGAATGAAAGCTGTGGGAGTTTGCATGGTGTTTTAAGCTACACCCTGTAAGTAAAATAAGCACTAAAGATCATACACATGACCTCAGAAATCTCATTTCAACTCTACAAGTAACTTTCTAAACAACCCCAGAGCCTTTTGGCTCAGCTGCATTAACAACAGAAAGAATAATAAGAATAACAGAAGAATATGTAAATTAATTTCCTAAAACCGGCTACATGCCAGTTATATTCTAGCAAGCCTAGCTTCATGGTTACCAGCCTTTTAATACTTTTAAAGAGAGAATTCACCAAATAATCCTGTCTGAGATTGAATTTTGGGCTATTCAATGATCATCCTAATTATCAGGGCCTTCAAAGTGTTGCAGATTTAAAGCTGTTTGTAAGGAACTCCTTATACCAGATCAAGAAGGCAAAGAACAAATAAACTCGCCAAAGACTACATGCTCTGCCATGTATGATGTAGCCTTACAATGAGAGCAGCAAAGAATCCTGTGGCACCTTATAGACTAACAGACGTTTTGGAGCATGAGCTTTCGTGGGTGAATACCCACTTCTTCAGATGCATGTGGTGGAAATTTCCAGGGGCAGGTATATATATGCTAGCAAGCAAGCTAGAGATAACGAGGTCAGTTCAATCAGGGAGGATGAGGCCCTGTTCTAGCAGTTGAGGTGTGAAAACCAAGAGAGGAGAAACTGGTTCTGTAGTTGGCAAGCCATTCACAGTCTTTGTTCAATCCTGAGCTGATGTGTCAAATTTGCAGATGAACTGCAATAGTGTGGCCAGGGAGGTTGAAGTGCTCTCCTACAGGTTTTTGTATATTGCCATTCCTAATGTCTGATTTGTGTCCATTTATCCTTTTCCGTAGAGACTGTCCAGTTTGGCCGATGTACATAGCAGAGGGGCATTGCTGGCATATGATGGCGTATATTACATTGGTGGATGTGCAGGTGAATGAACCAGTGATGGTGTGGCTGATCTGGTTAGGTCCTGTGATGGTGTCGCTGGTGTAGATATGTGGGCAGAGTTGGCATCGAGGTTTGTTGCATGGATTGGTTCCTGAGCTAGAGTCATTATGGTGCGGTGTGCAGTTACTGGTGAGAATATGTTTCAGGTTGGCAGGTTGTCTGTGGGCAAGGACTGGCCTGCCACCCAAGGCCTGTGAAAGTATGGGATCATTGTCCAGGATGGGTTGTAGATCCTTGATGATGCGTTGGAGGGGTTTTAGCTGGGGGCTGTATGTGATGGCCAGTGGAGTCCTGTTGGTTTCTTTCTTGGGTTTGTCTTGCAGTAGGAAGCTTCTGGGTACACGTCTGGCTCTGTTGATCTGTTTCCTTATTTCCTCCTGCGGGTATTGTAGTTTTGAGAATGCTTGGTGGAGATTTTGTAGGTGTTGGTCTCTGTCTGAGGGGTTAGAGCAGATGCGGTTGTACCTCAGTGCTTGGCTGTAGACAATGGATCGTGTGATGTGTCCGGGATGGAAGCTGGAGGCATGAAGGTAGGCGTAGCGGTCGGTAGGTTTTCGATATAGGGTGGTGTTAATGTGACCATCACTTATTTGCACTGTGGTGTCAAGAAAGTGGACCTCCCGTGTAGATTGGTCCAGGCTGAGGTTGATGGTGGGGTGGAAGCTGTTGAAATCGTGGTGGAATTTTTCCAGAGTCTCCTTCCCATGGGTCCAGATGATGAAGATGTCATCAATGTAGCGTAGGTAGAGAAGGGGAGTGAGTGGACGAGAGCTGAGGAAGCATTGTTCCAGGTCACCTTACAATGAGGCAACATTGCAAAGAGATCTATCTATCTAGCAAGCAAATCTATATTGCAAAAAATACAAGTAAGATTAGTGATGGGCACAACTAAAATTCTGTTGCTTATCTGAAGCTATAAAGAAACCCACTATGAACATTGCAAACCTAAGAACATTTCTATGATCTTTGAGCTCTCATTTTTGGCAGGTAGTTGGGAGTCAGCAGGTAATCTAAACTAATCAGGGAACATTTTAGTTGAGGTTCCAAACATCTCAATTCCTCATATGAGCTGTAAATTCATTTGGTGCACAAAGAGACAAAAATCTGTTGCAAATAAAGACACTAGAGGAAGAAAATCTAAGAAAATGATTTATGATGCATAACCATTATTTACAATTCTACTTTCACAGGCAGATATTACTGACAATGGAAAATCACTTAAGGATAATATTAGTTGGAGAGAATACACTAAACTAAATGTAAAAATCTGATTAGAATTATTCAATAGCTGGCTAAATACCTCAGAGATACAATAGAGAAGAACGGGGGGAAAAGACTTGTTTCTTCATTCTTAACTGCCAAGGCTTAAAGATAGGACAAACAAAAACTAACTGGAGCCATGTGCTTTTCTTAGCTGGAAGCATCTTCTGTTAAAGTCACTGGGGGCCATGCATGCATCTGAGGGCAAAGTCTGCCCATAATGCGGCAAGCTTAAAATGACATAGGATTCACTTATTTACATAACAACATTTGATACAAAGTCAGTTTTGTGATTCAGTTTCTGAGTTAAATCAAGCAAAATAATAAAAAAATGAGAATGGAAAATCTGGGCTGCAAGTAGTTAGATGTGTGTGTAAAATGGAAAAGCATCTTTGGGCTGCATGACAAGCTCCTGGATTTATTTGGGGGTACCTCACTGCCTTGTCAGCTCTCCTCCTTATTTGAAATGTCAGCTGAAAATGTATCTTTCCCGTGCCTCAGTTTCTCCTCTCGCTGCTGTTATTTGCTACTTGATGCAACGTCTATTTAAGGCAATTTGTATAAAATAGATGCTGCAGAGTAACAGTATTCCACTCACTGTGCTATCATTTGGGATATTAAAGGGCACTGTACAAAAAGTTGCCTAAGGTTTCAGGGACACCCAAAAATCTTTGGCTAAACCAAAGTTCAAAAAATGAGATGATCTGGCTCAGCAGAACTACACTAACCTGCATGCCGCTTCAACAATGGGAGAGAAAGAAGACCTGATGGAGTCTCTGTTTTTTTGTTTATCCAAAGAAGACATGGCCTCCACATCATTCCCCTGATATGGTACCTAAGCGATATCTGCAGTGTGGCTCACAGATTTGTTTCACGACTGTCATCTGTTAGCTTCCATTTCAAGCATGCAGTCTATTTTTTAGGCTTCTTTCCCCTCAGCCAGCTGCCAGGCAGCTAGGGAATCCAGCTTCTCCTTGGACCAAGGAGAAGTACTGGGCCTGCTTTGTTCATCCCCAATATCGTCAGTCAGTGGTGTGGACTCATAGACTCATCCCCTAGATTGGAGAAAGGGCTTAAGCGCTGGAGAAACCTTATGCAGCCACCCCAGAAGTTCACTAGGAAATGACATCAAGTTATAAGATATATTAACTAACACATGTATTAGCACTCAGTGTAGACAAGGCCAGTTGTGTTCAACATTGTGTCAGCTGGTTGTGGTTCACCTTTTGGGTCAAAATAAAATAGTCATTTATATTCCACACATGCTCCTATTGAATAAATCTCTTTCTTTACATCTATTTTCACATGCCCCACATGGCCAGATCCTGCACCCTGACACCTCTGTCATGTGGCCAGAGTTGCATGTTTTGGAAAGGCCTGCATGTTTCCTAATGTTTCCCTTCATTTGGCTTATCTGGGAATTGACTGTGGTATTAACACACATTAACTAACTTGATGTTAAATATGTGTCAACACTCACTGTCTATGTGTTTACCCAAAACCAGACGATGTAATTTTAATGAACAGGGCCGTATTGTCTACACTGAGTGCTAACTTGTGTTTAACAGCATGGTTAACCAGGAACGGAATCCTGGCTCCAATGATGTCATTGAAGGGTTTTCCCATTGATGTTAATGGGGGGTCAGGATTTCATCCCATGACTCTGTCACTTGGAACATTTTTAATTAGCAAAAGTAAATGAATTTTAAAATTCTAACTTTCTTTTCACCAGCGTATTGCTAGTTTGCTCTTTGCGTTTCACTCAGCTTGGACAGTGAAAGCCTAGACCGTTTCACTTTTGGGGCTCTTCAATTTCCCTTTCTGGTTCCCATGCATAATGCTACAATGCTTGTGTTGCAAATGCTGCAAGGGATGTTTTAATTCAAACCAAAATGAAAATATTCCTTATTTTTCAGCAAACTGAAAAAATGTACAAAATTGGGGTTTGAACAAAGGATTTTGTTTTTGAGTTTTTCAATCTTTTTTGAAACAAAGTTAAAGTAAGTTTTGAACAAGATATTATTTCAAATAGAAAGCTCAAAATGCTTCACTTTGAAAATGTCTTTAATATTATTATTATTATTTTTTAGAATGTGGGATATGTTTTTTCACCCAAACAATTTAGCAACTTTGACATGAGTTATCTAAATGTTTTGGTTGACCTGAATCAGCATTTTTCAGCGGAGAGAGATTCTGACTGAAAAATGTTGCCCAGGTGTAGCTAGCACTATGAATGCTGCTAGCATGAGAATGCTAATAGCCAGCAGCAGTGGGTAGAGGACGTGAAGAAAGCCAGTCTACAGCAATGGCTGAGTGGGGGAAATGAACAGGAGAATCACGTCAAAAGGGAGATGGCAGGAGACCACCCGGTGAATGGGAGAGCGGGCTGGAAGCAGCAACTGAAGTGAGGTGAGGAAAGAAAATGTGGCTGCAGAAGCATCTGAAGGGTTTTCAGAGCAGCCAGCTAATAGCAGCATGTGAAAACACAATTGCCAACCTGTGACAATTTGGACCAGACAAAAAGGACACTCTTTAACCTCTCAATGCCTCTGCTGTTGTGTTCAGTGTCACTTTCGCTGAAGCAAAGTGTCTGAAGGGTCACTTTCACTCATCTGCAGCAACAGGTGTCTTGAGATTTTGGAGGCAGATCTAAATCTGAAAAAAGCCTGAATCTCAGGCAAAAACCTTGAGGCTAGACAGGTATGTCCGAATCACAGCTGTTTTCCACAATTAGGGAGAAAACAAGTTTTCACAAAACCAACTAGGCAACCAAGACAGGCTCTGAACGGATGTGAATCCCTGCTTTGCCAGGGTAAGTGGTCACACAGTTCACTGCACGTCTTCTAGACATGCAGCTTCCCCTGCTTCTGCCCTCTGTTTGGTGTGTTTTCCCCATGTCAGCTCCCATCAGTGTCCTTCGTCTCACTGGTTCCCAGTCTTTTATGTAACAATTCTCATGTTTTCATGATTCCTGACTTCAAACTTGTGAATTTCCCCTTATGTGAAATGGTGACCATTTTGCATGACTTTTAATAGGCCTGAAACCAAACTGCCATAAGCCAAGATGACACAATTCCCGCTAGCATTTGCATGTGCAAGTGAGGCTGTCCCTAATTAAACTGACTGCGACTCCTCATTTTTTCACTGAAGCAAGGTTTCTCTCATTATTTAGCTAGCTGGATAGGAAACTATGAGGAGACAGGGGATTGTGGGGAGGGAGGGAGGCAGGGAATGGCATGCAAGTGAACACTGAGGGGGCTTTAAGAGAATGTGAAGGGTAGAGGACACTGAGATGGAAGCAGCTGAGGAGGTTAAAGGGTTGGGAAAGGCACAGAGAGACTCAGAGTGCAGGGCAAAGTGGGGGAACAGGGAGACTGAGAGGTTCAGGGAAATGAAGGGTGCAGGAAGGTGGTTAAAGGATTGAGGGGAATGTGTGCCATAAGTAGGAGGACACTAAGGGGATTCAGGGGAATGCAGGGAGCAGGAGAAAACTGAGTGTGTTGAAGAGGAATAGGAGCAGAGAGAAGCTATAGTATATAAAAGAAAAGACAGGGAAAATGTGAGGGCAGGGCAATGTAGCATGGTGGGCTGGAGAAAGGCAAATGGAGACACAGTGAGAGGCATCTTCTGAGCAGTGATAGATCTGCAAGGGCAGTCTGATGATCTGGTTTTGGTGAATCTTTTGCTACTCTCTCACCCCCACTCAGGAGGGCTATTGGTTTCCAGGACGGAAGGTTGGAGGCAATTGATGAGGAGTGTGTCACAGGGCAGACTTTTTGGGGCCCACTGTGTGCTAGAGACTTAACAGGTGAAGCTCCAGCAGTACTTGCCTGACGGTTGTCTGTTAAGGTCCCACCATCAGTGGGGTGCAATTCAGGGAAGTGAAGAGGCAGAAGAGAGCAGGGAGTGGGTTTCCAAGTGTCACTCATTCCTCATTGCACATATTTGGCAGCTCTATCACATCTCCTTGTGGTCCTGCTAGAATTTCATATATTCAGCAGCATTACAAGGACTCCCTGCTGTTTCTCCTTCTGATTTCTGGGGCGTTTGGCAGAGGAATTGCAGGTGGCCAACCTCTCTCTCTCTCTGTTCTTCTCACTTCCTCTATACTATGTTCAAGCTAGTTTGCAGAAGCTGAGAGAAGTGAGAGATGGCTGTGGCTGGCTACTCCTATACTTTGCCTGTAACTGTGGGGCAGAAGGCATGTAAGAGACTTTTGCAGGGTGGGGAGGCACAGGAAGGGTGGCAGGGGTTGAAGAGTAGGGAATGGTCTGGAGAGCACATTCAGAAGGCAGGTATTGAAATGGGCCAGTACTGGCTGGGCTTATATGGTTTAGGAGCAAAATGAAGTAGGCTTAATGTGTAAGTAAGTGCAGAATAGGGGAAGCTGTTGAAGGATTACCCAAATGCCCCTGCAACAAGCCCCAAACATTCACTTTGTCAATCTCTCCCCCTAGCAATTCTCCATCAGGCTTTCTCAGGCTTTCTCCAGCTTCCCAGTCTCCCTGGTTTCCTTCAACCTCTTTCCACCAGCTTCTCTCAGTCCCCCATACCCCCATGATTCTGGCTCCCTGTAGCTATTCTTGGCTTTTCCAACCTTCCATCTCCAAAGCTGCACAAAACTTGCCAGCTGTGTAGAAGGCAAAATAGGGGTAAGATGACAGAGCAAAGGACAGAGTGGGGAACAAAGGACAGAATGAGAGGCTGTAGAGCAGGTAGGGAGGTAGAATGGGAAGATGGCGAGTGGTTAGGAGGCGGAATAGGATATGCAGAAAGGGGAGACATTGCTTGGATATTAAGTTGAGAGGCAATTTATAAATAACTAAAATAGATAAATAGGTGTGGGGGATTAATAGGGAAAAAATACACGTGGAGAGAGAAAGAGATGAGGAAAGAGAAAAGCTAGAGGGCTGTAGTGAACTCTTTCAGTTTTATTTTATAGAAAGTTTGCTTTATTCAACATTTGCTATTATTTCATAATGATTTGGCTACTTCCGAAAAGGAGAAAAAAAGAAAATAAATGTTCTCAGTTTCTACATCTGTAGGGGACATACACCTTTTCTAGACCCCACCCACTTCAGGTAGGCCAGTTGAAGGAAGGCTAATGTCCATGCTGCCCTAAGTCACAGACTTCATGCAGGGTTTGGTACCTTTGAAACCCTCCCATTAAAAAGCTTCCTGTGTTGTAGTATATTAATGTGGTCCCGACAAAGCTGATGAAAGCTCCTTTTGAGCCACTTATGAGCTCAAGAGTCTTACATGGAAGGTGACTTCAGCTCACAGAACGAGTGAGCTTCAAGCTGATCCACTTTATACCAAGTTTTACAAAGCTAAGTGGCATTACAAACTCACCTTAGATTTCCCACAAAGGTGGAGAGGGGGCTACACATTAATGAGCCAATCCTCCTGCTCATATTGTTCCCAGTACCACATGTCCATCCTTTTATTTAATGAAAGTCATTTCAAATTGTTCTTACTGGTTGGCATTGCTATTCCTGCTATTTCCAGTTGTGCTGCCTGTTTGTTTTTATTTTTAGACCTTCCTTGTGCTATTTAATCTTCAAGAGTAGAAATCTTGTTGAGGTGGTATTTTTCAGCCAAGAAGAGCTACTTACCTATAAATCTGCTGCTTTGAAGGTATCGCCTCATAAGGATTTCCACTCACATACCAACCTGCCTTCAGAATTTGGTGTTCTATTCTTGGATATGTTTTGCTTATTCTTTAAATCAGTTTGTACTGTTGTAAAATTTGAAGAAATATGTGTTTTGTTGTGCCTGAATGCACCCTATATTCACACCCCAAAAACCATTGTAATAATCTTTGTACAAAATAGGCTTTGTGTGGTATCATGTGAAAACTAATAACTTGCTGGTCAATAATATCGTGGTGAAATGTGTGTTGCAACATTTTATGTAGAATATTGAACATAAACTGAAATTATGACTGAAATGCATTTACTAGACAAGTCTGTGGAGTGTGTAAACCTGTTTCTCCAAGACAAAGGACAAGCTGACTCCACTAGCCAGGTGTCATTAAAGTTGATTGGCAATCACGTGTCAGGGGGGCATTCTTTGGCTAAGAAGCGGGGCAGGAGCAGATTGAGCTGCATTTTAGCAAACAACAAGATGAACCTCTTTCACCATGAGACTCCATGTCTCTGTCCTCACAGCTGGAAGGAACTTTATCTAAGGGTAACCTTCAGGAAAAGGCATTTCAAAGAGTGACTGGACTATGAAACTAAGGGGGCAAAAACACCACATGTATTCTCTTTCTTTCTAGATCTCTCTTATACACACTCTTTCATATAAGAAGACAAAGGATGCAGCCATTTGCCTTTGGGAGAGATCCTGACCTGAAATTTGGTCAGCCCTGTTGCTTGGAACATGTGGTAAGACTTTTACCTTGAACCAAATCTAGTTTAAGTGTTAATAATAGAAATCTTTTTATATTTTTTTCTCTTGTAACCATTTATGACTTTAATGTCTTAGATTTTAAATGAGTACAAGTATATCTCTTTGTAGTTAAATAAACTTGTTTTATTCTTTAATCAAAACTAATCCAGAGTTGTGTTTAAACTCAACCGTTTTGTAACACCAATTAAAGTAGCAAACTGTTGAATATTGAGCCCTTACAGGGGCAATGGACATCTAACATCTGAACTGTCCAGGAGAGGGCTAGACAGTGCAGAACACACATTTTTGGGGAAAATCTGTGACTGTGAGCATGTTGGGGTCACCCTGCAAGTGGTACCCAAGGCTGGTATAAGCCAGAGTGTGACTGGAATCATGCTGGCAGGCTGCAGCTATACAGACACTCCAGGATGTGACCTGCGGGCTGTTTGTGAGAAGTCCAGGTTGGGCGCTACAGCAGCAAAGCACTGGGAGGCATCCAATGTTGCAGAGCAGGTGGTGACACAACCCTTCACTAGTCTGGATTGTACGTCAAAATGTGATGTCTTTCCAAGGTTTTAATTGTTCTGGGAGGTTTCCCTTCTTGCGCCAAAAGAAACTGGCTGGTTGGAGCTTGAGACTGATTTTTGGAGCAAGTAGGAGGAGGAGGGGCCTTGTTGACACCCTCTGACCCCTGAAAGAGCAACAGTCTTAAAGAGCTAGGAAAGTGCCTCCATGTCTTACGCTAGAAGTGTAGACCCAAGTGTGGGAATGCCTTGAGATGGTAGTTCAAAAAATGCAGAATTACAGGTAAGTATTTTTTTCTGAGCCAGTAAGATTATCTTGATGAACTGAAAACATGGTAGCACTTGCTGTTCATTACCCACAAATATATGGAGGAAAAAAATGGTCTTAAAAAGCTAAGGAACAGTTCTTTGCTACCTTGCTCTGACAGTTTCATCTGTCTAGTGAACTTGAGTTATTGTAATATGGATGCTTTTTACTTTACACCCTATAGTTTATTCAGCACAGAGTATTTTATAACACCATGTACTGGTAACTTTATCTTGTTTTGATGTAAAAATATTCATTTATGTGTAAAAGTTGTTGCCATAAAAATTTAATATTTTGCTATTATACAGGCCATGACATTTGTAGATTTCAAAGCATTTAAAAAGGTGGGTAACTATAATTGTCCCCATTTAACAGATGTAGGAAAACCAAAGCAGAAAGGGGATAAGATGAGTTGCCCAAGGTCGCATTAAGCTAGTGGCAGCCTAAGAACACACACTTATGCTTTGTCTCAAAGCTTGAGACCTTTACCTGAAGTCAGTGGGATTCAGTAAAGACTGAATAAAAACTAAAGATGTTCCCCATTAACTGAGCAAGGTGAACACTTTGTCTAGGCCCCACTGGCTATGCCTCACTTTCCCAAAGGTTTTCTATGTCAGAGTTAGGGGACACTTCTGTTGCCCTCATCCTCCTTGCTGCATTAATGAAAACCTTGTACCAACCACTTGCACTTTCACAATGTTACCATAAAGGACAATCAACTCTCTCTGATGTCTACCAGCTGTTTAAATATCACAAAGGTGAAGAAATCTTTCTGAAATTTGATGTAATTTGATCATGGGCTTTTTTGTTTGTTTTTTGTTTAACTATAAAACGTTTTGGTTTTGCTTAGAAAAAAATCATGAAGCAAAACCTAAACATTTTGCACAGCACCAGCTGGGACATATACAGTTGTAAATAACCCTCTCGCCCCAATACACACAGACACAGTTAAGTCTTTTGTATACACAGTAGTAGTTACTCAGATGATTTAATTGTCTTCTTTTTACCATTGGAGGAGTGACAGTAGGAAAGGAGAAAGTAGTGGACTTGATTTTTAAACTACATTCCACAATATAGGAGATGTTGCAATGCTCTGTTGATAGCAGAGCCTGAAGTGCAAGGGGGCAGCTTGCTCTTTGCTCCTGAAATGTTATTAGCCTTCTTTACTCCTCCCTCCAAAACAAAATGCAAAATAAACAAAGATCCCAGCATCAATAAACTTCTTGCTGTTTGAAGAGGCTGGCGGCCAACTTATTTGGAATTTTCTCCCCACCAGCCAGCATACATAACAGCAAAAGGAGACGAGCCCCCTACAATTACATGTCAAGGGATGCCTGAATTCCTTTTTTATGTCCTGGCCTTACTGGAGGCCTGGAGACAAACTTTCTCTTTTATAACCCCCTAATTTTCTATTTAGAAAGTTTAGCACTTAAAACCACCCAATCACCCTTCTAAACAAGAGGAGAGAAACAAAATCCTATGGACGTATATTTTGGCTAAATGACTTCATCCTTGTTTTAAGTTTCAGCTGGAATTCAGAATAAGGGGAGAAGGGTCGGAGGGAGAAAGAGACATTTATGCAGCCTAAATGTTTGTTCTCAGAATTCAGTAATGTGCATCTTTAGTTTCTCTCTTATTCATCCGGCTTCCCTGACTTCTTTAATAAGCAATTTGCCATGTGTATGTCTTCAGGATGTTTTCTGTGTGTTCAGTTATCATTATTTAATATTGATTTATGGATGCACCCACATTGTGTAGCATTTTCTGGACGTTCCAGAAAGGACAGGCCCTGCATGAGGAGCTCATAGTCGAAGGACAGGCTAGATTTTATTTTCTGAATCTTCTATTATTTTCTTTTTTTGTGGATCACTGAAAACCTTAAACAATCAAAATGTATTTGATGAGAGTGATGAAAAAATACAGCTAGGAGGTCACCCAGTGTCAACTATCCTGGGACTTGAACGCAGGTTACTGTCTTTACATTGCAGTCTATGTTTTTGGATTTACACAGGTGAAATGTTGACCTAGAAGTATATGGAACAAACCACTGCAGCTTTAAGCTGTGGAGGTTTATATATATATTTAATATAAAATATAAAAAATCAGAAACAAAGGCAAGCAGATGGCTAAAGATGAAGGTCACATCAGATTGAGAAGTTTGTCAAAATGTGATGACATAGGTAATCTGTAAACTGTTATTGCACCTAGCTGGAGGTGCTGAAAAACATTTTGAAATTACAAAAAACACTGGAGTCACCAGCACACAGGCAGGACTGATAGCCTGGAGTGGTTCTGCTCTATGGATGAATGCCAGATGTGGAAAGCGACATATCTGGAATTAATGATATTAAACATGCTTTTATTTTATGCTCAATAATAACTCTATTATGATTGATACAAACTGCAGACACTTTATCTAGTACAAATGGAATCGTCTGTCATTGACTATATTAAATCATCAATTTCTGCATGATGAGGATCGTTTAGGGTAACTAATCATCTGTCTCATTCTGAAGTCTTTAAGGCTGATCAGATAACGTTTTGAATGCTGCCTGAGCAACCATGACAATCTAACCCTTCCATGTAAGGATTGAGAGGGGCCCATTATGCCGTCAAAGCCTGTGGAAATATCACAGCTCTTTCTCTACATAATACCCTGCTGTAAATAAATCACTCTCCACCGCAAACTTTATTGATCACAAGCACTTCCATGCTTGTGTCTAGTGAAGTCTCTACAGAATAAAATGCTGCTTTATATTTTGTCTTGTCAAAATATTAAACGGCTCTGTCAAGCGGAGTCAGGCTAGCAGTGATGGTGTAATTCTGCTGTAGCCCTTCTCATTCCCTCTTTCTATCTCAGCTGCCAAGCTTACAAAGCAGGATTTTTTTTTATAAACTTTCCAATTATAGTCTCGTAAGATTATGAAGCCTTAAGATAAAGTGTCCTAATTTAGAGTGGTGGAGTACTGAACTACTAGGCAAGCGCCTGTTAGATAAAGCATTTCTCACAAGGAAAAGAGAACCTGGCTGATTTAGATACACAACATTAACGGGCAAGAGAAGAGAGCCTAAAATATCTCTATTATTTTGCCAAGCAAGATGTGGGAGAAATATTTGGATTAATTCAAGCTCAAAGTGTTTATATTCACAGAGAAAAACTATACCTTAATAATGAGACAAATGAAACAAAGGAGGAAACAGAAATTCCAGCCTTAGAACAATCATCTGTATTTTCTTATTGCATTGGGTTTCCACTTAACAAATGATTTTTAAAATATGAGAACATCTTTGTAGTAATGCACAGGCACAATGAATGGGTGAAGGGCCAGAATTCCATTGTCTGTGACTCTGAATTTCTTTGTGTTTGTGGTTTGCTGTTCTAGCTGTGACACTGTTTAACCCTACAGAGCCAAATACTGCCCCTGTAAACTGACTGGGCCAGAACCTTTGGTCAGGCTGAACTATGCTCTGCATAGCACCCAAGGGAATGGAATATGGGTGAGCAAATGTGCCTTTAAGCCACCTGAGGGCTGCACTAATTTGCACGAACAATAATGACCTCCTGATTATGCCACTGGCTCAGGATTGCAGAAACTTAAGTCTCTCCATCATGCTTCCAGTATATCACCTACCCTGGGGGTGGGAGGTAGGAAGCAGGAGTATTGGTGTAAACATGCTGGAGCCAGTGTGCAGCAGAGAATCAGGGAGCTGCTACACTCAGTGGAAACTAAGCATCAGAGAATATGTGGCCCCAAATTTACCATATTGGAATCCCTATTGTATTAGTTTTACATGCCGTCAAAATGTCATACATATAATTGTTCTTGAAATAGAAATGTAAGGTTCACAGGCAACACTGTTTTTTCTGTTTTGATTGTTGTTTTGCATTTGTGACAAATCAAAATCCATTTTAGAGGAAAGTAGAAGTAGTGGAGAGACCATCTTAATGAATTGTCTTAATGGGTGGACAACAGTGAGGTGAGGTAGAGAACAGAGGAGGAAAGAGGCAGAAGGAGGTCAGTAAAAGTAGGGTGGGGAGAGCATGACTAATTGGAGGACCTGCTCATCTCTGCAACCTCTGTGAAAAGTATCTAGCACAATGAAGCCCTGACCCCCGGTATGGCTTCTAGATACCTCTGTGATACAAATACTTAATAATAAAAAATAAACTGGTGAGCTGAATTGCTGATAGGCACTTTAGCAATATGGGCACCTCACAAAGAGAACCTACTTCTCCTCTCACTCAGCAGCAGGTGTGACATCTTCCTCCCTCATTATGCCCCGGGATATGCATGTACTCACTACAAGCAATTCCTTTGGGTGAATATGATAAGAGAAAATGTATTTTAAATCTGACCTTACCTACTTTTTCTAGCATTGACCACTCAGGCAAGGACTGAGGCAAGTGACCCTGATGCAAGTTTTTAAATGTCTCACATAATTTCCTAATCCTGCTGGCCTAGCTCCTCCTACTCCACAAATTGCTCCCACCCTCTGAGAGAGAACAAGTATCTCCTGGAAGACTCCAGTAACCTGATTATACCCTCCCTCGATTACATTTACAGATATCTAATCAGGGAACAAAACCATGTGACAATGGCAATAACAAGTAATAAATCACAAGAAACACAGTTTTCTCACAACTTGTCAGGAGATATTTATTTAGCTGAAATGTTTGTTAAATAATTCTGAAGAATAAAGACATTTGTGAAAACCAATTCCTTTCATGGAAGTTTTACAAACAGAAAAAGGTGCGAAGTTCAGTGATTATTTCTTTGTCCATTTCTAACCACTAACAATCTGAGTTAGGGTTAAAAACCAGTGGGGCCTACAGGTGAAATTCTCTGTACACCACTCACAGTCCTTTAAACATCTTAGACAGCTGTGGCTATTTACAGGTCTGTCGCATCTTACGCACATTTAACACGCGCGATTTCAGCTTTATGTGGTTGGCAAAAACAAAAACAATTTAAATACTGTTTCTGTAGTGTGGGCAATTCCGCCCACCATTATACTCAATGTCATTTTGACTATATGCGATTTTCACTTTACACGCTGACTGCGGAACTTAACCCCAGCGAAAGATGCAACAGACCTGTATCTGCTTTCTGTGGAATCTGTACTTTGGAAATAGATTCTGCCCCTTCTCTGCATTTTTAAGGTATCCATATAATTTATGTAGTTTTAAAACAGTTTAACTTTGTACATTTGTTGCCACCTTTC
The DNA here is from genome assembly GCF_007399415.2 of Gopherus evgoodei. NCBI lineage: Eukaryota > Metazoa > Chordata > Testudines > Testudinidae > Gopherus > Gopherus evgoodei. The sequence goes on from NC_044332.1 coordinate 46,116,761, forward strand.
TGGGTTTTTTTAAATATGTACCTCAAGTAATTCACTAATGAATGGGAGAAGAGTACAAACTATGTAGCACTCAAAGTAAATTGAGCTAAGGGTGAAGGCACAAGCATATTCCTATGAGCACTTTCCCCCTTCTTTGTTTTAAAACTTCAGCATTTATTCTTCACAAATCTATAATATTATATCCAAGGTCAGCCAAAATGATTTCCAAAAAGGGAGTGTTGGGAGGGGGGGAAACTGTGACTATTCAGAAAACATTCACTCCTTAACTACAAATGGAACACTAGATTCATTTTTAGGGACCCCCAAATGTCCTCCATCCCGTTATCAACCCTCAGCAATCCAGGTTCAGGGAATCACAATCTGCCTCTAACCCCCTCCCTCCTATTTAATTTACAAAGGGATAGAATCAAAAAATGGCTGAGTTTTTTTTGAATTTAAAGAATAAAGAACATTGATTTTATGATTTATCCTCTTTAAAATTTTCATGAATAGTTCTAGTGATAATTACAAATGTATAGAACTCAGCAAATAGGGAAGTAAAAGCAAAATTCAATATTTCTGAAGTGTCTGTTTTCTATAAATATAGAAGTTCAATAAGAAGCGCTAGAGCTTTTTCTTCAAATGTAAATCAAATGTATTTGCAAAAATAACTAGTCCTTTTCTTTAATATAAAATGTCTCAGAACAGTTTGCAATATTGAACTGATTTGAACTGAGCCATAATACCTCTGAAAATTGAAAAAAGTTATGGGTCAGACCACACAACTGTTACTCACGAGAATAGTCCTTAATCATCCCAGAAATCTCCTTGACTTCAGTGGGACTACTGGCATGGGAGGTTTTGTAGGATTGGGCCCCTTGGATATGGTTCTTGAACTTATTTTGTGAGCATAAGTTCTGTGTACTGACCTTATGTGCCTGAGCCTTCTCAGATGTGTAGCCCGTAGGGAACTGTCTATATCTTTCAGCTCAATCCAAGGTCCTAATGCAAAATGCACTCAGGGGCACCATGGGGACATGTGACACTTCTTATAGGACTTTTGAGCCATAAACCAATGAATGGATTGCATTTATATATATATATATATATATATATATAGTATTTTTTTATCTGTGACAGCTAAAATGTGGTTAAAGGCTTCTTTTTAGTATTTAACAACAATCTTCATTTAATCAACAATCATAATTTATTGCAACCCTGATAGAATGTTGCGAATGAAGTGCTGCTAGGAAGAGGCAGGTGTCTAAGAAGAAAAGCAACAGTATAGAGAACTGGAGTCACAACAGACTAACCAGAACATGAAAATAAAGTTTGTTATACACTCTGCTGGGATACCCAGAGCTATGAGCCACTGTGTTACCACTCCACCTCATCAAATGTGAGTTTTGCTGGGGATTGTGCTGTGTCTCTGCTCCCTGACATACCAGTCTGTCTTCCTCACCAACAAATTCCTCAAGGCTCTCCTGGCCCAAGCCTCACCTAACAGCACTCTCTGAACTTCTGCCCCTGAGCTCCTCAGAGATGTTTCTCTGTAATGCACAGCTTCACCACTGTACATTCACAGAAGACAGTAAATTTGCTGCACTGCTAGAGTGAGTACATCACAGTTTATTAATTTAATTAGGGTAAAAACACCTCTCCTTTCAAACAAAGCCCTACACTGATTTATAGTAATAGCTAAACAAGTTTATTAACAAAAGAGTGTAGATTAAGTGATACCAAGTAAAAAGGATAAAGGTAGAAATGGTTACAAACAAATAAAAGTGAAAAACCACACCTAAAACTTAATCTAGCAAGATACAGTCTTAGTCCAAAATGGTTTCTTTTACCCCCAGTCTCCTTTCCAGATTTTTACTGGTCACCCTGGCGAAGACCCATCGCAGAGATCGGCTAGCTTGGCTTCTTTGTTTCCTAAGATGGAGAATAAAGATGGAGTCCCTCTCTGTTCCTTATATCCCCAAAGGGATATGGTTTCCTGATAAGTCAGGAAGGCCTTCACTCTTCTGTGTCTCTCCATGTTAAGTCTCTGTCTCTCAAGGTCAGGAACAGAATAACTCCTGCTGATTTAGCTTCAAGGTTTTGTTTACTGCTAATATGTAAATTACGGTAAAGCCATATTCCTTTACCTAGACACCATGACCCAGGCTAGGCTGTCTTGTCTTAAACATGTGCTCGTAACATCGTACAGAGAAAATTCACATATAATGCTAACACATGCATTTTATGATGATATTAACAACTAGCTTGTTGTTAGCTTTCATATGATACCTCACAAGACATATTTTGTACAGCTATCATTGCAGTAGTGTGTGAGTGTGAGTACAGGAGTACCTGGGGCAGAATGATATAATAATAGACTCAGAGAACTGTAGGGTTGGAAGGGATCTGAAGAGGTCATCAAGTCCAGCCCCTTGCACTGAGGCAGGACCAAATACACCTAGACCTCCTTAATGCATGTTTGTGCAACCTGTTCTTCAAAACCTCCACTGATGGAGGTGCCACAACCTCCCTTGAAACCTTAATTATCCTTATTGTTAGAAAGTTTTTCCTAATATCTAACCTAAATGTCCATTGCTGCAGATTAAGTCCACTATTTCTTAACAAACCTTCACTGGATATAGACAGAATCCTCTAATATATTTGGAGATTGTTATCAGGTTACACCCCCCTCCCCCCGTCTTCTTTTCCCAAGACTAAACATGCCTAGTTTTTTCCAACCTTTCTTCATAGGTTGGGTTTTCTAAAGCTTTGATCCTTTTCATTGCTTGGCACCTTGCATGATTAGATTCTTAAATGGAAATTTCTTGGGACTAGAATGTTGTCTTCTTACTTGTCTGTGGATCATCATTTTTGCCAGTGATGCCATATAAACAAAAATAGCAGTGTCATTCCAGATCCGTAAACCAATAACTAATAATTGATCTTACAGTAAAAAAAATCCCAGTCTATTAAAGCATAAGTACAATAAAATCCTGCACATATCCTATAGCATCAGTAATCTCACAAGAAAACAAACCCAGGACCAACAAACAATATTACATCCCATCCATAAAATAGACGCCATCTGTCTAGGGCAGAAAAGTCACAAGACAGATCTTGAACACTAACTGTATATCTATCTGAATAGTAGCAAATAATTTATTAAATGAATATGAGAAAGTTCTTTATAACATTCTAATATTTGTTGTTGATTAGATCTGGGGATAAGGATGTTCTATCAGTGGAAACCTTTATTTCATTGTTTTGGGATTTTCATTCTGTCTTATCTTTTCTTGTTTTGTCTTCCACTTCTGGTTTAAAGTTGGCAGGATTTCCCATTATTGCAAACTATTTTACACTGTGTTTAGTGCTACAGTCTCAGATATACAGGGAGAATTGTATAAAAAAGGTAGTCAGATGAAAAGCAAAAATCATTTGGGCTTTGATCCTTTGCTGTGGCTGATGAGTGCACACTGAAAAGCAAGATGGTGTCTGTGAGCAAAGAGGGCTACACATGACTTTTTCATTCCCTTAATTCTAGGATTTTTGTTTGGTCTGCCTTCAGGTGGTTCCAATTTGTGCTGGCTACCAATAGCCTCCAGGGACCATCACAGCAGCTGAGAATCGCAAAGGCAATGGGAGCTCTAGCCATTCCTCCTTCCCTGCTGGCCATCCCCCTTAGGCTATGCAGTGAAAAGCCCTTGAGGATCAGGACCTAGTGCTTATATCCAAATTTGTCACTCTGGGAAAATTTAAGTTTTTCTTGTGGAAAAGCTACGTGAAGCCTGGACTTCCTGGGCCTTGTGGGAAGAAAAGTAACAAACTTTTCTTTGGGTCCCTTAGGGCCCCTGAGACCTTTAATTTTCTTCTGAAAGAACCCAAATTCCTTTATGAATGAGCAAAGTGTTAGTGTTCATCACACCTGGGATAACTGCCCTAACCACCAATCCAATATCACCTGCATTGCAATTTCAGTGAGCAAAATGCTTGTTTGAATATAGAACAGTGACCCTGCCAGCAGCATCACTGGGAGATGCAGTGCAAGGCACTACGCCCTTAACCAGAGCACATTACTGATTAACTGCATGCAACAGGACTTCTTACATAGCACAACAGGAATTTGTGTATCATGTTAGGCTAACTGCAAAATATTGCATAAAAGAGTTAGTGCAATCAGTAACATCTCTGGAGGACATCTGCAGCAACATCTTTGTATTATGATTTGTGTTTTTTCCCTTAATTACCCCATGCATCATCACATTTTAATTTTACGTTGTCTCTTTTGGCTGCTTAGAAAGTCCATGAAAGATTTTGTATGCATTTATATATTTTTAAACAAATGCTTTAAATGTCATTTGTGGGGTTTTTTTTAATTAAGTGCCAGAAGACCAATCATTGTAAATAACCCTGCTAGAACAATCTGTTGTGAGCTTCTCTGTGGAGAAATATTCCTTCCTACGAAGGAAAAGCATATGAGTGCCAAGCTTCAAAAGTGCTATTGAGAAAACAGTGAGTAAAACTGCATTTAAAACATGATGAAAAATAACTTGATAGTGTCTTTTTAAGCTTTAACTGTCTTCGATAAGGTTAATAAAGGATACCACTGCCAGATGAAAAGTTTGCAATTTGGATAACACTTATGATTAGCCACTAGTAGTGTGAAAATGAACTACAGATACTTACACAGCTTTAGAGGAAAGGCCAAGATTTGCTGTCACTGAACATGCTTGACTGTATATATTTTTTAAATGCTGCTTCTTCCATGGTGCTTAATGTTAAAAACATATTTTGTTCTGACTTCCATTTATGCAATATTGTTAATCAAATGGAGACAAATTATTAACAGGCCTTGTTTTGTTTGCTTGAGTGAGTAACAATAGGTGTTTGAAATGTGGCATATCACCACACTAGACATTGGAAACTTTTTATCTGTGAAACAGCAAGGTGGTTATTGCTGTATTTCTCTAGTTTGGCTGACAAGCTGTAGAATCCTACTGTGAAATATTTTGCATCTTTCCAAAGCATCTTAAATTCTCAAACCTGAAAGGGTGTGAAATTCCACTAAACAAACCACTCTGCTGTGCATGCAAAGAGCCAGAGCCCCTCAGCAAGCTTTAAATCTCTCGCCTTCATTAAACCTCACCAAGTAAAGCTAACAGTTACATCAGTGCTGCAGCAATTTTTAGAAGGCTACAACTGTATGATCCTGAAACTTCTACTTCTGACAGGTAGTTGCTTGAAGCAAAAGTGTTATTAACAAGTCACCTTCCCCACAACATATCTGCACTGGATGCCACCCCAGCTCATCATCTCCATCTGTCTCTCTGCACAGTGGGGTGTGCACACCAGCAGGCTCTGACCATAGGGTTCAGTTTGCTGCTGAGCTACTCATCAAACATCCTGCACTGCATGGACTCCTTCCTCTATGTATTGTATGCTGCAGACAGCCCTGACTGTGAGTGTGACAGGAGTGTACTTGTCTACTTTTATAATGAAGATACTGTAGGCCAAACCACCATGGGCTGGGATGAGGAGATTTCTTCATCCAAAGAGTTACAAGATTTTGTAGGAATCCCTTCTAAGCATTTAAAGCATTTTATTTTGCAGATTCCATGTTTCATAGGTAATTGGTGTTGTATTTCAATAGAGGAGCCAAGCATATTTTCAACATCTGATTCTTCTCTCACCATTTCCAAAAGTCCCGGAAGACTTTGATATATAGATGAAAATGTGGGGAATGAGTGCACTTATTAATACCAAAGCTTCTTCCCTCTCCTTGTCAGTTGTGTGCATCTCTTTTTATACTTTCTTACAGGAAACACATCAGCGTAACAGCTGGTGTTGTGAAGTATTGGTGTAAAGGTGCACTGTAGAATTAAATAATATTCTATTGCGTGTATGAATGCAAGTAAATGAAATCGTTTTATTACAATTTCTAAATCCTTTCATTTGTGTGACTAATCATTTCAGTAGTACTTCCCTGTCCCCTTTCCTTCATAGCTCTCTAGCACTGTTTTCTGCAGAGTGAAATGCAAGCAAAACACTCATCTTCCTTCCCAGAGACGTAATGGTTTGCTTCCAGCCTTCCAATTATTAATCTGACTGAAAGATCAGGGCGTATTTCAAAAGGTATCTGATGCTTCTAAATGAGCTAACTTCCCTTTACCCCTGTTAGCATAGGATAGAAGTGTAGAAGATAGGTGCTGGTATAGCAGAACAGCAAACAAATCCATCTAATGTAAAGCAATATCTTACAGCTAATGGATCACAGGCAGATGTAAATCATTCATACTTGTGCCTGGCCAGTTGTGCATCATGTCATCCCAAAGAATATCATTTTATGCCCAAAAGAATGCAATTTTTTTCTTTCATTCAGTTACTTTCTGAGTCAGAATTAAATAATTTCTTCATTCAGTAATCATAGAGTGTTTGTTCACATATTTGATTTTCTCTGTTGAGGATGATATTGAGAAGTATTACTTGCTTTATATACATGCAGACAGAAAAAAAACCCAAGCTCAGAGTTGCTAAAGATGACAATACACTCCACTGAAAGCATAGCAGGAACAAGTTGCAAAACTTCTTCATCTTTAGCCCTCAGTAGTGGCATGCTGATATAGCTATGGGAGAGACTGTGCCAGGGTAGGGAGCCATGACTTTCCAGCTGTGCTTCTGTAACTCTGATACTTACAGCTGAGATAACTAGTCCTTTCCGCTATTCTGTGCTGTAGTAAAAACAGTGAAGATTACTGCTCTCTAAGCAGTACATCTTATTACTTGGGACTGATCATGTAACATGTTTTCTTTTAGCAGTATGATTCACACAAATTACTTCCACAATGATGCTGTGCAGTCAGTCGCAGCCCACTCTGTTATCTCACATCATAAATTAGGTTTATTAAACAGGTTAGACCAACTGTAATATATTAAAGTAATGTTTCACTCTGAAACTTAATCATAAACTTTCAGTCATTTAAAACATATAAGATATTCAGATGATCTGGAGGCTGATTTATGTTTCCTCAGTATGAGCCAAGTCCTCGGCCTTGTCTATGTAGGTATAAGGGAGGCAAAATAACAGACCATAGTATAAAGTGAAAGTGCGTCAGACCAAGTACTCCTAAGCATTGCTAGGCCCAGTGTGCAAGGGGTGGTGATGGGATCCATACCCATTTAGTGGGTAGCTGGTGCAGAGCTGCTTGGAAATATGGAAAGAGGAAAGCTACCTACACTTGAGCAGCCCTGGCTAGATTCTAGTCCCTCTGTCAACTAGCTGCTAGGGACCTGTGGTAAGTGAGTCCTCCCTGACCTTGAACATCTTTGGGAGGGTAAAAATCATTGGTCTACTCTAAAGGACTGGTCTTTTGCTCCCATCTGTCAGCTTGACTTTGGAGCTGTCAGTCAGAGAAATGTCTGTTGTGTGGTATGGTCCACTTAATCTCCTGGCTGGTAATCAGCTACGGAGAAACCCACCCCTGTACGGAGCTGAGGCAATTAAAACTGTCGTCTACTTGATCATTGATTCCTCAGTGTCATCCTTTAGTGCTCAGATGGAATGAGGTTTGGGGCAGGGAACACTGTTGGAGAGTTGCAGAAACTTTCTGTAGCTGTCCCAGAACATCATCCATGCCTACAAAGCCTGAATTGTACACCTTTGACAGGCTCTGCACTGCAGTCATAGTTGAGCCATGAATTTGGCTTTACAAAAGCAAGATGATTCAGATAGCCGGAAAGGAGTTATTACAGAACTATAATGTGGGACAAAATGGATGTTTACTTGCAGTCCAGTTCACAGAGAACAGATATTCAGCTCAACATCACAAAATTCACCATAACGAACAAGAGAATTTGGAAGCCTGAGAGACTAAAGAGCTTTGTTTATTCACAAAATAGGTTGATCTTAGAAGTAACATTGCAAGATTCTTTATAATGCCACACCAAAGTTCAACCTCTCTAAGTGTGGGAAGGTTGCTTATTCCCCAGGCATACTGTCTCTTTGCTGAGACTATCAACAAGGTTGTCTGTTCTTTTTTTGTCATCTCTTCTGTAGTTAGGGAACCATGAGGAACTGAACTGAGACCATCAACACATTTTACTTAGGCCAATGAATGATGACTGTCTGTAACAGTTTTTGATAAGTGGGCTGGCTTTGAGTAACAGTTCGCACAAAGTAATTAAAAACAACATTGTCCAAGGGGTAAAAAAATGATGAAACTGTCCAAAAAATCCCAAAGTCAAAATTAGGGAAATTAAAATGAAAATCTCATCCCATTGTAGTGAATAAAAAGGACCATAAATTGTAGGATGGTAAATGGAAATTGAGAGTAAATTTTATATATATATATATATATATATATATATAAATAGCAAGACATACTTTAAATATATCAGAAGCTGCAAAGGAATTGGTAGATCTGATGGCCTATTAAGGAGTAAAGGAGTAATTAAGAAGCATTGCAGGAAATTTTTTTTTTTTTAACAGTAGTCTTCACCACAGAGGATGCTGGGGAGACACCTATCGTTTTGAAGTAAGGAAGGTCAGATACTGTCAGAGACTGTGGTATCAAAAGAAGAGGTACTGGAACAAACTGACAAAGTAAGACCAACAGTCATCAGGACTGGATGGCATACGCTGAGAGTTGTAAAGAAAATTGAAGAAGGAAGTAGCTGAGCTGCTAACAAAAGCATGCAATGCCTCATTAAAATTGGTTTTATCAGCAGTGTTGCAAATGTTACAACTGTCTTCTCTTTTTTAAAGAAAGCATTAAGGATGCTTCTGTGAATTACAGACCAGTAAGCCTTATTTCAGCACTAAGTATACTGGTTGAAACTATAATTAAGACCAGAATTATAAAACACCCAGATAAAAATGACTAAATAGTGACAAACCAGCAGAGATTTGATAAAGAAAAATCTTGCTTCTCTAATCTACTAGAATGGTTTGAGTATATCAGCAAAGTAGTGAGTGAAGGAGAATAAGAGCCCATAATTTAGATGGACTTTCAGAAAACTCCTTGGAAGACACTGTCAAGGAAACTAAATAATCACAGAGTGAAAGGAGAAGTTCAGTCATGGATTAGAAGCTGGTTCAGAGACTGAAAACAAAGAAGAGAAATAAATGGTCAGTTTTGAACATACAAAAGGTTAATAGTTGGGTGGCCCAGAGTTTCATACCAGGCCATTGGTTGTTTAACATTTTCGTATTCTTAAATGGAAATAAATAATATATGTATCTGTGATCCGGAAAGGGGATGGATAGTGAAGTGGCAACAGTTGCAGATGGCACAAAATGATTTAAATTATTCAAGATTAGAGAAGGGTATGGGGAATTTCAGTAGGACCTAACAAAGTCAATTGAATAATATGTACAATGGAAGGTGAAATTCAGTGTTGACAAATGCAAGGTAAGGAACATAAGAAGGAATAACTTGAACTACTCAAATACATTTTGGTAACCACTTAGGGTGACCAGATATCCTGATTATATAGGGACAGTCACGATTTTTGGGTCTTTTTCTTATATAAGCTCCTATGCCCCCCCCCGTCCCGATTTTTCACATTTGCTGCCTGGTCAGCCTATAACCACTCAGAAATAAGACTTGTGTCTCATAAAGGTCAGTTCAATGAAAATCTCTGCTCAGTGCAGAGCAAGGGTCAAAGAAGCAAACAAAATGGTAGGATGCAAAAGAAATGGGATTTTCAATATTGAAAATCTTATAATATTAAATAAATCAACGGTATAGAGAACATACATAGTACAATAATGAGGGGCCACTCAATTACTTACAGAAGCAATACATTTAAAAATAATAATAGGAAATCTTTACATTTACAAAATACATAATTATCCTGTGGAGCTTATTGATATACAAGATTATTGAGGCCAAGAGTTTAGCGTGATTCAAAACGAGTTGAGAAATGTATCTAGACAACATTATCATCTACTGTATATTATATAGGTTTAAAAAATATGTGACGGGATATAAATCCTTGTGATTCAGAGCATAGACCAATTTCTAACTGATCAGGGTTAGGAAGAAATTTTCCCTATGGGAAGGTTATTCCATAAATGCTTATTGCAAGGTTTCTGGCATCTTCTTCTGAAATACATCTGGTACAGACCATTGTCAGAAACAGCAGCAAAGAGTCCTGTGGCACGTTATAGACTAACAGACGTTTTGGAGCATGAGTTTTCGTGGGTGAAAGTGGGTATTCACCCACGAAAGCTCATGCTCCAAAACGTCTGTTAGTCTATAAGGTGCCACAGGACTCTTTGCTGCTTTTACAGATCCAGACTAACACGGCTACCCCTCTGATACTTGTCAGAAACAGGACATTTGTATAGATGGACTACTGCTCTGATCCAGTATGTCAATTCCTGTGTTGAATCAATGATCTAGAGATGAAAGGTTCAATATCCCATTATCAGTCTCCTGAACTATCCTATTCCCCCAGTTATCCCCATTCTACTATTGATTAAATTAAATTAATGCACTAAGGCAAATGGGGAAAGGAAAGAAATCCCATATCTTAACATAGCTCTTTGTGCTTTAACCTGCATTAAAGGAGAAGAGTAACTACTACCCCAAAGTGCTGTACAAGCTGGAAACTAGACGTGTTCACAACAGCTCAGTTATAAAAAGAGATCTTTATTTGGCTATTATTTTAACATCATTTAACTTTTTATTATTTTTAGACATATGAGTATGCATTTGCTGCTCATTACATGCTACAGTTCTGGGGGTAAGCTAGGTACAAAGAGACTGTGAAGGACAAACCCCTACCATTCATCTGTACACATGTACCATGCTGACTGCTGTATATTGAAGAAAGATTCTCTGTACATTCACCAATCTGAAGAAATAATGAGCTTAAAGCAGTGGAACCTCTGAAAACAGTTGGCAGTTAGATAATGATGGATATGCTACAAAATCCAGAGATCTTGGTGGTGGAGGATGAATGACGCATATAATGAAAAGAAAGCTAAAGCTGATCACCTTCCCTGTTAGCATAAACACATAAAATGCAATTCAGTGTGATGATAGTGGTGGTGCATTGCATAATAAATTACATGCCTGGAACATAAAGGCAATTTTTTATGATAGAAAATTTTAATAGAAAATGTATGTAAATGAGTATAATGTGCCAGTTGGTGCTTTTTTTGACTAGAATGTTAGAGGAGAAAATAATTTCTTCTATAGCACATTTGCAAGAAGAATTGGAGAATGTGGTGAGTGCAACATTCTGATTGTAGCTAACCCACTCATTTGTAGTTCAAGGTACAAGATCAGTTAAGCACTTTGGGGAATTTTGTTTCTGTAAAACTGCATATCATTGAGCAGCAAAATTGGAAGTGATTGGTGAAATTCAGAGGTGATGAACTACAGTGTAAGTTACACATTAGTAGGTTGGTGAAAGTGGGTCTAACACTGGTCTAAAATTCCCTCTAGCTTCAATGAGACCAAGATTTTGGTGAGTGAATAATACTGCAGGCTGGTATAACTAATATACTGATGGAGCTGGAGGTTGGATTTTTAGGTAGAAAAGCGGCAAATAAGTAGATGTAAGAAGGTATAAAGATAAAGTAATGGGTATGTGATCTCATCATTCGTCCTTCTGTAAAGCTAGCTCATATATGTTCAGCCAGGAGGCTTGGAACACAGGTGAGTGACAGACAGGTGGCCAGGAAGCACCTGAAGAAGCCAAAGGGAGTGTAAGCAGCAGGTTATAGGCTTTTGGAAGAGGGCTTGCCCCTACTGACAGAGCAACTGCTGCTTTTTGCTAGCTGTGTAATTCTTCGAAAAGAGCCCCATACTATGTACCTGAAGTGTTCTGCCAGAACAAACTGAATGGTTGGATTCTCTGCTTGCACTTCTTAAGAACTCCACAGCTGGGGATGTTCATGTTCTCTGGAGTTTCTAAATTTGACCAGAGTCAGGGTTCTCCTTTGGCAGAGCTCCACAGATTAATCACTTCTTTCTTCTTTCTCTCCATTGTAGAGTTTTAATGTTATCAATTTCCACATGTAGTCCCCTTCTTAGGCCTCCCCACAGCTATGCCTGACCTGAGGCATCTACTCCTTCCTGTGTACATTATTTTATATAGGCTTTTCAGTTATACCTCTCAGAGTGCCTCATAAACATTAATGAATGTGCTGTATTACACCCCTCTGAGGTAGGCTTAGAATAATCCCTAGTTTTACAGATTATGTAAATGAGGCATGGGGATTCTAATGATTTGTCTAAACTGGGGGGTAGAGTGGGCCTAGGTCCACTGTTTTGACCATAAGACTATTCTTCCTTCTGTTGCCACGTTTTTCCAGGGAAAAGAGGTTCCTAGAGCTAACTTGACACCGCTGGCTCAGGTTTCTAGGCTATATGCGGCCAATCTACAAATGGGAGGTAGACTTGTGGCACCCAGTTGGTGGTAATGAAGGTTTTTTCTATTGTGTTGGCATTTCTGCATAATACTGGAGTTTTGGCTGCATAGTTCAGATCTCATGTGATGTTTAGTACAAGAGTTCTTGGTGATAGGAAATAAATGGATAAAAACTAAGCACAGCCTTTTTGATTAGGAGAAATTTCACCCTTGATGTACACAGGGTTCAGTACAGTGGCTTACAAATATTCAGATGAAAAAAATTTCATGAGAAAATATGGTTTCATTGAAACTGAATGTTTCCATGGAAAAGTAGCAATTTTAATGATTTTTTTAATTTTTCCAAAGTGACATTTTAGGGTTGATTTAAGTTGAAATGTCACTTTGAAAAATGCCAACTTTTTGTTCCATGACATTTTTTGATATTTTGACAAACAAATATCAAAATATTGGAATATCCCTGGAACAAAATTCCATTTTCCAAACAACTCTAGTATTCCTGCCCTATACAGAATAATTGAGCTGATCAGTCTCAGAATTTTCCCAATTTTCTTAGAAAATAGCCTGTGACTGTATATAATATAGTGTCACCTAGAAGTCTTTTGAGAAAACAATAAAATATGTGCATCTAATCAAAAAACGTTTTAATGTCCATAGTATGAGGGGAATGCAGTTATTTCATGAGCTTCTCATTTGAGAAACTAGTGGCAGTTCCTCTGATTGGGCACATGGAGCATTGCCTCACCCAGATAAATGTGAAAATAAAATCAAAGTAAAATAATTTCACCTTCATCTCAGTTCAATGCACCATTCACAGCTGTTAACAGAACAGCTCTTCCAGATGTGGGAGCCATGTGGGGTAACTGCTCTTTTGACCTAAACCATGCACTTTGCAGTGTGAAGCACCAAAGCGGGACCACCAGGATTTCATGAACGGCATGTGCACTATATTAACAGCCTAGCAGCCATAGCAGAGACCACCATATGCACTGCAGAGAAGTCATATTATCCCAGCTAAAATTTAAAGTAGAGTCCTCATTGGGGAGATTTGGGTTGTTAGACAACTTAATTCTGTAGTCAAGTGAATAGAGATGGGCACAAGGCACAAAGTTAGGATCTGAATGGCCTCAAATATTGGGGGTGTTCAGGTTTGGAATTTTAGTTAAGACCATTATAGGTACACTCAGAAAATTTAGGTTTGATTCCCAAATCCCCCAAACATAGATCCAGGGTTTCAATTCAGGCTCTAGAAGGAAGTTTGATGGTCTCAGTTGAACCCTACTGGCATTTACAGGTTTCAATTTTTTTGATCCATGTTCTTCTGTACAGTTATTTGTAATTTGCGTATGTGAAAGCAAAATAATAAAATAAATAATAATTATGTCATTTGGTCAGAACATCAGAGACCAATGTTCCTTTGACAAACAGACTCAGATTACCCTTTTATTTCTTTCTCTAAAATAGGCCATTTTTTTGGTCAGTTTGTTTGTTGCATTTTTGTCAGGGGCACAAATTCTTATTTATGTAGGAATTACAGATCCACAACATACTTATGGCAAAAGAAGAAGAGCTACATGACAGAATTCCAGAAACATAGAAAATGTGCTAGTAACAGGATTCAGTTCTTTATGTGCACTGCTGAAATGGTTAACAAAAAAGGAAAAAAAGAAAATTAGACCCTTTATTCTGGAGAGCATATATTTATGCGAAGAGGTTGGTTAGCTGGGGGTGAAGAGAAAAGGACATGGGTAGTTATAAACTTGCAGAATAATCATGGGAAAAATGATGAAGGGTTCATAGCAGTGTAGTAATGACATGAGAAAACAAATGTATTGTTATGATTAGATCAAATTACAAAGAGAAATCAGTAAATTTTGACAACACTGCTGCACACTATGTATAGGAGACAAGAAATCTCTCTCTGTAGCTGTGGTTGTTACATCCAAGCAAGAGTTAAAGATACAAGAGCAATTTTTAGAGACACCTCATGACTAGCAATCAGTGCTAATAAGATTCTTTTCCTCTTGCAAGATTCACAGAAAGCCCTCAATCCATGCCGAGCACATTCAAAGGCAAGGGACTAAGCGCTCCCCTTACAGGTTCATTATCATTCGCAGGTTATCCCAAGCCAAGTGAATCAGGAAAGCAAATGAATTAGTGAGAATTAAGGAGCCTCTGTGGTCTGAACCCTCTCCAAATCTCAGCTAAGATGAAAGTAGATGCTGATGTCTCGTGTCCCAGGGTTCTCAGAATTGGAGCCCAAGTGCCTAGTCGCTTCCTCCAGAGCCTTGCAGAAATGTACAGGCAGTTAATGTTGCCTAACGTCTCCTGACCGTGGGTTCAGCCATGTGGGAAAAGTTTTACGAGGCTGCAAAAACCAAACCCCCTTTCACTCACAATTAATTACAGGAGAGTTGCTATAGCACCTCACTGTCAATGAGTCCAGTATAAGCACAGTTTCTTCTCCTCTCAGTCACACAGTAATAATCAAAGATACTGGTGTAATGACTTAGTACATAATGATATCAGATGGGATAGTTAAAGGACAGATCTATAACACATTGAACCACTAGCTGTTTGGAATAAATATCTTAAACAATAGCATGAATTGTACAACAGGTACAGATTCTAGATCTATAGGGATTTTTCTACTTTTTTAAAATGGTGCAATGCATATAGCATTTATTTTTTAAAATAATATATTTATTTTTATTTGTTGTGATACAGTGATCTTCCTGGAGCAGCTATTGGACTTAAAGTAAAGCATTTTGGAATGGTTTCAGAGAAGCAGTTTGTTTTCATTAAATACTTGTTATTCCTAATTATATTTGATCACTATAAAGCATAGAGTTTAATTAAAGAAACACACTGGTTAGAAAAAATATTTGATTTTCCAAAAGATAATAATTTATCCTTGTATTGTAAGTAGGAAAAACTAATTGTGATTGTGTGGCTTATTGTTTTATTTTGTTATACTACGTTATTGGTTTTGAGAGAGAGAGATGGTTTGAGAGGAAAATATTTATTCCATTCAAAATAATTCTGTAATAGAATTATGCTAAATTATTAATTTTGTATGTCATATGCCACTTATGTTTTTCAAATTATTTAACATAAGTAATTATATGTATGATAATACATTTGACAAATAACATTAAACAACATTCTCACATCTTCAGTCTGTATCAATATTTTAATCTCGCATATTTCTCTGCAAGTATTGTTAATGTCAATTATTTCAATTAATATGAAAAGTTCACCATGAAATTACATATTTTCATAATAAACATATGGCATTTATTTATTTATTAAAAAGAGATATTATTTTAGTCAAAGATATTAATAGAAAATGAAGTCAGATAACTCTATACATATAACCAAAGTCTTGCATTAATATACTGCTCATGTACCACTATCCATAATTGTTCCTTTAAATAGGTTGGAAAATTTTCTAGTTTTTATTTATCCTTGTCATACAATTCCTGACTCGTGACCTGCAATCTACCATCAGGCTTGATGTGCGTGACCATATCTCATATGTAACCAACATGATCTTTATGAATAGATAGATTAAAATATTTTGTTTCTTTTAAAATATGAATAGCTATCCAAAGATATCACATGTATAAAAAGATAAAAAAGCCTCAACCTTTTGCAGATTTGACTCAGTCTGAGTTTGACTGAGTAAAATCTCTCAACATTCAGACAGAAAATCATTAAAGAGACAAATATATTAATAAGATTGCATCACAATTAAAAATGCTGTGAGTGGTTCTGTGGGTTACACAAAGAGGTATATACAATTTAAAAATGACTAGCAAATGAGACATTTTTCTAAAATGGGTATTATTTTCAAAAATATCCTCCGTGCAAAATAGTTTGTTTCTGAAAAAAGGTATTTGCTTTGACAACACTTTTCCCCCTTATTCAGACGCACTAAAGTTCTTCTAGCAATGTGTTTAAGAAATTATAGAATATTTTAACCCTTTATTTTCTTCTGTATAAAAAGCTGGACATAAACAAAATTATCATTTAAGCGAAGGCAAAAATATTGATACTAGCTACCAATCATACAGTTTATTTTTCTTGTAGTTATTATTGAAAATATTAATTTTCTTCAGTGTAGAAATCCTAAACACTAACTCCCCCAGTCCCTCCCAAACACTCTGTCGTAAGAGAAATGTGAAAGAAAGAGAAATGTGTAAGAATTCCTTAAATCTCAGTCTGAATTCTTTAACATTACAATATTTGTTCCAGCCTCTTCTATTATTTAGACATAAATAATGTGCATTCTGCACGGAAAACATTTTTCTAGTTTTATATATTTATGAAAGAAATACTTTAGTTGATGCAATATCTTACCCTCCTTCCATATTGATACAGTACCTATAAATTCCATTTTTATATGCCTATCATATTTCTGATTAATTTTATTAATGATATATAAAGAATTGAACACAGACTGAAAAATATGTAGGCAATTTTCCTTTGAAATCAGGTTTTGGCATATAGCACAGGAAGAAAGCAATTATAATAGTTTTCCAGACAATATCAACCTAGAAAAAAAGCAAACCACATACTACCATCAAGGTGATGGTCGGGGGAAAGCCTTATAATACAAATATTATTTAAAATGGTGTGAATCCGCAGCAGCCTGCAGCAGTAGCAACAACAGCCAGTCCTGCATTAGCAAAGCAGTGTGCCCTGCCCTTGCGCTGGCCACAAATGACCAGTGAAATCCCAGAGGCACTCTTGAATTTCTGCATTCTCATTTCATCAGCTGCAAAATATCTGTCACTCACGTTGTACACTGGGCAAAGTGACACCTGCCAGTCTCAAGAACAAGGACGAATTAATGTTCCTCCGCCAACCGTATATCAGAAATGAGTGGCTAGCAATGGTGTGAACAATCACCAGCTCCAGTGCATTGTTAAAGTTTGCAATATATTTCTGTGGTTTTCTTTGAGCCAGGCTAATTTGCAGCAGCTGTTGTCATTTTATGGTATTACTGAACATGTGCTTTAGCAATTTACCTCCTAATGATTTCTTTAAAAATATTTGCAAAATATGTTTCTGAAGGTTCATGAAACTGCAAAATGATGCAGCTTTATTTAAAACTATGGCTGGAAGAGGCTGCTTTGTGGTTGCTCTAGTAAAGTATAATCTACTTCTCTTAGCTTCCCAAATGTCTTAGAAATCATTCAGAAACATTTCAGATATCAGCTATAATATCTTAACAAAAAAGGATCTCTGATGTCTGTCATCATGTCACGTCATTTTATGCAATATTATATCTGTTTGTGATGAGATCCAACATGACAGGCTGTAATGCAATGTAACATATCAAAAAATGTAAATAATGCACTTTTGGGGATTAGATATCTGCTGTCAATTCCTATAGCAAGAATCTGAACTGAATTTATTGAGGCGGATGGAAGCTCAGTGAACGCCAAACTGTCCATGGTGTTTGCGAACCAGCGCACATCACAGTTCACTGACTTGCCCAATTACTTTTGGGTAGTTTGGCACATATATAAATGCATTACAATGTTAAACAAAAGTTCTTGTGCCGTACACTGTTGTGAGTAAATTGTACTGTTAATTATAAATGCTGAAAGGAACAATGAAAATAGCTGAAAACTAGCTTGCACATTTTTAAACCTCTCTCTTAAAATTAGAAACCATAAGAATATTACAGACATAATCTATATGCTGTGAATAACAGAAATTGCAACTGGGGGGATACATGCTAACTGAAAAAAATGCACTCGGGGCCAAGTCCTGGTCCATCTGAAATTGTTGCACAGCTCCTCTTGTCTTTAGTAGGACCAAGATTTGCCCTCTTGTGACCTAAGTACCTTCAGCTTATATTTCCAAAGAGTAGTCAAGTGCCACACGAATAGGTGGTATTATGCCTATGAACTTATCAGGAGGTAAACAAAACATGTACTATTAAAAATGATAAAGATTTATAAATATTGCCTCTGAATGAAAGTTCTCAACCACCACCTCATGTCTGGAAGAATATAAGCCACGTTCATGAATAAAATGCAAGACAACATGTCTATCACTAATTAAGATTTAATGGATGATTTCTTTAAAAAACAAAAGGCACTCTAGCCTACTTTCTGTCTACACTACAGGCATTTTTGTAAAAGTTTCCCATCATTGCTAACACTGATTCATCCGCACTGCTATTAGGAACTCTAGCATAGACAAATGAACAGCTTTTTAAGCACTGTATCCATTCAACCTGCTCTAAGTAGGATTAGATAACATAGTGCTTTAAAAGCCCAGTAACCTATATACTCTAGAGATTCCTCACATTGCTAATGCTGGTGCCACTGAACTGGTGTTAGCTATAGTGAAGAGTGTCTGCAAATTCTCCCTAGTGTAGACATGGCCTAAAAGGTAAGCAGGCAAACTCTAGCCTGATACTGCAAATCCTAGGATTGGAATCTTTGATTTGCTGTCACAGTGATGACTTTTAATTGTCCCAATAAACAAGCTTTTTAAAAAGCTTCTAAAATGTTTTCTAATAACATACTTTGGTCTTTAGCCATAGTAATGCAGAAATAATTAGAAGTGCCATTGTGTACAGTGCCTTCTGGACTGGGCTGAAGGTGAAGGAGAAAGTATCATGCTATCCTTGTCAGCTGCAAGGGTAATTACTGCTGGCTGAAATTACTCAACATTTGTTTATAAGCTCCCCAGAGCATGCTGTAAATAGATTGTCTGTTATAGTCCAATCACATTAAAACACTGCTCCTTGCAAACTGCTACCTCCTGTTTTCTGTAAGCTAGACAGAGAAAGCCTGCTGCTCACTTATTGAGCCCTGAACACTGAAGAGCTATGTTTAATGCGATTGTTTTCATTAGCTCTTCTCTGTCCAATATCACATTTACTGTTTGCAGGCTTTGAAGACTGGCATGTTGCATCATTTTCATTTTCTGTAGAATGAATATCTTTATTACTGGAGGGCGTGTGCAACAACTGGATGGGATTTGTGGAACTGCAAAAACATCAGAGTCCCACACCAACATCTGCTTTCCTCTCGGGTGATGGTATTTTTGTCTTAGACTTTTAAATGTCTCTGATGTTTCCAATAGTGGTCATGCTACCTAAATCCATGCAAGCTTTATTTCCATAAAAGGTTAGAAATAATTTATTTTGCTTAACACTGAATTTCACAGTGCAGCATTGTCCTGTCCATTGTGACCTGGATTGTATAAAAGAGTGATGCAGCCACAGCCTGTCTGCTTGATTTGCTCTGAGCTTGATTTACCACATCATATCACAACAGCCAAGGTATTTGCAATAAACCCGGGGCCAAATTCACCACTGATATATGCAGACATAATTCTATTGCAGTCAAGAGCATTGCATCTGTTTCCACAAAGTTGAATTTTGTCAGCGAACTGAGTATTTAGGGGATAGAAATGACTGTTGAGACTTTTGAAAATGTAAAAATATGTTCTCTTTTTGGGGAAGAAAAGGTCTTTTAAACATTACCATGTACCAGGGTTAAGAGTTTGCTACCAGTATTTTATAAGTAATTAGTGATCACCATTTTTATGTTTCTCTTACCCTTGAAACACACAAGGATATTTCAGCAAGGCTTATTTCTGTTTATTACTGATTATTCCCCCCAAATCAGTGCTGATTATACATATACAGTATTTACAGATGTGCTCCCCATAACATCAAAAGTATCTGAAAGGACTGGGAGAGAGGGCTACCCACGGTACCCACAGAGGTATATATATATATATATATATATATATATTCATTCTAGGAAAGGGATAGGCATTGAAAACAACGCATTGAGGTTGATGCAGCTAAGATGATTTACATCAGTGGAGGATCTGCCCCAGAGTACTTATTATACAAAATAAGGGCTTATCTTAAGGGATAATGTGCATTATGGGGGTGGGAGTTCTTAAGAACACTAATATATTGTGCTTTAATTGGTCTGTGTAGATCAGGAGTGGGCAAACTATGGCCTGCGGGCCACATCCAGCCTGCAGGACTGTCCTGCCTGGCCCCCGAGCTCCTGGCCTGGTAGGCTAGCCCCAGCTCCTCCCCTGCTTTTCACCCTCCCCCGCAGCCTCAGCTCGCATGCTCCACCACCAGTGCAATGCTCTGGGCAGTGGGGCTGTGAGCTCCTGGGGCAGTGCAGCTGCACAGCCCGGCCTGACCCAGTGCTCTGTGCTGCATGGTGGCAGTGGCGGCAGCATGGATTGCCTCTAGCTGGGTGGCGCAGCTGTAGCGACGCCAGCCACTGGTGCTCAAGGCAGCGTGGTAAGGGGGCAGGGAGCAGGGGGGGTTGGATAGAGAGCAAGGGAGTTCGGGGTAGTGGTTGGGGGGAAACGGGGGGTTGAATGCGGGTAGAGGTCCCAGGGGGCAGTCAGGAAGGAAGGGGGGGTTGGATGGGGCAGGGATCCCTGGAGGGCCGTCAGGAATGAGAGGAGGAGTTGAGTGGCGCAGCGGCAGTCTGGGGGCAGCCAGGGGACAGGGATCAGGGGTGTGTGGATGGGGAAGGGATCCCAAAGGGACCATCAGGGAACAGGGGGGTTGGATGGGGCAGGAGTCTTGGGAGAAGGGCAGATAGGAGATGGGGGCTGGGCCACAACCCCCTCTCCTAACTGGCCCTCCATACAATTTACAAAACCCGATGTGGCCCTCAGGCCAAAATGTTTGCCCGCCCCTGGTGTAGATCCTGCTAGTGCACACTAAATCTTGCCTAGTGCACTTTACTCTAGTCCTATAATTCCCAAGTGAACATTTACTGCGCACCAGCAGGGTCTGCTGGACAAATGAATGCCCAACATATTAGTGCCCTTTAGGAATCCCCTCCACCCGAGAGTGCAATACCCACTGTGTAGGCAGCCCCAAGACAACAAGGCAGCAACACAGGTAACCAGTACAGTTACAGAAAGAAGGTAAATCATGGGAAGAAAATAAATTTTGTGAGTAGAACGGTTAGTACAAAGAAACGGCAGGCAAAATGTGTTCAGCAGGCGCCTTCCAGCCTAATGTGTCCTATGTTCCCTTCTTCCTAATTTTAAAATTTCCACAAAGCTTCAGTTCTTTGCAAACCACTGGGGAAGGGGCAGTATTCAATTTTGGATACCCACATTTTCTCTTAACTAGAATCATTGTCTGTGGAAAACTGTACTTCTGGGAAAGATGCTAGAGTGCTAGAAATGATGATTAAATTGCACATTAAGATAATTCCTGGAAGTACTACTTTCTTGAGGCTGTCCTTCCAGGAATGGCAATAACAGCATCACTGCTCTGTCAGTGTTTTAGGTATATCCACAAGCGGACATAGGAGATAGGTATTTTAGTACTGCTTATTTTCAGTTACTTCAGGTGGTTCATTGGTGTCTAGATTCAGGGACTTGTTATTTTAAAAAGCTAGCTAACACAATGTAAAACAACCCATTGATGCTGAATAATACCTATTGTTTTGCAATAAACCGAAGCCATTTTTTTAATGCAGGTAACATTTTTATGTGTTTCCATTACTGATTTTGTGCCATTAGAGAAGCAGTGAATCTTTAAAGAGAAACTTCCTACAGCTAAAAAAGACATTAAGGGGGGGGAAAGGCTGGGAGCCATAGTGACAGGTACAACTAAGGCTGTGTCCTTCGGTTCCCTGGAAACCAGTCAAACACTATCTCATCTTGCAATGGTTGTGTCTGATCCTCTGCTTCAGACATCCTCCTAATAATGGCAACTACAGAGGTGACTCTCTGCAAATAAGGGCTTGCAGCAACTGGACATCCATCATATATCTCTAGAGCAACATTAGACCACCCTAATGGGTACTCCCGTCTTCATTATGATATTAATTCTCTAAATTTCCGAAGTGATTTCATTTGTAAAATGACAAAGGCTGGCTGCTCAGGAGACAAACTGTTTTCATCCCCCTCCTGCATGCTTACAAAGGCTTACTCATTTTAGTCTTTGGGGGAAAAGAAATTTGATAGCATCAGATCTCTTGTGATACACAAGGCTGCCTAACAGCTACACCACCTGCCAGCACTGCATGCCTGACCATCCAGCCTGAAGATTTCTAAAGCAATGGTTGATGAGTGGAACATAGATGTTTGTCCGGGGGAAAAAAAAAAACTATGCAGAGAGAAAACGGAGGCTATATAAAATTCTCAGCATGAAAGTAAGGCAGGATTGAGGGTAAGGGTAAGGTCAGAGCCAAGGCTGGAAACTGAATCAATCTGAACAAGGGTGGTTTGGTTAGACTAGGTAAAAGCATGATTTTTGCCCCCTTGTGTATAAAAATCTTTGTTATGGCTACAAATTCAGTGACAGCCAACCAAGCAAACCTTCAACAAGGAGGCAATTCTTTTCACACCTCCTTATACTTCCCCCCCCTGGGATTTAAAAAAAAAAATATCAGTAAAGACTGTGATACCATCAGTGCTTGCCCCAGATAGTAACTCAAATGTCATCTCTGACAACGATGAGGAGTTAGTAGGTTCCTCTAAGGCAGCAGTAATCAGTAGTAAACCAGCCAGTGACTATATCTAGGAGTAATAAAAACCAAGAAACATCTAATACATGGAAATCTGAACAAGACACCACCATTACTGGGCACCTTCCTGTTGTAGACAACCACCTCAAAACAACAACATCCATACTTGAGCTGATTTTCTTATCACAGAGGTTAGTTTAAATCTATTGTCTTCCCTGGAGTTCTGATTCACACTGGGGCATATGAAAGAAGAAACAGGCCCACCAGCACAATTCTCATGCACATACAAGATCAACTTCATTAAGCAACCAATTTTAGTTGGTTCCTTGGTTGCTTACTTACAATTTCACTCTATTAAATGATTTGTTTCAACTCCAACAGTCCCTTTCTACACATAGTCTGTTTTAGCTAACCGTCCTTCCTGCATTCAGTAGTCCCACAGCTCCCAGAGCTAGGTGTTATTAACTAAGGGCCTGTTCCTGTAAAGTAATCTACACACATGGGATACACATTCTTCAGTGGGAGTGTGGTGGGTGAATTGTTTGGCAGGACTGGGGCCCAAGATTGCATATAGGTACCTACTTTGCACCCCCACTATCGGCTATGCACACACAAATCTCTAAAATGCATATGGTTAGGTGGCTATCTAGCTACACGGAGGTGCACATCTGATAGCTTGCACACAAAATAATGTCTATAATTTTGGGGCCTGAGTCAAAATTCACAGGAGTCTTTCTGTTTACTTTAGTGGGCTTTGGCTCAGACCCTTACTCATAATCCGGCCCTTCATTATTAAATTAGAAAGCGATATTCACAGAGTGGCTCAAATTCCATAAACATGGGCACCCATTATAAAAGCCTATTTAATAAAGTTGTGAACTAAGCTCTATAGTTTTAATAAACACACCCCTTGCATGGCATAAAGGTTGGAGCAGTTTCAGGTTCTTCCCAATGCCTCCACTGATTTGACGACTGTCCTTGGACAAATCACTTAGTGCCAGATGTTTAATGGTATTTAAGGTACCTGAAGATAGAAAGAGGCTTCTGGTGGGTTTTTCAAAAGCCCCTAAGTCCCTAATGCCCATTGATTTCACTAAGACTTAGGTAACCTTACTAGGAGCCTAGCTGCAGCTTAGTGCCAGATTTTTAAAGGTATGTAGATGTATAACAATGCAGATAGGCTCCTAGTAAGATTACCTAAGTCTTAGTGAAATTAGTGGGTGTTAGGGAATTAGGGACTTTTGAAAAACCTACCAGGAGCCTCTCTCTATCTTCAGGCATCTAAATATCTTTAAAAATCTAGACCTTCTCTCTCACTTCCCTAAGGGCCTTATACTTTAGTTTTCTCAACCTATAATTTCTGCTTACCTATTTTTCAGAGGTGTGGTGAGATTTAACACAGTTTTTAGCTTCTCTGATGCAGAGCAGCGTGGTACACTGTATTACTATTGTTGTAACATATCTGGGGGAAAAAGGTTAACTGTCTAAAGAGCCACTTTAAGAAACACATTTTTGTTATAATAAATAGTTCATCTTCATATATATGTTTAGCATAATTAAATTCATGGAGCATCCTCCAAGGAACTATGTTAATTTGTTTAATGCCTTTAGAGCCCAATATATAAGATGCCATATCATTATACACATATTTACCAGACACCTACCTAGTCATTAGATGAAGTGCCTGGAAGTGCATAGGCTACCAGGTTTTCCACCAAGGCATTGTTCCTGGATCCCACCTAAGGACTCCAGCCTCAGCTTCTAGCTAGATGATTTCAGATACACTTGAAGTTGCACTCTTAGCTGACTGCTTTCAATCATTTCTCTTTTTGCTTTTCTGCTACTCTAGCCCTACTAGTGAGTCCTGATTAATATAAGGGATTATCTACACATGGAGTTATTCAGGAATAGTTGTTCATGAATAACACCATGTGTAGATAAGCCCTAAGTGAAATGAGAATGTGGTTACAAGAAGATAGATGGAATCCTGCATTTCCAAGAGAGCAACAGATTCCTTCCATCTGAGGGATCAGAGTCTTTATTTAAGAAAAATGTCCTATTTTCACAGGCAACCAAAATTTCTCACTATATTTGCGGGATTTCCCATTCAGGTTATAGGGAACGTAGCAAATACTGATAGTTACTAGTATTGAATCCTGTCAGGTGCTGAGAGCTCTTGTGCAGAGCTGTGGTCCCACAACTCCCATTGACATAAATGGGAGTTGAGGCTGTTCACTACCTCACAAGAGGGCTTTGCACCCTTCAGGTTCAAGCCCTAATTTTTAATGGCTCTCACTGTAAAATAATGTATGTATTTTGCATATGGAGTCAATAAATTTAGGTGGGCTTAAAGCTAATTCCTAGTAATTCTAAACACTTTCGTGATTTTTGCATATGATGGACTGAATTCAGCCCTGGTGTAAGCATGTTCACCATGACTGCTTATCCCAGATCTGAATTTGCCCCTATACGTTAGGCTTATAATACTGTTAACAAGAATCCCAACCACCAAAATAAACTGATAGCAGTTAAAGCATTAGTTGTATGTTTCCCCACTGTCATATAAATGTAAAAGTGTTTGCTTGGTGTAGATTAATGGGAAGATAGTCTTTCTTTCCATATAAACTTATGTTTTCTAACATGTAGTGTTCCACTCCATCTTAAAGAGTGTAATAGTACTGTAGTTTCCTGCTTTAAATGAATCCATTACCAATGTTGTCAATGAAAACTCTGTTTACCGAAAATCCTATAGTTTTTTTTTTTCAGTCTAGAAACTACAGAACCTGGCTCAGACTTTCAAACCCAGTTGGGTGAGCCAGTATAAATTCAACCCCCCAATGGACACTTTGTTTTCTCTCTTCCATGGCTGCCTTCTGCAGAGAGCCAAAAAGATGTTGAGACTTCACCTTCATTAATCTTGTTCCCGTGGACATCAGTCTGCCTGATTCATTAGGACCAGAAAGTTGCCCTTTCTTAAGCACTTTGAATGTTCCAAATTAATCTCGTTCAGAACTGGAGTAACTGGTGCTTTCTGCAGAGAATGGCTGCCCTCTTAATGCTGGAGGAAATTAGTCTCCTGGGTATAATTTTAGGACCTGTAGTAGATTTTTACATTCCTGCATTTAGGGGATTGGGTAAAATCCTCAATGTCACTCTATCCTCTGTGCTTCCCTCTGATGGTGCTCAGGGCAACGGGAAAGCTGTCTTAAGCAGCCAGCAGGAGATTCCTCTTGTGAAAGACAATCCCAAGGGGCTTTAAGCACAGTAGCTGGGCAGGAAAGAAGCTGGAACATACTGGGGTGAAGTGAAGTGATCCCTAGATGAGCCATTACTGCCTGTGCAAGATCAACCTGAGACTGATCTAACTTGAACCGTCTGCCTCCAGACTCAGGGAGGGAGATAAGTGGTGTCGGACAGGTGGAAAGGTGGTGCAAGCCATATGCATAATCAAGGAGGCTGCCATAACTTAAAGCAGTTCCATGGGATGTGTCAAAAACACCTGGGGCCATTTCAACCCTGGAGCAACTCAGAATTGTTAGGACACAAATGTGGCTCAAAGTCACCTACCCCCGACCATGTTTCCCAGAGGCACTGCACAGAATCCGACCCATGGTCTGCTCACAAATATTGCACAAGCAGAAAAAAAGCTGTTTTCTGTTTTCGTTCCTTGTCAGAGCAAACCAATACCTATACACCAATACACCTATCTTAAGGAGTTTTCTTTATTGATGACTCTCTCCCTGCCTGTAAAAATGTAATATTTTTTACAGTTACCACCCAGGTAAAAAGACTTCACTGTGGAAATAGAAGCAGCGTTACCAGATGAGAAAATATACAAAGGAATTGACCTAAACCAAGGTTTTTAAAACATTGTAAATTGTTTCCAAACCTTGACAAATAGTCACTTTGGCTTGGAATGTCTTTGTTGTTGTGACTTATCCTCTAATTGTCTTACCCTGTTCCCCAGGGTATGGTTGTACTAGTATGTTAAATTATAATACTGGATGACTAGTTTGCTAGTTTGATCTGGTCTTCACTGTGTTGCTGTAGTAGGTTCCCAAATAGCCCAGTGGAGCTCTGTGAATAGTTTCAAAGTTTGTTCAACATATACTTTATTTGGAATTCAGTAGAACAGCAGCAACAGTAGAAGGATGCCATGACATCAGTGGACTTGGCTGTGTGTCTATAAGTGCATGGACTGATAAATGAAATTCTTCTGGGACTTCTTGTTGCAAGGAGTCAGCTTGGGTATTTCAGATCTAAGTAGTGAAAGCTCAGTAAAGATAACTTTACTCAGGCATCCAAACTATAATATTCTGCAATATACTATTAAAAACACCCTTTTTCTGTTGAATACAGAAAAGATACTAAGTTGAATTGTTCCTTGCTCTTCTAATGGTTATGCAAAATGTGTATGTAGGCATTTATCACACAGTAAGCAGGTGCCCCCAGTAATAGCAAGTTTGTGACTGTATAACTTTTATATCTAACTGAAATGCTCTACCTTCACCTAGCAGTTTTTACAGATTTCAAGAGAACCTTGGCTGTGGACCTCATGCTTGTTAACAGAATCTTCAGCAGAAAGGAAAAAAACGATGTCAATGCAGGCAGTGGACTGGATAGCTCTGGGCTGCCATTGAATGATGTATGGTCTTGCAGCAGCTGGGGAAAAATAGCTTAACAGAGAGAAATATTAGTGTTGCATTGCATATTCTTGTGCAATATAGGCCTTGAATCTCAAATACCCCACAACTTGCATGTATTTCAGCACAACAGTCCTCAGAGTGCATTATATAAATCTGAATTCCAGGCAGAACTATGCAGACTTGAAAACCCTCCTTCTCTGAACTCTATTATTTATAAGATTAAAACCCCAGAGCTTTAAAATGGCAAGTTTATTGGCAAGTACAATGTATGTTTCATTCTGAATGGACAAAAGCCTTTGAGCTTACCTGAGTATGCACGGAAACCTTCCTGCTTGCCCTCAGTGCTAGCAGATGTACTAGTGGAGGCCACCATTTCCTCCAGGGGTGCAAAACAAGTGTCCTGTAGGGAGCTCCACTTGTACCACTAATAAGACCCTATTGGAGAAGAGCTCTTTCCTTATACAGAGTAGGTATATGACCTTCCTTCAGAACTGAGTCAGCAGCAGAACTACTCATAGGAAATGCTACCTGTAGCTAATACTTTATCCATTCAGTTTAGCCCTTGTGTTTCCATGCAAAATATCCACAAGCAGATGCTGAACTTTATAGATACGCTCAGTATTCACAACTGTTCTGAGCTGCTCACAAACTACTTATCTGACTATATTGTCAACTATTTGCTTTCATGGTGTATGATTAGTCCCTTAAGTCACATATCATTAGTTTTGCTTCCAGACTGGATGTGTGAACTGAAATTTGTATAAACAAGAGGAGAGAAAGAGATTTTAGGATGGCCATGCAAACATTTCTGGTCCATAGCTTTGCCTAAACATGTTCACATAAGTATTTGCAAGATTTTCTACAAATATTCTTGCAACTAACAAACTGCCATATTTGCTCAGATGTATTCAGAAGCTGGGTTTTCATGATAGATGATTTTTTATATTTATAAACTCTCATAAAAAAGCACAAATATGTCTTTCTATTGCATATTCCAGATCAATCTAAAACTCTTTATTATAGAAATTTTATCTCTTTTGCCATGTGATCTCAGGAGCCAGTTATTTAAGAAGCAACAGAAAGAACCAGGCTGTATTCCTAAATTTCTAGATGTTGAAAGCACACGATCTTCTGTGTTTGGCTGTTAAAGGCTATACTCTGTGAGCCAGAAGAAAAAGGAATAGAAGTTATAGTATCAGAGGAATTTCTGGCAAAGCAGTTTAAAGATTCAAAGTCAGTCTTCCAAAGTGTCAAATGTCTTTCAGATGTGTTAATGGCAGTGAAATATATTCATCAACCTTTAAGAAAGGAAGGTTTGTACAGCTGCTTACCATTGCTACATTTTCACGTAAAAATTTCCTCCCCTGTTCTCAAATCACAGATGAGGGAGGAAAACAGGATCTTTTACTGGAAGAAGAGTTATGTTAGCCTCTTTGACTTACACTGCAACAAGAACTTTGAAAAGTTGTTGACCACATGTGCTAATCACATCCCCTTGAAATTTGAGAGTTAGTTCAGACACTCTTTGCACAGGAAGAAACTGTGTCCAACAGAGAGACACTTGGGGGTGTGTGGGGATGATGGAATAAAAAAATGTTGTATGGGCCCATCCTTAGCAAATGTGTGTTAGATAAGATGATGATTGGGCCAGTGTAAGAGATATAATTGCAAGGGACAAAGGAAGAGTGTCTGGTTTTTGTAAGACAAAAATCAAAGATAATTAATCAAAGATCCACATGCATCCAACGAAAGCTCATGCTCCAATACGTCGGTTAGTCTATAAGGTGCCACAGGACTCTTTGCTGCTTTTACAGATCCAGACTCACACGGCTACCCCTCTGATAATTAAGCTCTTGTAACTGTTACTACCCACAAATAAGAACACTACTAAGTGTTCCCAACCCCTCCAGCAAGTGTCCTAACTTCCCTTCTTTTCCTGATCATTAAAAGAAGGAAAAGGGCCCAACAAAAATCCTAGGGCTAACAAGATATGTACAAGGCTTCACTTTTTACTCACACTGCTTCTTGTTACTACTTTTCCCCTCCCTGTTGTCTAGCTCAGTGGTAAGGTCTCTGGCTGTAAAGCACCTAGTACATTGTTGATGCCATATAAAGAATAAAAATACCACGGTCAAAAGAAATTACTTGCCAATTTATCAAAGTTTAACAAGCTGTAAGCATTGTCTCCAATTAAATTACCCTCTATTTACCACCTAGGTATAGCCCAAAGGTATTTCATGTTATATCAGCCAGTATTAATTATTATTATTATTGAACATGCTTTTAAGGCATCTATCCCCCCAATAGCTTGACAAATGTTACATGGTTTAGAATAAGAGCAAATATAATTTTCCAGCTATGTGGCACAAATTTTCTGTGGTACTGTTGTGACAAAGTGGACCTACAAGTTTACCGGAATTGTGAACTCAACTGTCAAGAGCATGTAAAAGTTCACAAGATGTTACAATAACATATAATAACAAGTGTTGATGGGAAAATGTATGAAAGGGAGACAGAATGACTAAATTAGTTGAAACAAAAAGGCCAAGTTGATATGATTCAAGGACTGTGCTGAATTTATGTTTGTTAACAATAGGATATGTGGAGCCGGAAGTTAATAAACCAAAATTGGTATGGCAGATATTAAGCCTAATAGATGGACAAAATAATAAGGGCACAGGCTATTTCAATGCATCACTCCCTTTTTGGGTCCCTAAAAGAAAAGGACAAAAGAACAAAATAAGAGCAGATGGAAAGAACAGACAGACGGAGGCTACTAGAGTGAGCTTCACCATCATAGCTGCCACACCCACCTATTCCTGGGACCCCAGGCCTTCATCATCCTGATTCTAAAAAGTGCCCTTATCAAAACAGGCCAGAAAAAGAGGGATGCAGACACTATCATCACCTCTACCATCTTCAGCTGAACTCCTGGGATGACAGTTATTACCATCTTTAATGCCATCTAAGAGACTGTCAAACATGTTTTTTTCCTTCTAAAACTCTCTCTGGCTAAAGAGAAATGGAGCAAGAAATGTTGTTGCGATGAAAACCTTATTTAATACTTTGCATTTCAAATGTTTTAACTGTTTTTCTTCTTTTCTGTATCTTTAATGAAAAGGTTAAGACGGTGTTTAATAATGTGTTTGGCATGGTGCTAAGCAGGCTGAGGTCTCTGTATACCAAATTCTGGACCGTGTTTAACACTGTTTAATGTTGGACAGTGACTGGGTAGTGTTAACATCTTTGCCCCACTTATTTAATATAAATTAATACAACAGTACTCTTGCCCAACTTCCAGGCATCAGTATAACCCTAAAGAACAGAGATGGAGACAACCCAGCAAGGATTCCAGAGCCTGTAATTACTAGAAAACATAGACAAATTATAATATTAATTATTATTAATTTATTTGTATTGCAATGGTACTTAGAATCCCCAACGAGGTCAGGACCCCAGAACACTGGATGCTGCACATACATATAGAAAAAGACAAGAGGTTACAGTTTTAAAGATAAGACTAACAGGTGGGTGAAACGGACAAAAGGGGAAAGGATGACCAGAGTACTGTAATAAGGACATGTTTTGCACAGACTAACTATGTGTAACCCCCTTTCCTTCCTGGGTTACTCAGGAGCAGGAAACACTCACCTGGGTGCCTGATGTTGTTGACAATAAAAGGAATCCTGAGAATGCCCATGGTGATGATGAATATGTGGGAATCCTCTATCCACTCCTCTGCTGCAGTCCTTTCACTTATAAAAGAAATTAATCTTAGTGGTGCCTGAAACTGGCTGGGCCCTGAACACACTCACTGGCATGCCTTGGGAGCCTCCATGAGTAAAAATGAGCAAATCTATGCAATGGGTCTAACTCAGAAGTACCAATTATAAACAATAAACAACCAATAGCCACTTAGATTGGAGTTAATACACCTTTACTTAGAAAAACAGGACTTACTTAACAGACTGAGATTAATTAAAATGTCACAACCACTTTAAATCAGCAGGGGGCACTTCAATAAATCAATTAATAATTGCTGGTTGCAGTAGTAAATGAAACTTAACCACCTTACATTTACACTGGCACTATTTACCCCACCCCGAAATGTTCACTCCTCTGAAATTCAGAGTTCTAGATGATTGCTTGCATGGGTGTACTTGAAGATTGGAGACTCTATTGGTCTAGTAAAGAAGTCCAGCCCAGGCAACAAGGGGCAGAGCAATTCTAACTTGGGCTCATTCCAAGCTGCACAATTCCTCTGAAGATGGGAGTTGTTATAACCAGAGGTCATTAACCCTGCATCCTGCTTAGACAGTAAGAACACTTTGTCTCTTCACAGACTCAGGGAATCACCTTAAAGTCCCTTTGCATTCCTCTTTCTCCTGCAAGCACTTTCTCAGACAACAAAGGCGGTGGTTACTCATACTGCCTTCACTGCAGGCCTGCCTCAGTCATTTCTGCATCCAGCCACAGTCAATGCTATGCCTCCAATGAAGCCCAGCAGCAGTCTCTGTGGCTTTCTGCCTGGGCAAAGGTCCAGCAGTTTCTCAGCAGAAGCTTCTGTCTTTCCAGCAGCTGCTTAGCAGCACTTTCTGGCTTGGACAGAGCTCCACAAAGCAATCTCAGCTTTCCAACAAGGATCTCATCTTCCCACCAAGATGGCGGCCACTGCATGCTCTTCCTGCATCACCTAGAAATGGAAGTCTCTCCAAGGCATCATGGAAGTTGTGATCTCCAAGGCTGGACTGCAGCACTCAGATTCTTCCTGACTGGAACACTCCCAGTTAAGTTTAGAGGCTCCTCTAGTGGAGAATGCCTACACATGTGCACAATTAGTATGTATACAATTCTATGTGGGTGTGTTGTTTAGTTTTGATCGGTAGCTGCAAAGTAAGCTTTCAACTAGGATTACCACCTTTGAAATGCAAAAAAACTCCACCCCCTGCGCCCGACAAGGCAAGCCTGCCACAACCCCAGCATCCAACCACAAGGAAACTCTGCAAACCTCCCCTTCAATAGCCACTTATATTATCTAGGGAGAGCCCACATACAGATAAGATTGATAACATCACATGTCTCCTCACTCTCACCTAACTCAAACCCTCTCTTCCACGCACGCGGTGCACTTGCGTGTTGGTGGACAGATAGATGCTGTATTTTCAACAGTTTTGAGCTAAAGAAAAGGGGGTGGATTAAATTATTCTTCTGGGAACAGGCAAATCCTTAAGAAAACCCTCCAGGCTGGTCAAATACCAGCCAGGCAGTAAAACTACTTTCAACCTGCCAGGCCATTATCAACTGGTTGGCAAATTTTGTTGGAATCATGGTAGAAGTGATTCTTAAAAAGAGAGATTTCAAGGTGGGTAGGCCAATGACTTTGTAGATTTTTTAGTTTTCAGGATAATTGTTCCATGCATACCAAGGTAGTATGGGAGAAAGCATGGAGGTGCTTGTGGGAGAAGAGGAGTAACACATGATAAAGGTTGGCATTATTGGCATGGCAATGACATAAAATAAAACAGCTGACAAGTTGGTGGGACTAGCTTTTGAAGGAGCTTGAAGGTAAGTATAAGAAGTTTGTGTGTTATATAGAACAGTAGTGGGAGCCAACAGCCACTTAAAGAAGGGGGTATATAGTCTGAATGTATTTGCAATGTGTCCAATTTGGGGATTGAATATATTCCTAGTAGGAATGACTTCCAGAAGTACCATCCCACTACCTATAGCCTTGCAGCATTGGGGAGTTTGCAAGTGGTTTGGAAGATAGGATTAAATATTCGAAATTATCTGGACAAACTGGAGAAATGGTCTGAAGTAAATAGGATAAAATTCAATAAGGACAGATGCAAAGTACTCCATTTAGGAAGGAACAATCAGTTGCAGACATACAAAATGGGAAATGACTGATGAGGAATAAATACTCCAGAACGGGATCTTGTGCTGTGGGGAGGGGGGGGGGTTTGGTCATAATAGATCACTAGCTAAATATGAGTCAGCAGTGTAACACTGTTGCCAAAAAAGCAAACATCATTTTGGGATATATTAGCAGGAATGTTGTAAGCAAGACATGAGAAGTAATTCTTCCGCACTACTCCAGGCTGATTAGGCCTTAACTGGAGTATTGTGTCCAGTTCTAGGTTCCTCCTTTCAGGAAAGATGTGGACAAATTGGAGAAAGCTCAGAGAAGAGTGACAAAAATGATTAAAGGTCTAGAATACATGACCTGTGAGGAAAGATTGAAAATATTGGGGTTTTTTAGTTTTGAGAAGAGAGACTGAGGGTGGACATGATAACAGTTTTCAAGTACATAAAAGATTGTTAAAATGAGGAGGGAGAAACATTATTCTCCTTAACCTCTGAGTATAGGACAAGAAGCAATGGGCTTAAACTGCAGCAAGGGCAGTTTAGATTGGATATTAGGAAAAACTTCCTAACTGTCAGGGTGGTTAAGCACTGGAATAAATTGCCCAGGGAGGTTGTGAAATCTCCCTTATTGGAGATTTTTAAGAGCAAGTTAGACAAACGCCTGTCAGGGATGGTCTGGATAATACTTAGTCCTGCACTGAGTGCAAGGGACTGGACTAGGCGAGTTATGTACTAGGATAATATGCTCGGATATGTGTAGATGGATAAGTGCTAGATCTGTTCTTGGGAGACAATTGATCTTTTCAGAGTGTCAGTAAATCTATGGTGTTTTAATTTGTGCTAAAAGCTGTGCAGACACTGTTTGAGAGTGGGTTTATGGTGACACCCTTATCAAGGTGGAAGCAGAATTTAATAGAAATAAACTGATAGTATAACAGAAAGGGGAATGGTTTAATGCTTCTGCAAGATATTAACTATGTGGATCCAATCATATGGCGGGGCCAAATTATGTGCGATAGTGAGAAATGTTAAGGATCAGATCTCCAGCAGGTTAGGGAATCTATGAAGTTCATTGCCTGTAAACTATTTCAAGTATAATCTACTGAATATTTTGTTTGGTGTTATACGTATACTAGATAACAATTTGAGTGTATTGTACATTTTACCACATTTGTATCTGATTCTTTTCCACCAGAGACCCTAAGGTCGTTTTTCCACTTTGCCTTTGATGAAAGTAGGGGTTGTGTAGCAGATTAGCATTTAGCCAGTGGGAACTGTGATTAATGAAGCGTGAGCATCTACCTGCTTTGGAGATGACACTCTCAAAGAGGGAAGTGGTGGCGTCAAATACATCCAGCCTACTCTGGCTCCCAACTGAAAGGGAAAGAAACTTGCTCTCAAGCTGATCTCTTATTAGCATCCTGGAGAAGGAGCCAATCTTCAGTTTCTCATGGGAAGTTCTAAAACAGTGATGGAGCTTGTTGAGATATATTTATTGTCTTCCACTAAATTTCCTGTGAACCACACCTGGGAGGTGCAGAAAAGAATGCTCCAGTAATATCCTTTGAGAACTACTTAACATTAAAAACATTTCAGATCTAACTAAGAAGAGTTTCATCTTTTCAGTCTCCTATCTCAAAGACAAGCTCAGTATCCCAGACTCCTGTTCTACTTTAAAGCCACACTGGACACACCATTTCCACATTCAGGGCTTTGAATACTGTTAGCATTAGCAAACAATGTAACCTATCTTTGAGCCTCCAATTGACTCCTCTTTAAAAGCCTTTTTGGCTTATTTTCATAACCACTCTTACTTTTCAGAGATAAGAACATAAGAATGGCCATACTGGGTCAGACCAATGGTCCATCCAGCCCAGTATCCTGTCTGCCAATAGTGGCCAATGCCAGGTGCCCCAAAGGGAGTGAACCTAACAGGTAATGATCAAATGATCTCTCTCCTGTCATCCATCTCCACCCTCTTACAAACAGAGGATAGGGACACCATTCTTTACCCATCCTGGTTAATAGCCATTAATAGACTTAACCTCCATGAATTTATCTAGTTCTCTTTTAAACCCTGTTATAGTCCTAGCCCTCACAATCTCTTCAGGCAAGGAGTTCCACGAGTTGATTGTGCACTGTGTGAAGAACTTCCTTTTTTTTGTTTTAAACCTGCTGCCCATTAATTTCCTTTGGTGGCCCCTAGTTCTTATATTATGGGAACAAGAAATAACTGTTCCTTACTCACTTTCTCCACACCACTCATACCTCTATCATATCCCCCCTTAGTCTCCTCTTTTTCAAGCTGAAAAGTCCTATCCTCTTTAATCTCTGGTCATATGGGACCCGTTCCAAACCCCTAATCATTTTAGTTGCCCTTCACTCAACTTTTTCTAATGCCGGTATATCTTTTCTGAGATGAGGAGACCACATCTGTACACAGTATTCGAGATGTGGGAGTACCATGCATTTATATAAGGGCAACAAGATATTCTCCAGCTTATTCTCTATGCCTTTTAGAATGATTCCTAACATCCTGTTTGCTTTTTTGACTGCTGCTGCACACTGTGTGGATGTCTTCAGAGAACTATCCACGATGACTCCAAGATCTCTTTCCTGATTAGTTATAGCTAAATTAGGCCCCATCATATTGTATGTATAGTTGGGGTTATTTTTCCCAATGTGCATTACTTTACATTTATCCACATTAAATTTCATTTGCCATTTTGTTGCCCAATCACTTAGTTTTGTGAGAACTTTTTGAAGTTCTTCACAGTCTGCTTCAGTCTTAACTATCTTGAGCAGTTTAATATCATCTGCAAACTTTGACACCTCATTGTTTACTCCTTTTTCCAGATCATTTATGAATAAATTGAATAGGATTGGTCCTACGACTAACCCGTGGGGAACACCACACTAGTTACCCCTCTCCATTCTGAGAATTTGCCATTTATTCCTACCCTTTGTTCCCTGTCTTTTAACCAGTTCTCAATCCATGAAAGGATATTCCCTCTTATCCCATGACAACTTATTTACATAACAGCCTTTCCTGAGGGACCTTGTCAAAGGCTTTCTGGAAATCTAAGTACACTATGTCCACTGGATTCCCCTTGTCCACATGTTTGTTGACCCCTTCAAAGAACTCTAATAGATTTCCTTTTACAGAAACCATGTTGACTTTTGCCCAACAATTTAGGTTCTTCTATGTGTCTGATAATTTTATTCTTTACTAGTGTTTCAACTAATTTGCCCAGTACTGATGTTAGACTTACCAGTCTGTAATTGCCGGGATCACCTCTAGAGCCTTTTTTAAATATTAGCGTTACATTAGCTATCTTCCAGTCATTGGGTAGAGAAGCTGATTTAAAAGACAGGTTACAAACCACAGTTAATAGTTCTGCAATTTCACATTTGAGTTCTTTCTGAACTCTTGGGTGAATGCCATCTGGTCTGTTAATCAATCAGCAGATCAGAAATTTACTGTTTCATTTCTGTGTGCTTTATATTTCCAG
This sequence comes from Gopherus evgoodei, assembly GCF_007399415.2. Taxonomy (NCBI): domain Eukaryota; kingdom Metazoa; phylum Chordata; order Testudines; family Testudinidae; genus Gopherus; species Gopherus evgoodei. The sequence continues at coordinate 46,153,643 of NC_044332.1, forward strand.
CTACAAACTAGCTTTTAAATTTAAGTATAACAATACTATAGAGAGTGGAATACACTTCAGAAACAAAAGCAAACTGTGCTCAGAATGGAAACAAAGCAGGATAAACATTAAAATTGATAATAGTAAGGTCAACACTGGCCAGATCCAGGACATGGTAAATTCAACTCAACACAATGGTGAAAAAGATTAGCTCTGAGAACAAAATTAAATAGTGGGAGGCTGATTCTTGGCTAGTGCCAAAAAGCACACTACTCAAGGGTTGTGTGTGTGTGTATTTGCACACAGATGTATGGACAAAGAGGACCTTTGCACTCCACCTTTCCTGGGGCCACTATGTCCATCGCTAACCCTCTGGTGTAAATTAGAGGGCTGCTTTAATTTATACCAGCTGCTAATGGCTCAAAATGGCAGCCAGGAAGTGGTACAGTGTAAGGATGTCTTCACCAACTCCTTTTACTCTGGTTGTGTCCACCAGATGAGAGGCAAGGAAGGTAATATCTATGCCACCACAGGATCCATCCTAATCCAGCCATGCCAGTTTCATAGCCAGAATCCACTGTCTGTGAGGAAAAAAGCAGCCAAACTACATCTGAGAATGTGGCTCTGGGTGTCATTTAATGCAAGCCTAGTATTATCCTTTCATTTTTACAGAAAATTTGAATGGTAGGAGATGAATTCAGAAATATCAAATAAAGTCCAGGCTGTTAAACTTAAATTGAATCACATTATATCATATCAAATTTCTAGTTATTCCTTCAATCAACATTTATTGTATGACTGCATTATAATAAAGATTTCAGAAATAGGATGAACGTCTAAACTTGCTGTAAATGAAACACCTGTGTTTATTACAACTCTGTGCACAGCACTATTTCAGCATAGATGCTTGTCAGTCATACAGATGGCCCTATATTAATTCTCTTTTCTAATTGGGAAATGGAGGTGAGGTGGCATTTAAATTATGACTACTTATGTGATTGACATATGTCTGTGCTGAAGCAGAGTTCAGCACATATTCTTATTGTAAATAGAAGAAAAAGAACTGAAATAGTCTACTTACACTAGGATTTGCTTTTACATGTAAATGTTAGCAACAGCAAAAATCATACGACTTTGTGTTGGTAATTATTACTTTTCACTTGGGCATTAAACACACCTAAGTTTGCATTAATAAAACCCAACACTGCTGTGAAACACTATCAGCCTATGATCTCCTGATGCATTCAAAGACACAAAGAGGCAATGTAAATACATTATTTTAAAGGATAAAATATTTAAATTAAAAATCTGTTCCAATAAGAATTTCCCAAATATTATTTCCAGTTTAACCCTCAGATCTAAAGTTCTGATTGGAGTCTGAGTGTAGGTGTGTGAAAAAGTCCTGGTGTTCACAAAGAACTGAGCTGAGTCCTTTCAAGCTCATCTCATTTAAAATTATAAACTGGACATCTCACAATAAAACACCATCTATCTAAGAAAATATTTTACTCTATTCAATAAGCTTCATAATTTCTCCTTGTTTTTATTATATCTGTCTGTGCTTCCTTTTAAAATTATGACAAAATACACATATGCACATCTTTTACAAAGTAAATGAATGCTGTAGATTATACAATTTTCATGTAGTCAGCTCTTTAACTTCCAAGCTTTCTACTCAGCAGAAACAGGCTGATAGCAAGAATAATGCATAGGTTTCCACTGTGTACTAGGGATAAGAATTTCCACATCATTATACGTTCTTTTCTATCCAGATATAGACCTGTTTTGAATTACCCATTTTTCCCAATGTGCTGTATATTTAAAAAGTATAGAAAGGAAAACATGCCACCCTTTTAAGCAAATAAGCAGTAAAAATGAAGTAGAAAAATGTTCCATTTTCCCCTACAGTTTTGCTACTAAGTACCAGTTTCTTGACGTTTTATGTGCCAGCAAAAAATGATAAATATATTTAAAAAGAAGGGAGGAAAAAATGAAAGAGAAAGCTGGCTGTTTAAAGGAGCTGATGTAAAGATGGAGAGACATAGCCATAGAAACTGGTCACATAAATAGTCATGAAATGAAAAGTTTCAGATTTGTATTGAAGTAAAAAAAAACTACTTAGGGAAAGGCCAACAGGCCAGACTAAATAATCCTCGACTTAACGTCCAATTCTGAATCACATATTAGCTGCAGAGATTTTAATGTAAATATGCCATTACACTGTCATTACAGTGATCAGGCTGCATGGCTCACAGGTCACATCTCAGCCACTGTTAATTTTGCAGGCAAAAGCTTTTTTTCTCTTGAAATGTTAATAACTTTCTATTAGTTAATGTAGCGTGACTAAAATTCAGATTAGATATAATTCATTTTAATATCTGTGACTGGCTATCCCGATCATTTAGCAATGGTTTCCAGCTGAATACAAGATGCTAAATTGGACTCATTTGCATAGCCCTGTTAAAGCAATGCCATTCTCTAAATGTAGGCATCTTCAAATTAATTTAAAAGATTTTTTTTCTGGTTTTGCTACCAGGATAAAATCTTTTGCTAACAACTAATTGAAGTTACCATGAGCCTAACACATCTTTTCTCCCTCTCCTCTTCCCAAGAAACAAATGACTAGTTAATATCATTAACCATTGGGGGGAAAAATAGCTACAGTGTTTTTGAATGCTAAACTGGCCTAATCTGGTAGCTGCAGATAAACCAATCAACACTATTTATAAAGTTTGCAATAAATATAGATCCTTAGTCTTAAGTACATTAGCTACATTGTTGGAGGTCAAAAGTTAACACTGACTATGACCTTGAAATGATCATTGAATCCTTTGGGTTTATTTAAAGTTGTGATATAAAAGATGCTTTTATTTAAGGTACAGCTCAGCTAAAATAGACAGCAGGACCTACACTGGGTCTTGAAAGAGTTCAGCATGCAGGCAAATATTCTCCCCTTAATATGCACATATAGCATCTTTAATGATAATGGGAAATTCACTAGCACAACAAGGAAAGAATAACCTCCTAAATTATTAACCTACATTTCAATAAACATATGTGTGTGAAGGCTTCCTTGCACAGTCTGAGAGGGGGAAAATACCTGATGGTCAGAAACCTTTTTCTTTTAAGTTAAATGCAAACAAGTCAAGGTCTGTTACTTACCTTGTCTTAGTTCATGTGAAGCATGTGTTTAGCATACAGTAGATATTCATGCAGTCAATGGAAAGCATTGCATTTTGAATACTAATTAGATTCCGGACATACAAATGGAAATAAACAAATTGTGTTTGATTTTCGAATACTCTCATATCTTAACACTAGATACTGAGAACAATTAATATTTAGAAAAAAATATTAGACTAATGAATGCATCCTGGACCGTTAGACGATCAAATCAAATATTACTCCATTTTGGCACAGGATTTACCAGAAATAGGACTGGGTGAAAACAGTGTTTTAATATACCTTCCCTCTTCTCATGGATCTCCTAATTAGTAGATAAGTCTGTGACAAGAAGCAAGGGACTTCTTATTGGTCAGCAATAACAGCTGAAGCCCCAAAAGATTGTAAAGATTGATTATCACTGTAGATTATTCATCTACCAATATGCAGAAAAACAGCTCTAGCACAGTAAAAATTCAAAAGAAAAGCATGAGAGTTAGTGGGACAGAGCAAAACACATATTAAGTCTATTGGAATACCAAGCACAAGGATTCATCCTGAAAAAAAAAATTCTTTATATTTGTTTAGAAGAATAACTATTTAATTGGGAAAGTGAACATACATTAGGATCAGTCCTGTCCCCTTTTCTCAGAGTACCTTCTCTGCAGAGGAAGTAGAATGGTTTCACTGTGTTTGGGGCAAGGTAGATTTGGTGAGGTCTGCTGCCTAGGAAGTATATCATCCCCTTAACACCAGCTCTATGGTGACTCCTGTCAGGGGCGGCTCTAGACATTTCACCGCCCCACGCACGGCGTCATGCCGCGAGGGACTCTCTGCTGCTTGCCGGTTCCACAGCTCCGGTGGACCTCCTGCAGGCATGCCTGCGGAGGGTCTGCTGGTCCTGTGATTTCGGTGGAGCCGCGGGACCAGCAGACCCTCATCAGGCACGCCTCTAGGAGGTCAACCGAAGCTGCGGGACTAGCAGACCCTCCGCAGGCATGCCGCCGAGGCACCCTGCCTGCTGCCCTTCTGGTGACCGGCAGAGCGCCCTCCGCGGCATGGCGCCCCAAGCACGTGCTTGGCGTGCTGGGGCCTGGAGCCGCCCCTGACTCCTGTGTTCTGCCACACTGGGGATTTGTGGTTGGGATTCAGCAGGTCTGCGGATCACCAACTTTTCTCTCATCTTGGAGGCTACTCCAGTCCTCAGCCTGTATTATCAGCCTGAGAGTGGCATTAGGAAGGGGGGGGGAGGGTTTCCTTCCAACTAGGGGATCACCAGTATACAGTTCAGCTGTTCAGTCTGAGCTGCATAGAGGATTTAGCGCATAGTCTGTTATTTATATAACAGCACAGATCTAGACATTTTTAAATTTGTTACCCAGACTTATAGGATATGTTTTGTGCTCACATCTGTATTTAAAGGCATCTCAGATGATTTATATGTTACTCTCTCCATCTCCACTTGTGTTAAAAATACAGTGTCTCTGATCTAATATACAGGACTGTCTCATATAAACATACAAACTGGAGACGGACAAGATATTTTAGGTCACATTGTCCATCCCACTCAGTTGCTGACTTGTTCTCTACAAAATGTTCTAGAATTTTTTGTCCACCCTAGTTATGACTTTGAGGATTCCAGCACTTTACCTGGGAAGGACTACTGCAGGAGATGACTTGGGATTATAGTGGATTAAATATGGATGAGCAATGTAACAGTGTTGCAAAAACAGTGAATATCATTCTGGGATGCATTAGCAGAAATGTTGTAAGCAAGACACAAAAAGTAATTATTTCACTCTATTCAGTACTGATAAAGCCTCAGCTGGAGTACTGTGTTCAGTTCTGGGCACCACACTTCAGGAAAGATGTGAAAAAATTGAAGAAAGTCCAGAGGAGAGCTACCAAAAAAATTAGAGGATAAGAAAACATGATCTATGAGGAATGATTGAAAAAACTTTAATCAGGAGAAGAGAAGACTGAGGTGGGACAAGATAACAGTCTTCAAGTATGAAAAAGGTTGTTATAAAGAGAAGTGTGATAATTTGTTTTCCTTAATCATCGAGGACAAAACAAGATATAATGGGCCTAAATTGCAGCAAGGCAGATTTAGGTTAGATGCTAGGAAAAACTTCCTAACTGTAAGAGTAGTTAAGAACTGGAACAAATTAGATGTTGTGGAATCTCTGTCATTGGAGGATTTTAAGAACAGGTTAGACAAATACCTGTCAGGGATGATCTAGACAATACTTAGTCCTGCCTCAGTGCAGAGGACTGGACTAGATGACCTACCACATCCCTCCAAGTCCTACATTTCTATGATTCTATAATTTTTTTCTGATATCCAACTGAAATTATCCTTTTTTTCAATTGGTCATGGAATCACCCAGTAAACACACGCAAATGTTTATGCGTGAACTCATATGCATGCAAACAACAATGAGTGTTTGCAGTTGCAGTGGGTGGGTTCACACATATTTGGTGCTGATGCACCCATTTCCACTATGGTTGAAGGTTTCACTTGGAGACTTGATAGATAAAATGTTCTTTTCTTTTATCATTAACCGACCGCTGAAGCAGCTTTGATCCGGGTGTTTCTCTTTGTGTGGAGCTGCCACTGGGAAATGCTATGTCCTGTGTTATACATGAAGTCAGACTAAATCAGTGGTTTTCAACCTTTCCAGACTACTGTACCCCTTTTAGGAATCTGATTTGTCTTAATTACCCCAAAGGTACACCTCGTTAAAAAATTACTTGCTTACAAAATCAGACAAAAATACAGTCACAGCACACTATTAGTGAAAAATTGTTTACTTTCTCATTTTTACCATATAATTATAAAATAAATCAATTGGAATAAAAAATTGTACTTACATTTCAGTATATAGAGCAGTATAAACAAGTCATTGTCTGTATGCAATTTTAGTTTAAACTGACTTCACTAGTGCTTTTTTATGTAGCCTGTTGTAAAACTAGGCAGATATCTAGATGAGTTAATGTACCCCCTGAAAGGTCTCTGTGTATCCCCAGGGGTCTGCATACCACTGGTTGAGAAACAGTGGACTAAGCTCACACAGATACAGACAGACATCATCTTCCTCTTCAAGTGCAAACAGATGGACATCATGCCAAATGGACTGAAGTAAAAAATCCATTGCAATTGACATACAACACTGACTATGGTGAGAGATTGTGCCACACACTCTCAAAGAAACTGAGGAACCACCTGATCAGCATCCTGCGCAGCAAACAGGAGAAGATCAAGAATGAGCTCTCAAAACTGGAGACTCTCTTACAAAACCAACCTTCCACATAAACTTCCAAGTGGCTGGACTTTACAAAACTAAGACAAGCCATTTACAATGCAAACTTTACTTCTCTACAGAGGAAAAAGGCAGTAAACTATCTAAACTCCTATATGCCACAGGGGGCTACAACAGTGGTACCCTTAACTCACCCAACAACATTGTTAATCTATCCAACCTCATACTTAGGACAGACTCTTCTGACAGGCTATCTCGGGGACTCTTTTTCTGCCCCACCACCCCCATGCACATGATACAGTTCTGCAGTGATCTGAAAGCCTACTTTTGTTGTCTCCAACTCAAAGAAGATTTTCAACACATCACTGAATAGTGCACTGACCCACAGGAACCCTCCTACAAGAAGAAGAATGCTGCAAGGAATCTTCCTGACGGGCAAAGTAACAGACTGGACTTCTACATAGAGTGCTTCCACAGATGTGCACAGGCTGAAATTGTGAACAAAAGCATCACTTGCCCCATAACCTCAGCCGTACAGAACGCAACACCATCCACAGCCGCAGAAACATCTCTGACATTATAATCAAAGGGGCTGACAAAGGAGGTGCTGTAGTCATCATGAACAAGTCAGATTATGAAGAGGAGGCTGCCAGGCAACTCTCCAACACCACATTCTACAAGCCACTATCCTCCAATCCCACTGAGGAGTACCAAAAGAAACTACACCATCTGCTCAAGAAACTCCCTGCTGCAGCACAGGAACAAATCTACACAGACACACCCCTAGAGCCCCGACCAGGGGTATTGTATCTGCTTCACAAGATCCATAAACCTGGAAATCCTGGTTGCACCATCATCTCAGGCATTGGCACCTTGACAGCAGGATTATCTGGCTATTTGGACTCTCTCCTCAGTCTCTACACTACCAGCACTCCTAGCTATCTTTGAGACACCATGGACTTCCTGAGGAAACTACAATGCATTGATGATCTTCCTGAAAACACCATCCTGGCCACCATGGATGTAGAAGCTCTTTACAACAATATTCCACATGAGGATGGACTGCAAGCTGTCAGGAACAGTATCCCTGATGAGGCCATGGCACACCTGGTGGCTGAACTTTGTGATTTTGTCTTCACCCACAATCATTTCCGATTTGGGGACAACTTATACCTTCAAGTCAGCGGCACTGCTATGAGTACCCACATGGCCCCACAGTATGCCAACATTTTTATGGCTGACTTAGAATAACACTTCCTCAGCTCTTGTCCCCTACCGCTCCTCCTCGACTTGCTCTACATTGATGACATCTTCATCAGATGGACCCACAGGAAGGAGGCCCTTGAAGAATTCTACCTGGATTTCAGGTTTCAGAGTAGCAGCCGTGTTAGTCTGTATCAGCAAAAAGAACAGGCGTACTTGTGGCACCTTAGAGACTAACAAATTTATTTGAGCATAAGCTTTTGATATATGCCATCATGTGCCAGCAATGTCCCTCTGCCATGTACAAAGTAAAACTATTTCCCCATATTTATTCCCTCCCCCAACTGTTCGTCACAACTTCTTGTCAACTGCTGCAAATGGACCATTTTGATTACCACTACAAAAAGTTTTTTTCTCTCCTGCTGGTAATAGCTCACCTTAACTGATCACTCTCATTAGAGTGTGTATGGTAACATCCATCGTTTCATGTTCTCTGTGTATATATATATATATCTTCTTACTGTATTTTCCACTGCATGCATCCGATGAAGTGGGCTGTAGCCCACAAAAGCTTATGCTCAAATAAATTTGTTAGTCTCTAAGGTGCCACAAGTAGTCCTGTTCTTTTTACCTGGATTTCAGTAATTTCCACCCCACCATCAACCCCAGCCTTGACCAGTCCACACAAGAGATCCACTTCCTGGACACTATAGTGCAAATAAGTGATGGTCACTAAACACTACCCTATATCGGAAACCTACTGAGTGCTATATTTACCTACATGCCTCTAGCTTCCATCCAGGACACATCACATAATTCATTGTCTACAGCCAAGCCCTAAGATACAACTGCATTTGCTCCAATCCCTCAGACAGAGACAGACACCTACAAGATCTTTATCAAGCATTTTTAAAACTACAATACCCACCTGGGGAAGTGAGGAAACAGATTGACAGAGCGAGATGGTTACCCAAAAGTCACCTACTACAGGACAGGCCCAACAAGGAACATAACAGAATACTACTGGCCATCACATATAACTTCCAGCTAAAACCTCTCCAATACATCATCAACAATTTACAACCTATCCTGGAAAACAATCCCTCACTCTCACAGACCTTTGGAGACAGGCCAGTCCTTGCTTACAGACAGCTCCCCAACCTGAAGCAGATACTCACCAGCAACTACACGCTACACCACAGAAACACTAACCCAAGAACCTATCCCTGTAACAAACCCCGTTGCCTACTCTGTCCCCATATCTACTCTAGCGACACCATCACATGACCCAACCACATCAATCACACCATCAGGGACTCATTCACCTGCACATCTACTAATGTGATATATACCATCATGTGCCAGCAATGCCCCTCTGCCATTTACATTGGCCAAACCTGAAAGTCTCTACATAAAAGAATAAATGGATGCAAATCAAATATTAGGAATGGTAACATACAAAAGCCAGTAGGAGAACACTTCAGTCATCCCTGGACATTCAATAACCAATTTAAAAGTAGCCATCTTGCAACAACAAATCTTCAAAAACAGACTTCAAAGAGAAACTGCAGAGCTACAATTCATTTGCAAATTTAACATTAATTTGGGCTTGAATGGGGACTGGATGTGGCTGCTCACTACAAAAGCAATTTTCCCTCTCTTGTTATTGACATCTCCTCATCAATTATTGGGAGTGGACCACATCCACCCTAACTGAATTGGCCTTGTCAACATTGGTTCTCTATTTGTAAGGTAACTCCCTTCTCTTCATGTGCTAGTATATTTATTCCTGTATCTTTAATTTTCACTCCATGCATCTGAAGAAGTGGAGGTTTTTTTTCCAACAAAAGCTTATGCCCAAATAAACTTTAGTCTTTAAGGTGCCACCAGACTCCTTGTTGTTTTAGTGGACTAGATGATCACAGTGGTCCCTTCTGGCCTTGGAATCTATGAATTGAAGTCAGTGGGGTTCTGACTGTGGATCTATTACAGAATGAGGCTATTAATATGTAAACATTAAGTAAATCATAGCATACTAATAAGCATAAACTGACTTCTTTTGTTGCAGTGAACATTACGATTTATTGGCCTATGAAATAAATACTGACTAACAGGTTAACATTTTACATTAGGAATTTTAAATACGTTCAGTACTCTTTAACAAATCGTCTTATTTATAGCAAAGCTGAGCCCAAACTAAAACCCAAAACATCAACATCCCAAACTCTAAGTAAGTACAAATATAGATCTGAAATTGTGACTGGTTCTTCTTTATACAATGGGCTGAGCCACAAGACTGGATCCAAATAACCCCAACCTTTGGGAAAGTTTGGATCTGCATCCGGAATTTGTGGCTGGACTAATCTTTAATTTATAGAGAACTGGCTCATATAATCTGATTTCACAGTTCAATGCTTGATTTTATAGATATAGCAATAGTTGGTACATACCAGTTTAGAAACTGATTTTACATGAATAGGCCAATCCAGGGAAGTGATTCCATCATGAGGAATTATTTTCTGGCTTTCATTATATTTCAGGCAGAATTGGCTTTCATGGCATGCCCCAATAGAGTTCCTGGCATATGAAATGGCATACCCATTTACCAGTGAGGAAGACACTGTGAAAGACACTTACCAACATCAACCATTTTTATCTGTCACCAATGTAGGGAAATGTATTTTCCTGTAATGAAGGTGAAGTCAGAAGGGTGACAACTGATCCAGCCATTTTGCAGTTTGGGAATGCCTCATCAGACATAAGGTCATGTTTGAGAAAAAAGAGAAGAGGCTGAAGTTCCCTTGTACCCTGGCAAACCTTGGCTGCTAGAATGTCACTGTTGGGGCTTTTGCATAAGACTGCTCTAAATTGTTTTTCATGAACATGCTAGTACCTAGCCCGCCTGAAGATTAGCACACCACAAAGAAGCCTTCCCCCCGTTCTGAGCTGTGTATGAAGCTAGAACTCAGAGTTGCATCTGTGATGTTTTTCATGAATATTATGTTAAATTTGCACCTTGGTGTATTCCTGCCAGAAATGTTTTTGCCCTCACCGAGTCAGAGAGAAGAAATAATACTATTTAATATTGATTGGTCAAATTTATTGCTACTATTACCCATACTATAAGATCAAATGGTATGAAATACTCACAGAGAATTTTTAGCCTGTCTAGTTAAAAATTATATTGAGTGATTCTGAATAACGAGTAAGTGTGAGGAAATCATGATCTGCTTGTGGACGTTCTGGAAGTTGAAACAGAAGCTAAATTCAGTGGATAAATTATGCATTACAAATTATTCCCTCAGGTTCTAATTCATAATGTTATTGTATTATAAATTTCTGGACTATGTTTATGCCTCTTGGCCAATCACTGGATAGATGTAGCACAACAAATTGCATATAAGCAGCATCCATTAGAGATTTCCCAGAATAAGGAAACTGGTTAGAGGCAGTTCTTGCATGCTGTGCTTTCAACCAACCTGTTACTATCCACTTTGCTCTGAGAAAAGCAGTTTATTTCATAATGAATAAGATATATAAAGACTTTCACAGTTCACATTTGCACTCAGAAAAGATTATTTCACCTGCCCATATTTAAAGTTCATTCTCAAGTGTATAGGTCAGAAAATTCCCCAGACAGATGCTAACTCAAATTTTTGTACATTTGGGATTTCCGGTTTAGGAATACTGTTCCTTCAATGTGCATATCTGGCCATAGGGAAATAAATCTGTATACAGTATTTGGCAAAATAGACCCTTAGTTTACATCCACAATTGTAACTAGAGTGTGTAATTAAATGTTCTCTACTTGTCCTTTCTCTAGATCTGTATCCTTCTGTGGCATTGAACTGAAGTTACTTGCGTCTCAGATCAAAGTCATTTCACTCAGAAACTCAAGATGAGCTTGAAGGCTCAGTCTCGTAAGTGAAGGTCAATGGTTTATCCATTACAGCACCCAACCCCAAATTATTTTTGCAATTAGTAATATTTATATCTGTTTTTATAGTGTAAAAGAATAAAGAAAGGACAGTCAGCATTTTCAGGAAATACAAGTTAAAGGTGTCCTATCATTTAAAATGATATATCATGTTAGAAAGGAAACTTAAAAGCTGGCATATGCAATCTACAATTAAATACAGATTTTGAATTTCAGGCTGTGAAGCTAAAAAGATCAAAGGAAACTCTTCACAGTTCTTTGGAATTTGGTATTATACTTCCCAGGAGGTCATTTACTCCCATAATTTAGTCTGACTTATTTTGGCTTCAGTTCCATTAAAAGTATGTAGCAAAGAGCGGGCCCCTCTTTACTTTAATTTTTAACTGCAACCTGTCAGTAAAAAAAAGGGAAAGTGTCTGGAAGAGGATGATCTACAGAAGTACTAATAGCTTTCAAATCTTTTGACTTTTTGAGCCTGCTATGGTGAGAAACTTATCTGGAATGATTGTGTTTTAACCCTTTTGACTGTTCTTGGGCATAATGTGCACATTTATTGAAATGGAACTTACTCATCTCCCATGAATATATTCTATATGTTCTGTTGCTTTCACTGTAACTGATCCCTTGACTGTAATAACTTGCCTTAGTTAGGTATAATGACAGGGGAAGTCTGAGGTGAGTCATTTAAAGTAGCTATGGGGAAACATCAAAAGTGAGATTCAAGTTGGGTAAGTGCCCACAAGTTCACATACTGATCTGAATGATCTGAAGCTGCTTTGTTTGCATATCTCATGAGAACAGGATATCTAATGAAATTAGCGGCGAATACTTCCTATTGCTGGTTGGGCTGAAAAGACAGACCATAAGTACAATCTTGTTTACTTTATTCTGTAAGCACAAAGTGCAATAGTGGATTAAAATGAATAACAAAAACCTTTTAGCCTTCAAAAAAGATTCAGAATGGGTTGGGTTCAAGGGATTAACTGTGAGGTTTTTTATTTTATTTTATCTCATGTAGTTTGCACATATGCCACAAAGGAAAGGTGCAGATGCTCCTTGTTCCACAGTGGCATTAAATATAGCCGTGGTAAATGATTGAAAGTGGCCCTGCACTGAAGGAGGATGCCAGTCCCCAAGGCCATCTCCCCCCATTCCTGTTCACTCTGGAGTCAGCCCCAACAAAACCACACAACAGCAGTGAGAACCAGCTCCCTCAGCATCCATGACAGCAGCAGCATCTACATTCAGGAGCATTCATGGGTAGTATTCAGCCTCAAGACTTACACTATGCTCAAGACTGGAATGAATTTAGCTATGCATGGTTACGCTTTAAATTTTCACCTACTGTACTTTACTTCTCCAAGGATGTTACTCTCTACAATGACAGGCAGACATTTGGTAGTTCTGTGCAGATTGTCAGCAGACAACACGCCAAGTGCTGCTCTCATTGAGACTCTGCTTTTGCTTTTTCTTGTTGGTTTTAATTAACCCCAAAAGACAAGAAGTATCTGTTTTCTTTCTGCACATGGGTAAATATAATAGGGATGATGCCAGAGGATGACACTTTGCTCTCCTGTTGGACCATGATGTCACCTGTACTGACTTTGTTTCTGGCACTTGAGAAACCAGAAAAATGTCACTTATCTGTACTGTGTCTCTTCCTGCCCCATTAGGGTGGACTAATGGTGTTCTAGTGTATACTAAGAACTTCACAGCATGAGATCTTCTTTATAACAGTAATCAAATCTTTCCTTATGATTAATGCTTCTGAAAACATAGCTGTTTCCAACTGACAAAACTAAATGTATCAGAAATATCACAAATGCTTTTTGCAGTAAAAGGAATAGTGGCAGCAGAGAGGTTAATTCTCTGCTTTTCATGCAGGTATCTTCTTGGAAGGGAAGTGATTAAAGCAGTTTCTTTTTTGGCATAAAAGTGTTTCTCTAATCTTGTTGAAGTGGTTAAATTGTGTTTGAAGAGCCAGATAAAAGCCCATGCTTCTTATTTAATGAGTTATCAGTTATATATTCCACTGTTTATTTTGCTCTGCCAATGAAACATATTTTCTTGAAACGTCTTTCTCTTTAGTACAGTCAATAAAGAATAACTATGTGAGACGTTCAGGCTGGATTTTCAGCAACAAGCCCAATAAATAGACTTCCCCAAACATGTGCAAATATGTGTCACCATAGCTGGTAGCAAATTTTTATTTAATAAAATAGGTACAGTATGGTCTGGATGTATCTCAGTTTTGCATTGGCATTTGGGGCAACAGCAGAAATCTGTATGCAAATATGCTCAGCAGGCTACCTAGTAGACTGAATAAAAATGTCCATGCCTGTTAGTCAAACACTGCCAGTGACCAAGAGTAGGAGCGAGACTCAGAGAGCTAATTCTTCAGCTGATGTTAATCGGCTATGCTAATTTACACCAGCTCAGGATCTGACCCAGAAGGTCTGCCTGTAGATATTCCTTCCCTGAACTCTAGGCAAAATGACATTTAATAATTTAAACACCAATTTCCGAGGGCATATTACATACACTACACACAAAACATTGAGCAGTTCTGCTAACTATGGGCAGCACTAATAGCCACCTTCCTTTCAACATTCATCAGAAATCCACCAGAAGGCAAAAAAACCCCAAAACTCTCAATAAAGTCAAGTCAGACAAATTCTAGGTTGAAAAAATTACTTTTTACCATGTCACGAATGCTCCTGCTCCTATTTCATCCTCTAATGGAAAATAAGATACAAGACTATAGTGGCTACACTGCCAACTGCAAATGATGGGTTCCTGAGATAAGGTCAGACATATGCTTAAGAAAGTTCAGAAGCCAGCCAGCCATCCTTAAAAGAGGTACTAACAATCTCCTCCAGTAAAGGACACAATACTTCCTGACGACTCTTCATAAGACAGGAAGGACATGGGTATAAAGCACAGGTTATAAAGTGAAGGTCTATTGGCACATCCGGATCCTCAGTGAGCGACATTGACCTAAATGCAAGCAAAGAAGACCTGTTTTCCATCTCACTGAGTTCCTGCTCTGCTACTATTGATGTGGATGGCTGGTACCAATCTGAATAACTGGAGTCTGTCCACATAAAAAATACTGGATGATCTGGGATTAAATTAGTTTATAGAAATCTCAGAAGGTTTTAAACCTTTGGTTCACTTTGGAAATGAATCTGTAAATTTTGAATTTTAGCAAAATTTCTAATCCCATCACCACCATCCTTAATTCTCCCAACCAAATCCCCTTTCTTATGGGTCTGCATGAACTCTCCTCTTCCTTGAAATCCACACTCACCACGTAAAATTTTCCCTCCCTCCTCATCCAAGCCAGCCTGTCTTTTCTTCCTCCCCACACTCCCTTATAGTGAAGAATAGTAAGAACTAGCAGTCCAGTCTGAGTATCCATTGAGATCAGATGTAAAGAGATGGATCCATCTCTATTTAAAACAAATTCCCTTTATCCAAAAAGTATAAAGGAGACTGAAGCTACAGTTCTGAAAGTTGAAAAGAAAGGAAGAGAATAAAAGGTTACTTTTTTTCTTAAAGTATACTACTCTCTCCTCACTTTGTTTTTTGGCAACTCCCAGGACATTCTAGTCAGGCCAGATTACAGGTGTGAAACATGCACATACTTTTCATTAACCTGTTACTTTTAGGCAGAGGTCCTGCAGAACTCCAGTGCTCTGAATCATCACACAGAGGCAGCAAGACAGATACACAGAAAAGACTCTTGGTTAAAACTGGCCATCTCAAAGACCACTGTTTTTTGTTTTTAAAAGCACTCCTTTCTGGTAGTCTGGAACCAGAACTAGCCAAATGTTTTTACCACTGTGGCAACGTACAGTACTTTCTCAAATTTGTCAATGAAAACCAGTAAATCCATATGACACTGGTACTACTCCCCATTTTGAATATATCAGTATACCTGGATATGATTCACCACATGAGCATAGCATTTCAAGCTAGATAGGACTACTATTGATAACAAAAGATCGATGTGCACATTCTAAGGCCTCCATCCTCCATTTTAAGGCTATTATTATTATTATTATTATTTTATTTATTATTGTTATTTATTTAGATGTAAGTAGTGCTCACACTATCCTTGCTCTGAAGAAATTTGCACTTGCCAAGCATCCTTCACTTTGGAATCTTTTGCTTTGTATCAGGACTATCTTAGATATTCTCCTAATAACACTAGTAACTAGAGTTGTGCAGAGAAAGGTAATTCCTTTGGTGTCTCATGAAATATTTCAATATTTTGAAATTTGGTTTGGTTCTGATTCAGAACAGAACCAAAAATTTTGAAATTTTTCACAAATGGGAACTCCCTAGGGCTTTCCACAATAGAAACAGTCCAGATGGCAGAGCCACTGACCCTGGAAGCCCTGAGATCCTTGACTCCTGGGCACTCTGCCTGGTGGTGTACTGCTCCAGGACCATGGACCCTGTAAATCTTGGATTCCTCAACTCAGTTGCAGTCTGCATCTAGGCTGCCCTGAAGCCCCAGGCTCCCCAGCTGCTGAGTAGCCCAGCTGGTGAGGTGGCAGGAAACCAGGTCCGTTTCTTTTGGAAACTTTTTGGGCAAGAAGGTTTTGAAAGCTGCCTGGCCCTCAGGGTTCCTCTGGAACTTCGTTGAAATCAAACCATCTCAATGGAACATTTTGATTTTGACAAATTGACAAATTTTGATGAAGAGTTGTTTTGTTGGAATGTTTCTGACCAGTTCTAATAGCATTTTCTCTCACTCTCTCTCCTTAGCACACTGGTCTTTCTGAGCCTCTTTGAGAGCTGCTTTCTCTTCCTCTCCTTCCTTAAACAAGCTTTCCCCCGTCACACAGTTATTATACTGCTAGAACTATATAGAAAACAATGTGGTTAAAGCAGTGCAACCCTCTGGGGCATACATGGTTATTTGATGTAAAGCTGCTTAATTTATAAGAGTAAATAGTACTGATAAAAGCATCTTTATACTGGCATAACTGTGTCCACACTAGAGGGCTGTCCTCCTTCATATAGATTTCTCAACCAGTATAATAATGGAGACAAACCCTTAAAGATTCACATTAGTAATTGTGGATTGCTTCCTTTTGTCAATTTTTCCTATTCCTATCCTACTTCGGTGCATATGCAATTGTCTGATTTATACTGTCGCCGCAAAGGAAACCTTGGCATTTTACAAGTTCTCCTGTTCATGGGGCTTAGTTGTGTAACAAATCAAAATATAGTACAAAAACAACAGAGCCCTTTGAAAAGAATCTATTAAAATTTGTAACTTTGTTACACCAAATTATTGTCCTTTCCTCTATTTAACAAAGTTTACTCTGTGTATCTTTTTTTCCTTACATTTATCATTAAAGTTCTATGCGAAAATGTTCTCTCTTCATCATATCCTTTCAGATTTCTCTATGTATCTATTGCAGCTCTGCCAGTGAGCTGTGGGGGAACAGATGGTTCATGAGTTCTACAGTTTTGGTTTAGATCCTGCTGTCTAGTAAATGTGTGGAGTACTTAAGAATCAAACTCAAAATAAGTAGTGGGGATGGGTGAAGGGCTTTCCCAAGGATCTGAGCCCACCTGAACTGGCCACATTCTAGCCTGCCAAGGAGTGTATAAACTTAGGCATACATGGCATGCACAGAATTTCAATATTAACATTCTGGTGGTTGTGTATAACACAAACACCTTCATAGTATGCTCTCAACTACTGTAGAAGAGCTCTGCTCCTCAGGATGACCAAGAGCATGGGGTGTGGTTTAGGTTCAGGATCAGGTTCACTGAACTATGTTGTAAACACCTTGCCACAGACCTTGGTCTCTGCTGCTGCTAAGGCTCCAGTGGTACAAATGGGCTGGAAAAGTGCGATGAAGATTCCCCTAACATCGGAGAATCTATGGATTACATACACTTCTAGGTGCTAGAACTGCTGCATCCCCTGTCTTGAAGTGGTTTCCATCATATACAGGGTTTATAGTTTGGTTCAATGGCTCTCAGAACTCCCACTATACAAATTGTTCCTGCACTCCTGCATACAATCAGCAAAGTCTGCTCTATGATACCACCTCTCAGCTGTTTCACACCCCCAGCACAGTGGGAGGGTTCAGGGTTGGGAGAGGTGTTTCCAAAGCATACTACACTCTGCTATCATAATAACCCCAGAGAGCCATGCAAGCCAGCATAAGTTGGAACTGCTCTGCTCTTACTCATCCTGGGACCAAGGGTTCAGGGTTGAGCAGAAGTGTCATACAGCCATCTTTGCCCATCCCTCTCAAATCCTTTGTCAAGCAAAGCTTGGCTGGACCCAAAGATCAGGGCCCCTAATGCAAAGATACATTCTTGTGTGTTTCCCTGCTCTTCGGAAGATGGCTATTAATTTGTTGGTTTTTGTTGTTGGTTTTTGAACATCCTCATGCAACTAGCTTCCTAGGTCTGTTTGTACATTGCAGTTATGCATGCATTAAGTACTAAATGAAAACAAAAGGCATTTAATGTTAATCACGCCACAAAGTCACCACATTGTGATCATACACAGCATCAATCTGGCTGCCCAGCTAGATTTTCCACTTTCATGCAAACAACAGTACTAAATTGAATTACATAAAAAGAAGCTACATACTGACTCCCAGCAGTATGTTTTGACAAAACACTTTGTCTCCTTAAATGATTTCAGATGCTGTAGTCAAAAGCCTTGACTGCAAATAATGGGTTCATAAAACCTATCTTTAAAATTTTACCTGACAGTAATGCTGTGCAAATATCTGCACTTCTAGTTCACCTTCTCCACTTGTTTACATCAGGATTTTAATAGAGTGGCTGTCACAGAACAACAGCTAAAGGCCACTGCTTGATAAGTTGCTGTAAAAATAGACTGTTTAAAACGAGAATTTCCTTCTTAAATTCAGCCATCACAAAAGGCGGTGGTTAGGAATATATTGAAGAGAGACAATTTCCTGGAGGACTTCAATAAAAGCCTTTGGAGTTCAGTGACATTCTAACTAAAAATGACTTTGTAAGAAACTACATTTCCCATATGTCTTCAGTTTACCTGTACAAACAGATACAGTACTTTGGCAGGACATACAACGTTAATATTTTTCTTGCCAAGTCTACTTAAAGACTGTAAGTGAGATTATTTTGCAGTTACAAAATGAACTAAGTACAGCCCTTAAGTCACCCCTAGTGAGTTGAGAAATTTATCGACGAAAGTTACCTCAGGTGCAGAGGGCCAGCCTACAACATTCATACCATTCAAGCTCCACACTGAGGCTGCACACCCATCCTTTGGCAGAAGAGCTGTGCAATGACTGTGCATGCTCCAGAAGGGGTCCCCATGATTATCTCTTACAGGCCAGAGCGAAGGGCAGCAGCGGGGTATGCCAAGAGAAGGGTTACAGCAGTATGATCATGTATGTGACACAGAGGGGCTGCGGCCTGTATAGGCTGGAGAACTGGCCATGGGGAACTGCTCTACTTCTTAAGAACTGGATCTAAGTTCATGGTGGATCTCACTTTGTCAGTTATTTTTAATTTGCGTAGAGCCTGGTTACTCTGACTTTATGAGAATGGATTGGATGTTTTTCTCTATGTGCTATAAAATCTCCTTTTTACCTTTCCTAACAGACATGAATATAAACAATACCAGTGAATGGTCAGGTTGTGTCCAGCAGGTCCATGTACTGTGATGAGGGGGCACAGAGCCACTCCCTACATTGCAGTCAGGCACAGCCAGTCTGTACAGGAACTGCTCCCTTTTGCATTCCCTAGGTGCACTCGGAGGGAAAGAGGAGGAGGTAGGTCCATAGTCCCCTACTTCCCAGCCCTAGAGCTGGGCAGGTGTGCAGTGGGGTACATGTGTAGTAATGTGTGTTCCAGGGAGGGCAGGAGGAATTGTACCTTACTGAATTTCTACTGGGGCAGGGTGGCTACAGACTACCCCCAAAGCCTGGTTAAATGGCATGAATTAGTTCTAAACAATATCAGTCATGGCAAGATTTCTAAGGAACTACTAATATCTTATAGTTTCAGTGTCAAAAGGCCAGGGAGAGATGTGCAAAAATGAAAAGAAGAAAAACTGCCTTAGACTGTCCAAATATATTTACTTTGTTTCTGTTGGAAGCCATTCTCATTCTAGGCAGATTTTATTTTGTCCTGTTACAGTGGCTTTTCCATAAGCCACAGGCCAGGACAATATTTTAACTAAACTAACTAACTAATGAACATTTTTTTATTAATTATTATTAATTAGTTAATTAAAGTATAATAAAACATTGCACATCCATTGTGCTTTCTATCCAAGGATCTCCCATGCGTTGCATTTACACTGGAGCAACTGGATTTATTTTAATGGTATCATTCCTGATTTACACTGGCCTAACTCCATAGGCTGTGCTGAGCTCACACATGATGCAGCTGAGTAGGGAAGTAGCTCTAAGTCAACTTTCTGCCTCCCCTGATTCTGGTGTAGGTTAGTGCAACCACAATGCTGCTAAGGGCCATTCCGCCATCCCAGGACGGTGCTTGTTCTCTAACATATCTCTGGCTATGGCATTATGCAAGGTGAGAATTCCCCCTCTGTCCATTTAGGGTTTGTTTAAGGTCTCTTTGTGCCACTCAAATGCAAAGGGCCATTACTGAGACCAAAGATCTAGCCCAGTGTTTCTCAAATGTGGCCACCATAGCTGCATGAAGACACCAGGGGCTTTTCATGCGGCCACGACAGCCTCCTAGGTAGTGATTGGGTGGGGTGCAAAGCATCAGCCTTTCCCTCGCTATTGCTCCTGGACGGTCCACCCTGCATGGCCTCTGGAGACAGGTGGGGCACAATGCTGCAGGAGCAAGGTGAGTTCTTGACCCACCTTGGGGAGGGGGGTTGGGCGGCAGGCTCCAGTGGCAGGACTTTGGGAGCCAAGCCGTGCAGTCCTGGGTTCCAACTGGAGGGTGGCAGATACTGACTCCTCCTCTGGCTCTGGCCATTTGGCCCTGGCCTCCAGCTGTGGGGCTCCAGCGTCCGGACCCTGGTTCTGGCTGCCTGGCAGCAGATGCTGGCCCCCAACTCCTGTCCCTGGGCTCCGGCCATGCAGTGGTAGGCTCTGGCCCCAGACACCTACCCCCACCCCCAGCTGCACAGGAGTGGGCTCTGTGGAGCAGCAGGCACCAACCCCGGCTCTGGCTGTGGGGCTTCTGGCTCTGGTTCCCAGTTCTGGCCATTCAGTAGTGGGCACTGGCCCAGGGTCCTGACACCCAGCCCTGGCCATGTGGCAGCTGGCTTCAACTGTGGGGCTTCAGGTTCTGACCCCAGCTCCAGCTGCGTGGCTCTGGCCCCTGGTACTGATCCCCTGCCCCAGCCACATGGCAGCAGGCACCAACCCACAGATGTGGTCCCAGCCTCCAGCCATGCATTTCCTGTCCCCAGCTCTGGGCTCTGGCCATGGGCACTGAGCTCCAGCCCTGGCCTCATGGCAACAGGCACCAACCCCTGGCTCTGGCCATGCCGCAGCAGGGCTCATCAACCACCCAAATTGCCCCCAGATGCCCGCTGGCTCCCCCAGCTGTGCATCCATCCTACCATCACCGCTGGCCCATGCTGCCTCCCCCTTAAACCCTCCATTCAAGGCTGGGTCCTGGGGCTTGCAGAGAAAAGTGATATTAATAAACGTGCTAATATCACTTTTCATAGCAGAGTTACTAGCTACCTGGGAGGCTGTGTAAAGTGATACTTGTATGTTTGGTAATATCACTTATCACTTTACATAGCCTTCCAGGTAGCTACTAAGTGTGCTGTGAAAAGTGATATTAATAAATATACAAATATCACTTTTCAGAGCATTATTTTTATTATTGAACCTGCAAAAAATCATATAAATGTAAATTACAATGATTTGGATCTGTATCTGTGCATATTTAATTGTTTTTCCTAAAGTTAATCAAGCATTTTAGGAAAAAGTGTCTATGTGGCCACTGGCCCCACTCTGAGGCCACCAAAAAGTTTGTTGTGAGAACCCCTGATTTAGCCCATGTGCTGCAGTGCTGTGCTTGGTGCATAGGATGCAAATTATTCCTGAGCTGCATGGTATAAAGTTATTGCAAGCATCTTTAATAAAAAGGCCAAGATAAAATTTCTGCTACAGAAGGTCACTTGTAATGTTCAGTGGAGAATCTACAATTGGAGGAACTGGGGCCAAAAAGTGAGAAATTAAAATCAGAGTCAAATAAAGGTACTTTCCTTCTCATTATGGATGATTCACAGCTGTTCATTTATCAGAATAGCTCTTCCAGATGAGAGATCCGTGTAGGGAGTATGGTCTGTCCCAGACTTCATAGTGTAAATGTCCACGTTCCCGTAGGGCACTCCAAAGCAGCAGTATTAACAGCAGTAGCAGTGGGATGTCAATGAAAGCTCTAGAGGCCACAATGTAGCACTGAGGGAGGGATTTATTCAAAAGTATCATTAATTAGGCCACACTTCAGCAAGGTACTTAAGCTTAACTTTAAGCACCTGAAAAGTCCCATTGAAGTCAATGAATGAGCACCTATAGAGCTAATGCAATGTACGGTGTCCTACCAAAATTTTGGACTTGGAGTTCACACAGGTGGGGCTCCAGGAAAACTAAAACTCTGCTAAACCCTTTGGAAAAATAATTATTATTTAATGAATAACAAATTTTATAACCCATTAGTAAGCTTAATCATACAGAGGGGGCTAAGAAGCAGATTTAATAGGATTAATATTTTTAAAATGGTGCAAAAATCCATTGAAGTTAGCAAGTCAATAAACCACATTGCAAAAGCCTTAATACATATTTATATGCTGGACAGTACCATTGGCTTCATATTTTGATAATTCATTTACTCCTTGGAAACCTTGTTTTGTCTGAACTTGTCTCACACAGGAATTGCAAGGAACTCAGATCTGTGCCTGGTGTTTTTGGCAATATGCCTTTTCCGGAATAAGCACAACAAGACCATGATCAGCATGGCCTTGTGCTCATCATGGGATCTGTGTAAATGCAATCCCTTGACCCACCTTTTGCCATGCATGTTCCTACTCCTTTCTTCTGTGCTCATCTATGTTATGGAAAAATCCCTTTCTACGGTGGATAGGGGGTGCAGCAACTTACTGCCAGCATTCTCCCTTTCACCTTATCAGTATGTATCTTGACAGCAACATAAAATTGGAATTTTTATTTCCCCATAGACATTTTCTTACACCCTAGCAATATACTTATGCAGATGTGCATTTGATGCTACTTTTGGATTGTGCCAAGAATCCTCCCACTTATGGACATTTAATAGACCAACAATAATAAATCATCATGATTATTATTAAATAATTTGCACCTATAAAGTGACTTTCTTCAGAAGTTTTAAAATGATTTATCAGTGCTTCAGTAATAAGTTAGGCCTCTCACTGAGATCCCTGTGACAGTAATTATTTTTGTTTCATGAAATTCCAAATAGAAATAGCTTCCATTTTGTTTTGTCTGGTGTTGCACCTATCTCACTTGTTTGAAATTTCTATACTTTTATATTTTGCCTTACAAAAATGAAGGGTCTTATTCTCATTTGCACTGAGGCCACCTGGCACCACTCTGCCAGTGTACTAGAAGGCCCTTTTGCACTGAATAAAGGGACTTCTGGCTAGGCCCCAAATCATTGCATGTTTGCAATGGGAAAGCCATTTTCACTTGGAAAATGGATTCCTCGTTATTCAGAAACAGAAATGGTTTTGCCTGGTTTTTCCACTAAGAAAATGAGTCAATGTTTGTTTCTGAAAAAAAATCACATCAGCAGATAGGGAAACTGAGGCTGAGACAAGTTGCAACACATGGGCAAAGCTGCAAGAATACATCCCAGCAGTCTTGAGCTCTAACCAGTAGTCATCACCACTACTCATCACATGTTTGTTTTTTTTCTTAACCAAGAGTATCTCCCAGAAGAAAAACTAAAACGTTTATGCTAATGAAAAAATGTAAAATACTCTGAAGGCTAGGAAGTAGGGTGGTGGAGGCTGACCCTAGTCACCTATCATTTTGTAATTTTAATTCTCTTCCTTTAATTTAAGCAGCTGACATATCTTTCCATGGTGTGCAGAAAGTTCATAAGGCAGCTGAGTAAGGACTTTAGTGTCATACATGCACTCCTTAGTGCTTATTTTATGTATTAGCTGCAGTATTAATATTCTTGGGATCATATACATGATCATATGTGTATTTAATGCACCTTAAATATTACTGGACAAATAATATTGCAATCTTTTTTCTTCAAATGTTTGCCAACCCCAGATTGTTTGAGGATAAACATATAATAATACTATGTCATTTACACCAAGCTGCATATTTTTGTACGCTACTTCTTAATTATGGTTCATAGTCATCAGTTAACTGACAACCATCTGCCTAGATGTCACTCTTTAATTCCATCGTCCCTAGCTGAAATTAAAATATTGACTGAAATAATTTTTGCATAGGAAGTGGAAAAGTCCAGAGAAGTGATTAAACTAGATGGACTTTGGCATTTATTGCTTCTGTGCTATGTGCATATATAAAAACCCCCAGTTTCCATGTACATAAATGATAGTATGCAAGAAAAGTGCGCAGTTGCATGCCCACAAATACATGGAGGTTTTCCAAATGAAAACCAGTGTTTATAGTAAAATAGACTATTACTGTGCATAGACTAAAAAAATGAACTTCCTGACACTAGGCTAAATTCTCTGCTCTTATAAAGTGGTCATAGTCCAATGTCAATATACACCAGACGAGACTGGGATGCCTTAATTATTGTAAGTCTTGTCACACACTTAACCGCCCCCTCTCCTGCCTTAGCACCCTGTGTATTTAAAATGTAAGTGTTTGTGGTAAGAACCAGGGGCTGGATCCTCAGCAATTCTTAACCCATGCTCAGGACAACAGAGGGAGGGAAGGCAAATGTGGTTCCACTTCTCTCTGATATTGGGGCTGCTCTGGCAGCTGAACTGTAAGAATAAGTTAGAGCTGGCAGAAGGCTGTTCTAAATTACATCATCTGGAATAGTATCCATGATTGCTAGTGAACAGGGTGCCCTTTCTGGTCCCATCACACCCTTTCTACTCAAGCTACCCTAGAAAGCTACCTGTATGGAAGTGAGGAGCCTACATCAGAGTAATCTTCAGCTATCCTTTAAAGCGGGGATGGACAAACTTTTTGGCCTGAGTGCCACATTGGGGAATAGAAATTGTATGGTGGGCCATGAATGCTCACAAAAATGGGGCTGGGGTGCGGGAGGGAGTGAGGGCTCTGGGGTGGGAATGGGGATGAGTAGTTTGGGGCGTAGGAGGATGCTCTGGGCTGGGACCGAGGGGTTCAGAGAGTGGGAGAGAGATCAGGGCTGGGACAGGTTCAGGGGTGCAGGTTATGGATGGGGGTGCGGGCTCTGGGGTGGGACGGGGGCTAAGAGGTTTGGGGTGCAGGAGGGTGCTCTAGGCTGGAATAGAGGGGTTTGGAGAGTGGGAGGGGGATCAGGGCTGCAGGAGGGGGTTGGGGTGTGGGGAGAGGCTCAGGGGTGCAGGCGCCGAGCGGCGCTTACCTCAAATGTCTCCTGGAAGCAGTGGCATGTCTCTTCTCCAGTTCCTACGTGGAGGTCCGGGCAGGCAGCTCTGCACACTGCACCATCCACAGGCACCGCCCATACAGCTCCCATTGGAGGACCAGAGGGGCCACTGGTGCATGTAGGAGCCGGAGCGGGACCATGCCATGCCATACCATGGCTTCCAAGAGCCGCGTGGTGCGGCCCCCACCGACCCAATGCCCCAGTTAGAGTGCCGGAGCAGGACCGAGCTGTGTGGTCTGTCCCCCCCACCCAGCTGGAGCGCCGGAGTGGAGCAAGCTCCAGACCCCGCTCCCCAGCAGGAGCTCAGGAGCTGATTTAAAATGGCTCATGGGCTGGATCTGGCCTGCGGGTCATAGTTTGCCCACCCTTGCTTTAAGGCCACTGGGCAAAGGAGATATACTCTGTGGCAAGAGTCTAATTCCCGCTCACTCTCTAGTCATTTATTTGAATGTAAAGTCATATGTACACTGATGCTGCTGTAATAATAATGAGACTTCAAGTATTTCACTTAATTTTTTCTGTATTTTTCATGCTGCCACTTGCTAGACTGCTGTGAGGGGTTCTCCCCATTAGATCCCCTGTCTTTTAAGCATCCCAGTCAGAATGGAACACAGGCACTGTCCTTATCTTAGGGCCTCTGGGCACACTCTGACAATGCAGTACGTCCATCTGGCACCCTCCTTGAAAGCTCAGACCATATAGTCCACTGTCCAGTTCTGGCCTTTCAGAGTCCTCCTGTAGCTTACACACACCCTCTCCCAGAATGCCACCAGAAGATGTGAGTCTGCTTTACCTCTTCAAGAAGCATGTGATAGATGTAGCATAACACCCAAACTTTGCACAGGATTCTAACACACTCTGGCCCCTTCTTTTATAGTATTAACAATACACAGATCTATACCAAAATCAATCTCTCATGCATCTCCCTGACTCAGTTTCCTCACCACTCCACAGCATTCTTTGGGCTGGGATCAGAGTAGTCTGGGGCCATCCAGGAGCCTTCTGTTGCAGTGCATAGCTTGGATTTTGAAACATGCAACCTTATCTGCCAGCTTGCCCACTGTAACTGTGGCCAGTCCATTCCTTTACCATTTCCTGCCCAAATTTCCTGTGTGGCCCTCCAAGTCCTTTTACAGCATCCTGCTTGAGAAATTTCCACTCTCCAAACCCCACCACCTATTGAGTGAAGTTGGAGAGAACTGGTTTCCTTCAGGATGCAGTTACTCTTTTGTCTTCCACAGGTAAAGCCTATTTAGGTGCTGATTGTCCTTAATGATCAGCTATTGTCTCTAGTCTGGGAGCTACATGCTTAAAAGTTTGTCAGCAATGGTGGATACACCTAAACAGAGGAGCATTTTACGTTACAGGAATTTTAGCAACATCTTCATAATAACAATAATATCAACCAGAATTCGTAAGTTATACATAGGTTCCCCAAATCATCACACATGCACATTGCATTTATTTATTTATTGTATTGAAACGTTTCTTTGCTCTCTCATATATAGGCTACATTCTGTTGAACTCCAATTATCCGTTGGATGTATCACATGCTGCAGTGTGTGTGTGTGTGTGTGTCTGTGTCCGTGTGTGCGCGTGCTCCCATGGGTATGTTAGTACTATGCTATGAGTTGATCTTATACTATTAACACATATTTTTTACATATTTTCTTGAAATGTTCAGTTCAGCTTAAGCAGAAAGGTGTAGGCATGAAGGGCAATGGAAAAATGGTCAGCATTAGGATTGCAAGAATTATACGATAAGCATGGGAGTGTGTTTTCATGCAATCAATAAATGTTGTAAATTCTGAATCAGAGATTATAGCACTAATATCAAGAAATTTTACAGAGCAATTCAAAGATGGCATAAAAATTCCTGAGCAGGAAGGAAATAGGCTACTAAGAGACTAAAACTGTTTAGTGCTTCATAGGGCGTGAATTTGTGATCAAGGTAAATATCAAATACAGTATGTCATCATTGCTCTATATTTTAGTAGCACAATTGCTGGAAAATTCAATCTTCAGTCCATCATACAACTAGACAAGCCTATAAAATACTCAGTCATTTTGATCCCAGCATGCTAATGCCCCTTGCATGGATATAGAATTCTCAATTAAAGTAATTCAATGAAAGAACAAGTCATAGTTTTAGTAATAGGATCCTCAGCTATTTATTGTTTAGGAAGTATTTTCCCATATTAAGTACATTGTTGTAGGAAATAACGGCTTAAGGATTCTATGCCCAGTACTCCCACTTATTTGAGCACTGGGGTCTTTCAGTGGGAGAGTTGTAAAGCAGTTGTCTCATAAGAACATAAGAATGGCCATACTATCAGACCAAAGGTCCATCAAGCCCAGCATCCTGTTCTCTGACAGTGGCCAATGGCAGGTGCCCCAAAGGGAATGAACAGACAGATTATCATCAAGTGATCCATGCCCTTTCACCCAATCCCAGCTTCTGGCAAACAGAGGCTAGGGACACTAAAGTATCATCACTAAAGTACATTGCAGCTAGAAGGTGGGGTTCCCTGCCAAGTGTAGGTATACAGACTTGCACTAGCTCAGCATAGATGTTGAGGCACTGGCGATCGCTCAGGCTAGCTGCCCAAGTTCAAGGCTACCTGACCCCCCTGGATCTGAGCTCGGATGGCTACCCAGGTCCCCACCACTACTGCACTGCTAATTTTAGCAGGCTAGATGGAGCTGAGCTAGTGCAAGTCTGTCTACCCACATTGGGAATCCCAGATGCAAGGGATTCAGAGCTTCAGAGGCTGGGATTTTTCAGGTAGAACAGCAGTTCTCAAACATCATTGCACCGTGACCCCCTTCTGTCAACAAAAATTACTATGTGACCGCAGAAGAGGGACTGAAGCCTGAACCCACCCAAGCCCTGCCACCTTGGATAAGGGAGAAAAAGCCGAAGCCCATGGGCTTGAGCCCCAGCTGGTGGGATTCTGGCTTCAGCTTCAGCCCCAGGCCCCAGCAAGTCTAACACCAGCCCTGGCAACTCCATTAAAATGGAGTCGCGATTCACTTTGGGATCCTGACCCACAGTTTGAGAACCGCTGAGATAGAAGTATGCATAGACCTGGATCATCCCCTGCCCATGGGAAAACCCAAGGAGGGTTTTTTAAAGCAGGTCAAGGCCATTCACAAAGAGGATCTATGTGTCTGCACTGATTCTAGTCTCAGCGCAGCCTGCTCAGCTTCCTGAAAGTGTAACTCCATTGGCTCTAGAGGGCAACCTCTGGCCCATAGTTAGCGTAATTTCAATGAAAACATAAAGTAGATATCATAAATGGGTATAACTTCTTTATAATAACAACACATCATGTGTATTGTCCTGCTCTCTGAGTATTTTATATACCAACTCCTGGACACTTGCCCATATGACAAAATCACCACTGCTGTTGGCTCTGGAGAGAGGCACAGAACTGAACTGGCAAGGAGACTCTGCTACCTTCCCATTCATATTGATGAACCATTCAGATTTAGGCCTGGTTTTGGCACTGTGGGAGAGCCTATAATTCTGTTGCACTTGTAGCACCTCTTTTATGGATAGAAGATCTCAGTCTGCAGGACTGCCAGTCCAGCATCTTCCACTAACCCTAAATATTCTTTCCAAAGAAGTCTGACTTTTTCTAAATCACACACTTCACTTCCTGTCTTTCTAGGCCTTACCTCTGGTTCCCTGTCACAGGCACCCTTGCATAAGCATATGTTTTGCTAACAGGTGCCTTCATGAATGAAAATTCCAAAAATATGTGTGAATCTGCATTGTCTAACATTATTTTTCTCCTTTCTTAAGTTTGTTCATTTTTGGACCACAAATATTATTAACCTACCGAGATTAGTTTCTGCTTTCTTTAGTTAATTAAAGACACTGTAGGATTTATTTTATGATACCACCAGGAGGGCACAACAAGTAATATATTACATTACTAGATGGTTCATTCATTAGCATAAAATAATCAGTGCTTTCAAACACTGGAGTTTCAAATGTCTCAGCTTTGTTTTTCAGTGTTTCCATCTAGGAAGCAGCAGCAGAAGAGGAATAAAGGAGGGGAGGAGGAATGGAGAGCAGTTGCTGTTACAATGAGCAAAGTTTTTCTTCAGAAAAGACACAGGGAATTTGACAAAAAGGAGAGTGCACACGTTAAGCTTGCCTGGAGGCATAGCTAACTGGCACCTAGAACATGACATGGGAGTTAGCTACCTACTCTGCTACTAAAGAGATTGAATAATTACCAAAGCATTCATTCCATCACATGACTTATCCCAGTGGGAACAAAAACAAAATACCATATGGTACGGAACAATATTTCTACTAATTTTACATAATATTTATCATTCTAAATTAACATTTTTTTTCCAAAAGAGAGCAAAGGCCTGTGGTAACACACATTTATCACTCCCTTGCAGTCTGTTTTACCAAACTGAACAGAACTCATGACTGGGAAGCTGTACAATTTGTATTTCTCCAGATGTTACTCATCCTGTCTCTCTTCCCATCCAGACCATCCCCTCACAATGGGAAGGGGTGTAGTGCAGGAAATCTCTTTCCAGAATCCCCTCATGATGATTCCCTGCATTGTCCTATCTGCCCCGACTCCCCTCAAAAAGCTCTTGGGCTGCTTCAACCCTCTTGGATCCCCAAGAATTTGTTGTAGGCCTAGGCCATCTGTACAGAAGTGCTTTGTCAGGGCAACAGTTCAGGCCTCCATTAAAAGTCTTTTCCCTGGCCATGGCACTTCCAGGAGCCCTTGATGGCTACAAGAAAAAAACATTACAGCTTTGGTCTGTATTATCTTTTCTGCCTAATTTCAGCAGGGTCTGGGTAGGTGGAGAAAGATATCATGGAGGAGCTTGTGGCCCCTGGCAGAAAGTGGAGAGACCATTGGACACCACATGCATGGATTTGAGTAACATGATCTATTCCTGAGTGATTTTCTTCCTTTTGAGAGAGACACCAATAATTCATTCTTCCTCTCTGAGGAATAAAATAAGAACCCAGACACATTGATTATTAATCATTCATTTGGATTTCTCTTCTTTCTTAGCCAATGACATAATCTCCAGTGACCAATATGTATACTGTAATTGACATCTGCACCAAAAAAAAATCAGGTTATAGTGTACGTATCTGCACTAATAAAAATAGCCATCTTTCAAATCCTCCTTTTCAAAGTCTTACTGAAAAGACTAAAAAGCTTTGAGGGATAAATCCAGTAACAGAGATGTATGTAAAAGCCCTTTGGGAGCATCCTTTACTTAAAACTTAAGGAGATTCTAGGCTTAATTAAACAATAATATAGATTAATAAATAATGAGAATAATGAGCCAAATCCAGAAGTCTTTACTCAATGAAAACTCTCATTGAAGTTGACAGAATTTTTGCCTGAAAAATGATTGAGCAAACACTGAAAAAGGACTAGAGGATTTAGATAACAATATATACAAATATCTGTATATAGGATTTTTGACCCTTGATCTTCCTGACACCAAAACATTTGGGGCACTATACAACCATACAATATAATAAAAGCATGATGAAATACCAGCCCCTGAAATTACAAGCCTAAAAATGTGTCTCTAAAGAAGCCTAGGGGAGTTAGGCACTCAACTCCCAGTAACAATCAATGCCAGTTGGCTGCCTAACTGCCTTAGACTCAACTGAAAATGCCAGTCATAAATGTTGCATTCAAAGTCAGTTACATTATTGTCTTGTAGATACTGATGTCGATATGTTGTCTGACTACACTAAACCAAGAAGTACCCACTTCATCCCTCTTTTTAATCCTTTAAAGATGTCTCTTCCCATGGTCAAGAATCCTAGGCCTGGTCTACACTACGAAGTTAGGTCAATTTAAAAATGAATGCATCCACACAACCAACCCCATTCCGTCGACCTAAAGGACTCTTAAAATCTACTTCTGTACTGCTCCCCAGCGAGGGGAGTAATGCTAAAATCAACTTTGCTGGATTGAATTTGGGGTAGTGCGGATGCAAATCAATGGTATTGGCCTCTGGGAGCTATCCCAGAATGCTCCATTGTGACTGCTCTGGACAGCACTTTGAACTCCAATGCACTAGCCAGGTACACAGGCAAAGCCCCAGGAACTTTTTAATTTCATTTCCTGTTTGGTCAGCATGGCAAACTCAGCAGCTCAGGTGACCATGCAGTCCCCCCAGAATCATAGAGCTTAGAATGTTTCTACGCTCTCCCTATCATCTCCATCCCCGAAGTTATTGCAGATTAAAAGGCAAAAAAACCGCACTCGCAATGACGTGTTTTCCGAGCTCATGCAGTCCTCCTGCACTGCACAGCTTAATGCACGGAGGCATTCAGTGGCAGAGGCCAGGAAAGAATTAAGTGAGCGCAAAGAGCGGAGGCAGGACATGATGCCGAGGCTAATGGGGGAGCAAACGGACATGATGAAGTGTCTGTTGGAGCTGCAGGAGAGTCAACAAGAGTACAGACCCCTGCTGCATCCACTGTATAACTACCTACCCTCCTCCCCATGTTCCGTAGCCTCCTCATCCAGATGCCAAAGAACGTGTGTGTGTGGGGGGGCGGAAGGTGGAAAAGGTTCCAGGCACCCAGCCACACCACTGCAGAGGATGGCCCAAGCAACAGAAGGCTGTCATTCAAACAGTTTGATTTTTAGTTTGGCTACAACAGGGGCGGCTCCAGACCCCAGCACTCCAAGCGCGTGCTTGGGGCGGCATGCCGCAGGGCTCTGCTGTTCGCCGGGAGGGCGGCAGGCTGCTCCGGTGGACTTCTCACAGGCATGCCTGCAGAGGGTTCGGTGGAGCCACGGGACCAGCGGATCCTCCGCAGGCATGCCTGCGGGAGGTCCACCGGAGCCGCGGGACCGGCAACCGGCAGAGCGCCTCCCTCGGCATGCCGCCCTGCTTGGGGTGGCGAAATGTCTAGAGCTGCCCCTGGGCTACAATAAGCAATGTGGCCTTGTCCTTCCCTCCTCCCTGACCCCACCCGGGCTACCTTGTCCATTATCTCATTTTTTTTTAATTAATAAAGAAAGAATGCATGGTTTCAAAACAATAGTTACTTTATTTCGAAGCGGGGAGGGTGGTTGGCTTACAGGGAATTAAAATCAACAAAGAGGGAGAGTTTGCATCAAGGAGAAACACACACAACTGTCACACTGAAGCCTGTCCAGTCATGAAACTGATTTTCAAAGCCTCTCTGATGTGCAGTGCGCCTTGCTGTGCTCTGCTAATTGCCCTGGTGTCTGGCGCGAAACCATTGTCTGCCGTTGCTTTCACAGAGGGAGGGGCGACTGATGACATGTACCCAAACCACCCACAACAATGTTTTTGCCCTGTCAGGCAATGGGAGCTTAACCCAGAATTCCAATGGGTGGCAGAGACTGCAGGAACTGTGGGATAGCTACCTACAGTGCACTGCTCCGTAAGTTGATGTCAGGCATGGTAGTGAGGATGCACTCCGCCGACTTAATGTGCTTAGTGTGAACATACGCAATTGATTGTATAAAATCGATTTCTAAAAATTGACTTCTATAAAATTGACCTAATTTTGTAGTGTAGACATAGCCTTAGACTAAGGTGAGCCACGCCTCCTACTCTTGTTTTTAGGAAAGGCGCTGTTGACTTATGCCTAACGGTCATCTTAACATTTAAATTGTGAATGTCTGTTTTGATCCTATTTGTACATGTTTTGTCCTACATGTTGTAAATGAATAGTAGCAAACATGTACCAGTTTAATAATTTTATCTGCTACAGCACCTGCATAACCTTTCTTAGTGTTGATAAAATCCATCCAGATGTATATGGGCATTTGAATAGGCAGTTATAGGAACATGGTCATTATTTTTAGTCTTTTTTATGTTGAGATTCTGAGCTCATATTTTATTCTAGCAATTCTAATGAATGTGATCCAGACCCAATCACAGATGGCTAACCCCGTTCTTCTCAAAATTATGTTGGTCACTAGTTGTTCATCACTAGTGAGGATACAGTTGATCTACACATTTGCTTTCAAGTACTCTGCAGATAGCCACTGTCTTCTAGTGAGATGGACTTATCTTATAGAGAGACAGCATGGTTCAGTGAGGGATAAACAAGCCAATGATCCTGAAGCTCAGTGGGAGCTCTGCATGTGGAATGCACTCTGGATCAGTCACTGAGTGTGTATGTTTTCATAAGTGTGCTAAACACTGGGATCACAATACAAAGTGATGCACTTTATTTTAAAATAAAATGAATACAAATAATTCTTTCCTATAAATGAACAGGTTTTTCAGCTATTTCCATGGAAGATATTATGCATGGCATTAGACGCCATTTCTTTAATCAGCAGCTATCCTATAGAAAAACAATGCTGAAAGTTGAGAGAAAATATATTAGTGCTAATGATTTTCCTTTGGAAAAATATTACTAGTATGGCAGCTTTTAATGAAAGAAGAATTAAGCAATTTTGTATTCATATTTCAGTGTTGAACTCTTTTGTTATCACACATACACCTCTGTTATTAATGTTAGCCATGGTTTGAAAAAGAGGAAAATCTAGTTATCAATGAATAATTCAGACTCCATAACTGTCAGACCTCATTATTTTAAATAAGGCCTGGTAGTTCCAGTTGTAACTGGCTAATTGCATCATTTAAACATAAAGTGTTAGAATATTTCACATAATTCACAATTTTAAAAACTTTTAATACATTCAAAACTACTGTAGTACATAGGGCAATTTGCTTTAAATCAGGCTGGGAGAACAAAGAGACATTCTAGTTGTGATCCAAGTCCTCAAATACTGAAAAAAAAAAGTGCAGTGAATTGGTACATCCAGTAGCTAATATGAAACTTTGACATTAAATAGAAATGATCTCAAATATTTTTACAGGAAAAAGTTGGAAAAATTAAAAAAGATCTGAAACTAATGAGTGAAAAACTAATCTGACACCTGACAAAATCTATCACCAGATATTCAAAGACTAACATTGAAAATGTTTCTTTTTGCATGTCCATGTACTTAGTTTCTTTGGCAGTAAATTCATAATTATCACAGGACAAAGAAAGAGACATATTAAGAATGGTTGACATGATTTTTTTAACAAATCAAAAAGTTAAATGACTTCTAAAAAATTATATAGCGCAGTTCTGAATAAAGAACTCTTAAGACTATCTACTTATATAGCCCTCATAATCATAGTACCCGAGCACCTCACAAAATGCCCATGAGGTAGGGAAGAATTGTCCCCATTTCACAGATGCGGAACTGAAACACACAGTAGATTAAATGACTTGCCTAAAGTCTCACATCAAGTTTGTGGTTGGGCCAGAAGTTAAACCCAGGTCTCTTTGGGTACATCTACACTATGACAAGAGACCTGTTACATGGCTGCAGGGCTGACTTTGGCTCACAGAGCTATAAAATTGCAGAGTAGATGTTTGGGCTCAGGCTGAATCCCTTGAGGGGGGAGGGTCTCAGGATCTGGGCTCCAGCTTGAGTCTAAATGACTACACTGCAACTGATAGCCCTGAAGCCCAAGCCCCACAAGGCAGAGTCAATTGACCCAGGCTCCGAGACTCAGTGCTATGGGATTTTTATCACAGTGTAGACTTACTTTTTCAGTTCTGTTCCAGTCCATTGCCCGGTCCACTAGACCAGCCTTTCTACCTGGATTGAGTTACTCACAGTTTTCTAAACAAAAGTTCTACCTGTTTTCAAAGAGGGAACTGAAATAAAGAAAACAAGAGTAAATTTCAAATATTTGCTCTTGAGGAAATTCAGCACAGAAAAACATACAGATTACAGTGGTCATTTCTTCAAACAATTCAGTTTTGCTTGTGGTAACTAGATAATGTTGCCAGAATATCTGTCATATTTCCATTTTTTGTGTAGGAAATACAGTACTAAGAATACTGCAGTATCAGTTTGCATTGGACTTAAGAGGAAAGAGCCTCTAGTGGAGGGGAAAAAGAAGGGCCTCCAAGGTCTGGCCAGTGGTGGCTCATGCTGTGCCTACAAACCACCACCTTCTCTAGGGAGGACTTCAATAACTCAGACATAGGTTAGAGGTTTGTTACAGAAGTGGATGGGTCAGATTCTGTGGCCTGCATTGTGCAGGAGGTCATACTAGATGATCATAATGGTCCCTTTTGACCTTAAAGTCTATGAGTCTATGTATTGGGGGAATGGGGATGATCTTTTCTTCCTTCAGGGAGGATGATGGAAATGCCAGTCCTATAACTGCCACTGGGATTTTCATTTGCCCATATGCTACCTCCCTCTGTTCTCCATCTTAGTATTTACTAGCCTGCATGTGAGGCATTGTGAGGTTTCTTAGGCCATGCCTCATACTGCACCATGAAGTCTCATATTAGTACAAACACAAGAGGCAGCAGAGAGGAGGACTGCTCCAATTCATATCTCCGTCTCCTGTGCTTCCTGGCCACACTCTCCTTCAGGGTTTGGATCTAAGTTCTCTTGGGCCCTGGCTCCTTGCACTTCAGGATTAACATTCACAGAAGCATTAGGATGGAAGGTTGCCATAAATATCCTGTTCATGTCCCCAATGGTGTGGCTGTCAGTCTAATGCATTCTCACTTCCAGTTCCAGCCAAGCTTTTTTCATGCTGTTGAATTTGCTTAGATTCACAGATCTATAAAACCTGTGCTTAATCCGTCACTGGTCAGAAAGCTTGGAGGGATGGGGGGTCCTCCAAGGAAATTTCCTGTTAGCCCGGTCTAGGCCTGAAAAGCAGGGAAAAGTTTTTAGGGGTTACACTGCAAAGGTCATTTTAAACAGAGTATTTGCCTCACCTTTTAAAGAACAGGTCTTCAATCCAAATTCTGCTTAATTATAGTGCTTGTGAAAAATATAGCTCCTTTCTCCCACAGCTTCATTTGTATCCCCTGTGTGCTATGGAAAATGGCTCCATAGCATCCCTGGGGGCAGGGGAGGGGGAAGAGAGATTTGTGGAGGTAGAACCATTGGAGCAGGAGTAGAGCAACAGTGGGGTCTATTGTGGCCTTCTGGCTAAAATAGCCTTTGCAGAGTGGCTTTGCTTTTGTCCCACCACTCCAGGGCAAGGATTCTTCTCCACTGCATAGACAAGGCCCTGCTGCTTGGTCTTAGTGTTGGAGGAACAAGGATCTGACCCTTATTAGTGGACATATTAGTCCCATGTGCGCATGAAAAGCCAGAAGAGCAATGACACAGGCATCGTTCTACTGCACAGGTATGAGTGATGGGCAACTTTGCTGAGGGTCTCCAATCTCCTTTTGTGATGCAGAACTGTGTGTGGTAGGGATACGCTAGGGCAGGGTGGTGATGTGACCAGTGGATCCAGTACTTCATACATGGACTGACTATAATCCCTTCACGGTAGAAGGCAAGGGCTGTGGATATTTGGAAGCTGCATCAACAGCTACAGTGTGATTCTGCCAGTGCTGTATGGATGAATGTGAATTCTGTCCCCTCCCCTACAAATTATTCAGAGAACCCCAGTGCATAAACAGTTGACTCAGGGGGCCAGGATATGCCTCATAACCTTCCTGTGACACAGTGTGTGAGGGCCACATTAGGTATAGTGGGCCTGAGTCTTGTAAAAATGCAAATGACACATCCCCTGGAATCCTTATGGAGTCGTGTTTCCTTTTTTTTTAAAAGTTAAAAAACTAAGCTTTCTTGTTGAAGCTAGAATGCCTCAATTTCAGCCCACACATCCATTAGCAGAATAATTATGGCTGCGGAAATTCCATAGTGAAGGTTCAGTTCTACTCTGATACGCAGCAGGCATGCATTGCGGGTGTCTCATAAAATCCACCTCTGCACTTGTGTGTTCTGCTGTTGATCATTTGAAAAGTCACACAGCTAGCATATGTGACTCTGCTTGTATGAGAGCAGAATGCAACCTGCTATATTGATTGTGTTCTTTGTTTTTGCGGAAGCTAAAAACAAGGCATGGGAAACACCTAGCAATAACCAGTCTCATCAGAGATAGACATAGAGTCCACTAGAATGTAGTATTCCCACAGTCTTCTGATCCATGAAAGCTTGGATAGCTGTGGATCCTGTATTTGTGGAAGGCCAAGCTATTCAGAGGGCAGACTGAAAGAACATGGCTCAATAGCAGCGGTAGGCAACCTGTGGCACATGAGCTCATTTTCAGTGGCACTCACACTGCCCGGGTCCTGGCCACCAGTCTGGAGGGCTCTGCATTTTAATTTAATTTTAAATGAAGCTTCTTAAACATTTTACAAAAATTATTTACTTTACATACAACAATAGTTTA
This sequence comes from Gopherus evgoodei, assembly GCF_007399415.2. NCBI lineage: Eukaryota > Metazoa > Chordata > Testudines > Testudinidae > Gopherus > Gopherus evgoodei. Next base: position 46,191,074 of record NC_044332.1, read on the forward strand.
ATTATATATTATAGACTTATAGAAAGAGACCTAAAAACGTTAAAATGTATGACTGGCACGCAAAACCTTAAATTAGAGTGAATAAATAAAGACTCGGCACAGCACTTCTGAAAGGTTGCTGATCCCTGCTCCATAGCAACAAGTTTTGATTGGTTTCAACCTGAAAATCCTGGCATAGTGCATAGCAAGAGGCACAAGGGCACAACCTATCCTTTATTATCATGAGTTCTAAGGAGCATTAAAGTCCCTAGGTGGGATTTTCAAAAGCACCTAAGTGACTTAGTAGAGTCAATAAGATCTGCGCTCCTAAATCACTTAGGGGATGGATTTTCCAAACGGTCTCTCTGTGGCCATGCAGCATGACAATATTGCAGTAGTTACAGGGCTGGAGAAATTCTTTTGCACAACTGGGAGCTGTACTTAGGTTTTACAAGCTGAGAAAGGGAAAGGCTGACACGATGGACACAGGAGCAGCTCCAGGCCCCAGCACGCCAAGTGCGTGCTTGGGGCGGCATGCCGGGGGGGGGCGCTCTGCTGGTCGCCGGGAGGGTGGCAGGCGGCTCCGGTGGACCTCCCGCAGGTGTGCCACCAGTCCACCAAAGCCGCGGGACCTGCAGACCGTGGGACCAGCGGACCCTCCTCAGGCACGCCTGCGGGAGGTCCATCGGAGCAGCCTGCTGCCCTCCTGGCGACCGGCAGAGTGCCTCCGCATCATGCCCCCGTGCTTGGGGCAGCGAAATGTCTAGAGCAGCCTCTGCATAGACAGCTTGATATTTTCCAGCAAATGTTTTCATATCACTTTAAAAAATAGCTAATTATAATGTAGAACACATTCCCTCACCAAATAAGACAATTGCTCAGCTTCTGGCCTTAAACTATTTGGGGGAGTCAATTCAAAGAAGTATCCAAAAGATAGCCTCCCTTTATATACAAGGCTATATGAATCTCTCAGTATTTCTAACATTCTTCCATACAATAAAGCAATTATATTTAATAATATATGACATGGATGTACAAACATCAATGGCAGGGTTTCCTAGAGGAGTTCAGGCAACATTGCTGCTATGCCATTCTCGGAGAGCTCATCTCAAATAAGAGTGGTCCAGCCTTTCTCCAGACATCATCACTCAGCACTATCTCACCAGTTATGATCTGATTTATAGCTAGCGAAGAAATCAGCCTTTTAGGGCAGGCTGATGACAACAGTGCTCTGTGCCCAGAATTGGCAGGAAACTCATTTCCAAATATAGAATACAAGGTCCTGGTCATTATTTTTAAAGCTCTGAATGGCTTAGGGCCCAACATCTCTGCATATTTCACATAATAAATGTTTTGATTGGTGGAGACTCTTTGTAATCAGGCCCCACTGTGGAACTCAGCACTATATAGCTCTTTGGGTTTTTTCCTAATAGTGGATGTTGTATTCCTCTTGACTGGTATTTCCCTGGGCCCGGTTTTCTTTAAGAAAATATATTAGATGAATTCCACATAAAGGGGAGGGAAGAAGGAAGCAGTAGAAGGGAACACAGGGTATTGTTTCCTGTTTGGGGAAATATTGAGTCAATAATGGGAGCTGGTGGACTTATCACAAGGAATGAATGTTACCTGTTTTATGTGCTAAAAAATGGTGCTGAAATATTATGGCTTGTGTAATACAAATGTACGTAGTAATAATATACAATAATATCAGCAACACTGTATCCTCAAATCAAAATAAGGATTAAGGCTAAACAGTACTCAATTCTACTATAATTTTATAAAAGTTAAAATTAAAGAAGTTCAGGCCTGTTTATATATGAATGTTAAAATCATAATTATAACATTTTTTTCATGACAGAAGATTTCTGAAAGAACTCAAATGTGAAATTGAGGAACTATTAACTATGGTTTGTAACCTGTCCTTTAAATCAGCTTCTGCACCTAATGACTGAAAGATAGCTAATGTAATGCCAATATTTAAAAAGGGCTCTAGAGGTGATCCCAGCAATTACACACTAGTAAGTCTAACGTCAGTACTGGGCAAATTAGTTGAAACAATCATAAAGAATAAAATTGTCAGACACATAGAACAACATAAATTGTTGGGCAAAAGTCAACATGGTTTCTGTAAAGGGAAATCATGTCTTACTAATCTATTAGAGTTCTTTGAAAGGGTCAAGAAACATGTGGACAAGGGGGATCCAGTGGACATAGGTACTTAGATTTCCAGAAAGACTTTGACGAGGTCCCTCACCAAAGGCACTTACATAAATTAAGTTGTCATGGGATAAGAGGGAATATCCTTTCATGGATTGAGAACTGGTTAAAAGACAGGGAACAAAGGATAGGAATAAATGGTAAATTTTCAGAATGGAGAGGGGTAACTAGCGGTGTTCCCCAAGGGTCAGTCCTAGGACTAATCCTATTCAACTTATTCATAAATGATCTGGAGAAAGGGGTAAACAGTGAAGTGACAAAGTTTGCAGACAATACTAAACTGCTCAAGATAGTTAAGACCAAAGCAGACCGTGAAGAACTTCAAAAAGATCTCACAAAACTAAGTGATTGGGCAACATAATGGCAAATGAAATTTAATGTGCATAAATGTGAAGATATGCACATTGGGAAAAATAATCCCAACTATACATGCAATATGATGGGGGCTAATTTAGCTACAACTAATCAGGAAAGAGATGTTGGAGTCATCGTGGATAGTTCTCCAAAGATGGCCTCGCAGTGTGTAGTGGCAGTCAAAAAAGCAAACAGGATGTTAGGAAACATTTTAAAAGGGATAGAGAAAAAGATGGAGAATATCTTATTGCCCTTATATAAATCCATGGTATGCCCACATCTTGAATACTGCATACAGATGTGGTCTCCTCATCTCAAAAAAGATATACTGGCATTAGAAAAGGTTTAGAGAAGGGCAACTACAATGATTAGGGGTTTGGAACAGGTCCCATATGAGGAGAGATTAAAGAGGCTAGGAGTTTTCAGCTTGGAAAAGAAGAGACTAAAGGGGGATATGATACAGGTATATAAAATCATGAGTGATGTGGAAAAAGTGAATAAGGAAAAGTTATTTACTTGTTCACATAATATAAGAACTAGAGGCCATCACATGAAATTAATGGGCTGCAGGTTTAAAATAAATAAAGGGAAGTTCTTCTTCACGCAGCGCACAGTCAACCTGTGGAACTCCTTGCCTGAAGAGGTTGTGAAGGCTAGAACTATAACAGGGTTTCAAAGAGAACTAGATAAATTAATGAAGGTTAAATCCATTAATGGCTATTAGCCAGGATGGGTAAAGAATAGCATCCCTAGCCTCTGTTTGTAAGAGGGTGGAGATGGATGACAAGAGAGAGATCATTTGATCACTACCTGTTAGGTTCACTCCCTCTGGGGCACCTGGCATTGGCTACTGTTGGCAGACAGGATACTGGGCTGGATAGACCTTTGGTCTGACCCAGTATGGCCATTCTTATGTTCTTATTTTCTTCTAGAGCTTCTGGTACAAATACAATATGGTTCAATAAAATTAATGAGACAAATAGCATTTCCTAGGAAGAAAATATTTGCTCTCCTTGTCTTAGAATGTCTGGAGACTTTTGTAACTGAAGACTTTACTGTCTGTAAGCAATGTGTCAGCTTAGCTGTCTGAGCAAAGTCTTCATTTTTAAATATTATGCTCTGGAAAAGCACCAGCTAGGTTTCTGAATGTCTTATGTCTGTGGCCCAGAGATACCACAAGAATGTGGTGACTTACACTTGTCTATCTTGAAACTACCCAACATTGGCTTTACCCTTGTCACAAGACAGGTGTCTGTAAGGAAGTTGACTATCATGTCCTGAAGCGCACTATATATGTTTCAGAAGTGAAAGGATTCAATTTCAGCAGCTTGTGTATAGACTGTGTTCTTAAAGTCAGTGATTTCACTGACAAAAAGGGCATCTTTTTTTCTCCACAGTTGTAGACTTCTAGTTCTAAATGCAAGGTATTCAGGTATAATCTTTGTAGTATTCCTCTTGCATATATTCAGAAGTGCCCTCCCCAACCCTTCTCTTCAAAAAGGCAAATCTCAGTAATGAAGCTTTCTTTGAGACCAGGTACTTTAGGTTTCTTGCCAAAAGGCATTGGTCAAAATGCATTATTCTCTCCATCTCTTAGTGGTCATTGCAGATTGTTAGAGAAACAGGCAAAGTAAAAGAAGTTTGTTTTATTTTTACAGGCTTACAAAAGCTTCCTAAGTGTGAAACACTTACTATACTTTCCACAGCTCTCAAAAAAAACAACAACAGATAAATATAGTGCCATTGACTACTACAGAAAAAAATGTAAAGTGAAGGACTGTCCATGAAATAACTAGAGAGGGGAGATTTGAAATTATCACCTAGCAATAGGAGAGTTTTGAAATACACAGTCCATCCAAGTACCACTTGATAACCAAAACAGTGTAAGTCAAGGTTTTAGTATTTGGTGAAAATGCCAAAATGACTGCCTGTGTTCACACCAGGTTTTGGGTCATCACCTCTTAGATCTATTATCATAGCAAGAAAGAAACATCCTTAGTACGAAACAGCAGGAAAACTCATTACTGAAAAAGGTTAGATTAAAAAAAAAAGGCTTATCTTGAACTTAAATCTCTCACTCTCTAGCATTCTCTCTCTCAACTTCGATTCCATCACATAACCTCCTCACATAACATATCATTGTGTTCTGTAGAAAGATCAGCAGTTATACCTGTCCCAGTTGTGGTGGTGGGATGGGGGAGGATGGGGATGGGGGTGGGGGAGGTACAACTGACATCTAGGGCTAGTCTGTCCCTGGTTTTTGCATGACTAAGCAGAAAGGTATTCCAGAGCTAGATCCAACTGCTTTGGGGAGTCCTGGTATTACTCCATCAAACCACCTCAAAGCATGTGGACAGGAAGTAGAGCCACGGCCTCATCTTCGATCCACAGTGGCTTGCAGACCTGACCAGGTGCACTGAAGACAGAGGCTTCACCATCCAAATGGGCACATAGCCTCCCCAAAGAGGGGTGGCAAAATACCACAATCTGGCATCTGGTGTTTAGTGTGGCTGCTTACCACTAATCAAATATGTCTAAGGGAAAACAAAATTATCATTGACTGTTTCATAGAAAATTAGAGAGCAGTTCTCAACTGAAGATAAATTACTTAGTCATACTTAATGCATCTTACTGTGTTTTTAACATCCTTTTATGTGAAAGGAACAGGCATATCATCTGTGAATGTTTCTATATTCATATATTAAAAACTGAAGCACTCAACAACAGCTGAATTAAGAACAATTCTTCTGCCAATTACAAAGTCACCGGGAGCATTATAGTTGAATTCTGAGTACATCATGTTGAACACAGGTAAAAGAACAACAATTTTTGGCACAGTTGGTTCCAGCTGACATTTCTGGTCTTTATCCATTGAATCATCTGATCTTGTAAGAACTTTCATAATGGAAATAGTCTCAGAGAAATATACAAAGCTTTCTTATGGAATCTATTTTTTGATCCTAACTGTGAAGTTAAGAAAGGACTATGATAGGTGCATATAGTCTGTTCACTCATAAATAACATAGATGCAATTTTTATCGGACCTAGTTCTTGTGGTCACAGTTGGAGTGTCACTGTTTTATTAGTTACATTTGCACTTTTTGATGTTCCTTGAAAACAACATTCTGTTTCAGGAGATGTGCCTGTCAAGGAAGCTGGGGAGAAGATGGATAGTATGATGAGTGGCTTCCAACATTTTGTTTATATCTCCATGGGGTGGATGTATTTGTTAACCCTGCTCTCACAATATGGATGAGTCAATGCTGCCAACACAAATATTTTCAAATATTTCAGAGAGTACTGTGTAAAGCTAGAGTAGATTTTTCTGCAAGTATGACTGAAATAGTGTCTCCTTTGATTTCAGATACATGTAATCTTTTAGCAAGAGGGCTGATACCAGATAAGTGGTAGTACAAGATTCCAACTTGTATTATTGATACTTATTTCCAAAGTGTCCAGTTCAAATGGTGGGAGAATGTTAACAAAACTGGTAGTATGAGTCTAGTGGCTAGAGGACAGAACACCAACCAAAAATATGTTTTTGTTGCTCCAGAAGACTCTCATGTGAAAGAAAATGGACTTCCACAGAGATGAAAATCCTCTGCCTGAACTAGTGTTTTGGCAAGTTGTATTTTCCTGCACATGCTATAGTTGAGGATTTTTCTGGCCTTCACAGAATAATGGATACCGGTCCTACACAGTTCCTTACATTATCATGTAGAAACTTCATCAATAAACTTTATGTTGTGTGCAAAGCATAGCACATATGCATAGTCTTCATCCCCTACTTTGATACCATTTCCTGACAGAAAGGTCAGAGAGTTGGAGGCTGTGGACATAAGCCATCTGCACAGTGGTGTAACTACTCCTGTAAATGGATCACAGTATGAGTTTTAGAAAAAATATTTTCTACATATCAGATTTAGTCTGGAGAAGCTGGATCAGACAGACTGGAAGCTTGATAGATTTCTTTAACCACTATTTCAGAATACACATGGCTGGAGCTGAGAAAATAATTAAAAAAATGTATTAGATAAATTTAGTCTTTTTTTTTTACTTGTAAAATAGCTATGAGCAGATCACAATTTTGTTTAATACATTCATTATTCTAATTTACTCTACATATCTTAAAATGAATTTTTTTTAATACCAGGGACTAATCAGGAACAGTTTGCTGCAACTATTCTGTACTGGATATTTGAAATTCAAACTGTTGGTTAGTTGACAGTGGCTACATAAGTCAAATGGCATTGTTTCTATTCCCTGATTGGGTGAGAGTAGCTTCTATAATCAAGATAAATACATGGAAAAAATCAATGGGACTTTGATACATTTAGGGAAATGAAGCAGTTTAGGGAAAGGATGCAGATAAGGAGGATTAGAGAATTTTAGAAATATTGGGTAATTAAACAAGAATTGGTCTTAGTTTAATGGCAGATAAGAAGAGGGGATTATTTTGATGGTAGCATGGATACTTCTCTCATGTTCACAACCAATGCTAACCTTTTATTATTATTCTTGGGTAACTCTGTTATGGGGCAAATGCATGCCCTTCTACCTCCCAGGCTAAATCGATGATGAACCAGTAAAAATGTGGAGGCCATGACAGAGAGTTTAGTGGGAGTACTATGGCCAAGTAAACTTTCTTGTTTGTGAGTTTTACCTTTTCATCCTGCTTGACATTTCTGAGGGTGAGCTATATTACAGATTAGTAGCTCGTGGCAATAGGCTGCAGAGATGAGATTTTAGTGTGATATGGTATACAGGCACAGAAAAAAAAAAGAAAATGTGTGAAAAATTGCAATGACAAAGTCATGTTGATAGCTTGGTTGTAGAGGTTGCTGAAATGGTTTGTTGCATTATGATAAGGGATTGGCCAATTGGTATGGATGAAGTAAGAGCTGGTTCAATCTTTCATTTAAACTCTCAAACCAAACCAAACTTGAACCTAACTTAAAGTTAAAACAAATCTGGTGCTTATTGCTTCAGTTTCTTAGTTTAAATTTCAAGAATTGGTGTATTTGGTTGGGATAGAAAGCAAAAATCCAGAAAAACCTAATGAATATGCATCCCAGATAAAACCAGGAAATTCTAGAAATCTTGTGAGAAAATCTATACTTATGTAATTCCCAGCCCACCATCTAGACCAAGAAGTTCAGATAAGTTCTGGGAAACATGCCCTATCAAAGCCAACTCAGCCCTCCAAATCTTTTGCATTTAATCCCTTTCTTAATTGTGAAGCCTTCAACTAACATATAAAGACAGTGGTAAAGAACCATTGCTGTGGGTGCAGAGGACATAGCTGTATACCCCTTTGCCTGCAGAGACAACTGTGTGGGAGAAGGCACTCACCTTCATGGAGACAGCAGCCTGCCTCTCTTGGGACTCATACTGTGGGAAGCACCTTTACATCTCCAGGCTATGACTACATGGGAGCTGTGCTGCTAGAAGAGGGTCCCTAGAGGAGGTGATGAATCAGTGCATATAGTGATTCAGGGCACCTTCTGATGGGCCTTGTCTCTTCTCCACCAGCCATTTTCATTTTGTGACTGCACAGGCTATCTCAAGCCTCTCCACTTAGTGAGGACAAGTTGCAGTTATCTTGTGCAACTGCAGCTCCTGCACAGGTAGGATTTTTTGTTGCTCAGAGCCAATAGCCCAGGCTTGCAGCAGCAGCAGAACATAAGACGTGAAAACAAAACAACAAGCATTTCTTCTCTATTTGTGTTACATATTTATGTTGTGTTAAGCAGTAGATGTGACTTTGCTTCCTGTTCCACTTGTCCTGTATGTTTAAAATTATTATTATTATTTGTTTCTGTTACAGTTACAGCATGGCATGCTAAAGATGGTGCAGTCTCTGTTACACAGAGTTTGCACTCCAAAAATGCAATTGGCAAGTAAGGTGTCTAAGCAGAAGTTAGACTTTTGTGTAGTGAGTCCATAGGATATCAGGTACTGTGGTGTTATATTTGTGATGTGGTAGTGAAATGAAATCCATATCCAATGCGACTACTATGTCTGAGTCGTACTTTCAAGCAAAATAAAGAATTTTTCCCCTTCCTTCTTTATTTTGCATTAACAATATGCCACTACTCACTTAGCTTTCAGCATTGCCTATAACATAGTGAAACAGAAACTAATTCAGTGCAGAATGTAGCTTGATGTTACAACTCCAGAGAGGCTCTATGATAATGACTTACATACAGATGGTAACTTTTATCCAGAAGACTTCTATTCTTGGTGCTTTGTGGTGTTGTTGTAGCTGTGTTGTCCTACGATACTTGAGAAAGACAAGGTGAGTGAGGTAATATCTTTTATTGGTCCGACTGGTTGGGTGAAAGAGACAAGCTTTACACAGAGCTCTTATTCAGGTCTTTACAGACTTAATAAACTGTTATATGAGCATCCCCCCTTGAAACACAGCTGTTGACAGTACACAGGAATGCCACACAAGATGTTAGGACACAAAGTGAAAATAACTTCTCCAATTGAAGCTGAAGGGGCAATTCTTTTTTGGTAGACAGAATACCATTAGCCAAGTTGGAATTTGACCTAGACAAAAGGGTTCACATCTCATCTCTTGTAAAAGCTGCCACTGGTTTTTAGGGATCAGAATCATAGAATATCAGGGTTGGAAGGGAAATGCTGGAAGTGCTCAGGGCCTTAGTTTTGCATCTCATAGTATTCCTATTCAGTGAGTCCAACTGTTTGGTAAATACTGAATCTCATTCAAACCCAAGCATCTTTTCCTTCCCACTGGCTTTCCTCCCTTAGCTGACTCTGTCTTTCTAGATGGACCCAGTGATCCTTAACCTTCTGCACACATCTTCAGGGATCATGGACTGGCTTGAGCTTCCACCCCATATTTTTAGGGGATTGCTGGCTAGTCTTCTTCTCCTATCTTGCATCTTAAGCAGCAGCATTGTTGGTCCATCTTTCCCTACTCCCACTTCAATCCTACTATCTTCCCCTGCTGCATTCAACAGTAATTGGAATGGATGCATTCTTGCTCCTGCTGCTGCTGTTGCCATGCTAGCTTTTCACCTCTGGTGTTGAGCTGTACCCCATACTAATCTGAGTTTATAATTCTGATTGTAGTGCAAGAACATCCTTATGCACATCTGTAATGGTTCTGCCTCACCACCATGGCACCTCCTGCTGGTCGTTCTGGGAATTAGCTCAGTCTTTTTGCAGGTCACCCTCCTCCGGTGGTGTCTTGCCTGCCATCACTTCTGCTCCAGACCTGTGTCACCTCAAGGATCATGGCATTCTTTTCAGGACACAACCCTCCAGCCATGCCCAATTCTGTTCTCCCAACCCTTCTCAGGGAGAAGCAGTCTTCTGTCTAGCCACTCGCCTCTGTGGCCAACTGCAGCCCAAGGTTCTAGTCACTGCCTCAGTGGCAAACTGCAGCCCTTCACTGGCCACTTGATTCAGTGACAAGTGGGAGCAAGGGGGAGGGAAGACTCAGGCCTACCCACTATTCCAGGTCCCAACCCAGGGACCCTCTAGGCAGCGGCCACGTGCTGGGTCTCCTTCATCCCCCACTGTCTGTTTCCCTGGGCCACTTCCCTGTAGTCCTAGCACCTTCTCTGCCCCTATATCCGGGCTTCAGTCTTTCAGCCAGTCAGGATGGAACTCCCTCTAGCTCCCCTGACCCAGCCTGGCACTGCTCTGTCCAGGGTGCTGGAGGTTCCCTCAGCCATTCAGGGACCCAATCCTTTCTGTCTGGGCTCCCAAGAGGGAACTGATTCCTCTGCCCTGCAGCTCTCTTTATATATGGGCCTGCTCTGCCCTGATTGGCTGCTCCTTGTAGCCCCTCACTGATTGGCTGTCTGATGTGCAGCCTCCCCAAGCTTTTAACCCTTTCTCTACCATCGTGGGGCAGACACCCCATCACAGTATCATATGCTGCTCTTCAGTGTTTAGCCAGTCAGCTGGAGCTATTGTTCACTATTTGGTCCATTTCTGTGTGGCCAGAAAGTCTTGAGCAAAAAGTCCAGCATTGGCACAGACTTGATACACCCATGTAATCGTACTGTTAGGTGTCTCTAAATCTAAAACTTACATAGTCAATTAAATTGTAGCAGCTGGAAGAGGAGTGTTGTCACTTCTGCTGCTCCATGGTGGAATGGCTAATGGCACCCACTCCACTGAAAATATCTAAGGGGATGGGAGGTAGATGGGTCTATCTTCCGTACAGTACCTTCCTCATGTTTCAGCGTGGTTGGAACTGACCAGATGGATGCCCTTCTGAAGTCTCCAGGAACTGAAGGTCTGAAAAGCAACTAGGCCACCTGTCTGAACCAAAGACAATATCATATAAAGGGGAGGAAGGTAGGCCACTTTGAAGAGAGACCTAACTGGATATGTTTTTCCTCCTCCTTCTTCTTTTCTGAGTGTGTGTGTGTGTGTGTGCAGGGGGCATAGAAAGCTGGTTGGAGTTCTTCACTCACTTCCCGCTCTTCTAGATCCAAGGGAGTACAGGGTCTAGCTTTGTATCTTATTCCCACTTTCTACTTGTGCTAGAGAAGAAAAGGGATCTACTGACTCCTCAAGAACCCTCTTCTTCCTTCTATTCAGTTGGTACCCGATCTATCACTTGTTAAAATCAATGGAAAGACACCTATAGACTTTACTGGGCTTTGAATTGGGCTCTTGTGTCAGAACAATGAGGTTATACCAGCTGGCCAGAGGAATGACATCTTTCCTCTCCCCACTTTGGCCACGGGAAGGATCGCCAGGACCTCAGACAGGATTTTCTTCTCCCCTTGCTCCTCACTTGGCCTTTGGATGAGAGAAGACTGTGTTTTGGACTGTCAGGGCTCTCCTTCTTCCTGACAGCAGCTGAATGAGAGATCAATGGCCAAATACTGAATTTCAGCTAAAAACATTGGCCATGTTCTACACATTACATTTCTATGTGCTCATTGCCAGTGCCATGTCAAAAAAGATAGCATCTTTCTCAGCCTACAATGCTGGAAGAGTGATTCAGTGCTGGCTGAGGGTGGACTCAAAACACCAGTGAAGTCAATGGAAATGGCATTTGGATCAGGCCCTGAGGGAAAAGCACTGCCACTGCTGTTTCTTGCAGCACCCTGGATTTTCTCTGAGGGTTTCACAGCCAAGTGCTGACAAGGGTGAACCTGCTTCTTTTATTGAATCTGATGAAATCACACTCTATGATGGTTTGGCTGCGGATTATTAAACTATACTAATCCAAGGCATCATATTTGTAAATCCCACAGAAGGACACTGACAAAAAGCCATAATGCATCAGTGCTATACACTCAGGTTTAATGTTTGTTAATGACACTGTATCTTCTGTGTGATCTCATTCTGTGATTAGGAATGGATGAAGCAGTTGGGATAAAAAATAAGACAAAACCTTTTCTCCTTTGTATATTTTCATCCAAATTAGTAATTTCGAAAAGTCTAGTTAATGGTTTACTCCCACTATTTTTAATTTATGTGAGTTCTGCACTTCTAGGCTCTGGGCCTTTCCAGAAGCAGAATTGCTGAAATGCTGTAAGAAAATGTCTTCTTGAGGGATTTCTGGGCCATTTTTGCAGATTAAGATGGTCTGAAAATCTTTGGATAATGATTCTAAGCTTTTGAGGTCTATCTATCACAAATTCCAATGCACAAATTACATACAAATGGTGACCAATGAACTCCTCACTTTTTATTAGGGCTGTCAAGTGATTAAAAAAATTAATTGTGATTAATCTCACGATTAAAAAAATTAATCTTGATTAATTGCATGATAAATCATGCTGTTAAACAATAATAGAATACCATTTATTTAAATATTTTGGATATTTTCTACATTTTTAAAATATATTGATTTCAATTACAGCACAGAATACAAAATGTACAGTCCTTACTTTATATTAATTTTTATTACAAATATTTACACTGTAAAAAACAAAATAATATTTTTCAATTCACCTAATACAAGTACTATAGTGCAAGCTCTATCATGAAAGTTGAACTTACAAACATACAATTATGTTCAAAAAATAACTGTATTCAAAAATAAAACAATGTAAACCTTTAAAGCCTACAAGTCCACTCAGTCCTACTTCAGCCAATCGCTCAGACAAACAAGTTTGTTTACATTTATGGGAGATAATGCTGCCTGCTTCTTGTTTGCAATGTGATCTGAAAGTGAGAACAGGCATTCACATGGCACTGTTGTAGCCAGTATCACAAGATATTTATGTGCCAGATGCACTAAAGATTCGTATGTTCCTTCATGCTTCAACTACCATTCCAGAGGACATGTGTCAATGCTAATTATAGGTTCTGCTCAATAACGATCCAAAGCAGTGCAGATTGACCCATGTTCATTTTCATTATCTGAGTGTGACACCACCAGCAGAAGGTTGATTTCCTTTTTTGGTGCTTTGAGTTCTGTAGTTTCTGTATTGGAGAGTGGCTCTTTTAAGACTTCTGAAAACATGCTCCACACCTCATCCCTCTCAGATTTTGAAAGGCATTTCAGATTCTTAAACCTTGGGTCGAATGCTGTAGCTATTTTTAGAAATCTCACATTGGTACCTTCTTTGCATTTTGTCAAATCTGCTGTGAAGTGTTCTTAAAATGAATAACTTGTGCTGGGTCATCATCTGAGACTGCTATAACATGATATATATGGCAGAATGCAGATAAAACAGAATGGGAGACATACAATTCTCCCCGAAGGAGTTCAGTCACAAATTTAATTAACACTTCATTTTTTTAACAAGCATCATCAGAATGAAAGCATGTCCTCGGGAGTGATGGCCGAAGCATGAAGGGCATGCAAATGTTTAGTATATCTGGCACATAAATACCTGGCAATGCCAGCTACAGAAGTGCCATGCAAATGCCAATTCTCACTTTCAGGTGATATTGTAAATGAGAAGCAGATAGTGGTATCTCCTGTAATTGTAAACAAATTTGTTTGTCTGAGTGATTGGCTGAACAAGAAGTAGGACTGAGTGGACTTGTAGGCTCTGAAGTTTTACACTGTTTTGTTTTCGAGTGCAGTTATGTAAAAAAAAATCTACATTTATAAGTTACACTTTCAAGATAAAGATTGCACTACAGTACCTGTATGAGGTGAACTGAAAAATATTTTTTATTTTATTTTTACAGTGCAAATATTTGTAATAAAAATAATAATATATCCCACAGTATTCTTGCCAGCAAGTTAAAGAAGTATGGGCTGGATGAATGGACTATAAGGTGGATAGAAAGCTGGCTAGATCATCGGGATCAATGAGTAGTGATCAATGGCTCCATGTCTAGTTGGCAGCTGGTTTCAAGCGGAATGCCCCAAGGGTTGGTCCTGGGGCTGGTTTTGTTCCATATCTTCATTAATGATCTGGAGGATGGCGTGGGCTGCACTCTCAGCAAGTTTGCAGAAGACACTAAACTGAGAGGAGTGGGAGATACACTGGAAGGTAGGGATAGGATACAGAGGGACCTAGACAAATTAGAGGATTGAGCCAAAAGAAAACTGATGAGGTTCAACAAGGACAAGTGCAGAGTCCTGCACTTAGGACGGAAGAATCCCATTCACTCTTACAGACTAGGGACCGAATGGCTAGGAAGCAGTTCTGGAGAAAAGGACCTAGGGGTTACAGTGGATGAGAAGCTGGATATGAGTCAACAGTGTGCCCTTGTTGCCAAGAAGGCTAATGGCATTTTGGGCTGTATAAGTAAGGGCATTGCCAGCAGATCGAGGGACGTGATCATTCTCCTCTATTTGACATTGGTGAGGCCTCATCTGGAGTACTGTGTCCAGTTTTGGGTCCCACACTAAAAGAAGGAAGTGAAAAAATTGGAAAGAGTCCAGAGGAAGGCAACAAAAATGATTAGGGGGCTGGAGCACATGACTTATGAGGAGAGACTGAGGGAACTGGGATTGTTTAGTTTGCAGAACAGAAGAATGAGGGTGGATTTGATAGCTGCTTTCAACTACCTGAAAGGGGGTTCCAAAGAGAATGGATCTATACAGTTCTCAGTGGTACCTGATGACAGAAGAAGGAGTAATGGTCTCAAGTTGCAGTGGGGGAGGTTTAGATTGGATATTAGGAAAAACGTTTTCACTGAGAAGGTGGTGAAGCACTGGAACGGGTTACCTAGGGAGGTGGTGGAATCTCCTTTCTTAGAGGTTTTTAAGGTCAGACTTGACAAAGCGCTGGCTGGGATGATTTAGTTGGGAACTGGTCCTGAGTAGGGGGTTGGACTAGATGACCTCCTGAAGTCCCATCCAACCCTGATATTTTATGATTCTATGAAAGTGAGCATTGTGCTCTTTGTATTCTGTGTTGTAATAGAAATCAGTATATTTGAAAATGTAGAAAAACATCCAAAATATTTAAAAAATTCAATTGATATAATATTCTTTAACAGTGTGATTAATTGTGAAATAATTTTTAAATGTTTTTGAGTTAATCATGTGATTTAACTGCATTTAATCCATAGCCCTTTTTATTATGGATTTTTGACTTTTTAGTTGGTGCTGATTTGTCTTTGACATGGGCCTATGCTGAACTGGAAAACAACAACTAGTGTGTGGAT
Source organism: Gopherus evgoodei (assembly GCF_007399415.2). NCBI lineage: Eukaryota > Metazoa > Chordata > Testudines > Testudinidae > Gopherus > Gopherus evgoodei. The sequence continues at coordinate 46,206,200 of NC_044332.1, forward strand.
ATATGTTCCTTTTTTCTTTGCTAAGTTTTAAAAATACATGGCTTTGACATTAACGAAGTTTATGAAATATTCACCAAATGGAATTGGTGCTGATCAGTCAGCAAGAATTTTCACACAACAAGATTCTTTACTTGGTGATTGGAATCTGTTACTTCTTTATCATCTGGAAACAAGTACAAAATGTGCAGGACGGCCTTCTTTTTGAGAGGGAAAACCTTTAGGAGTTTGCTACAGTATCATTTAGATAATGACATATGCCAGTGATGTACAAATAACTAAGTATAGTACCCAACCTCCCACTGTACAGAATTTGCTTAATGCTTTTTATTAAACAGAAAAAGGAAAGAATTTATAGTTTATCCCTGTGTTTTAGGAAGGATGTGTGTGTGTGTGTGTATATATATATATATACACATTATATGCACATATTACTAAATATAATATAAATACCTTTATTACCTTTTTTCTCCCTTGCTCCACAATAGGATACAGTAGAGTACTATGTGTATATAGTCTCTGTGTATAATATATACACATAGTAAATGTTTATATACCGTAAATGTTTTTGTATACATTTACATTATATATATACACATACACATACATTATATACACATGTTTTTGTATACATATACATTTTATATATAAAATTATATAAATGTTTTTGTATACACACAGAGTACTGTACTATATCTTATTTGTGAAAAGAAGAAAAGTGAGGAAGATTTTGATAAATAACCAATGTGAGTCACTTTTTTGTATGAGGAATGACAGAGAAAAAATCCCTACAGATATGACTTGTTTTTGCCTACTACCAAGAAAGAGAGAGAGAGAGAATAAAGGAAAACCAAACATGTCTATTATTTTTCAGTATCTAGCCTCTTTTCTTCTTTTTTTTTAAGTAGACTGTATATTTCATATTAAGTGAAATGATATCTGACACTCATTGGACAAGCCCAATTTTTTTTCAAAAATTTTAAAAAAAGTTTTATAGTATATGTTCTTTTGGAAAAATTGAATCCTTTTTGTATATAACATCAGGCTGACTAGAGTAAAATGTTTTGGTTAATTTTTTTTCAAAGTTCTTTGGTCTAATGTTTAAGTTCATTTTTGTTTTCCTTTATTTACATGCCTTATGTCCTTCTAAGAAGGAAAATTCTGCCTGTAGCATAACATGTATTTTTTATTGATGATTTATAAAATTTTCTGTAGTTACCAAACTGGCTTTTATCCTTACAATGTGCTGCACATTCTTTCCCTGCTTTATACAGCTTCTTCTTCATCACATTCCTACACACTAATATTTCTTCAGTTTTTCTCTCAGACTAGCATGAAATTCAAGACTGAGGTTGGGGCCTGCATTCTATGCCCTTTAGAATGTTAAAAGGATAGGACAAAGGAGCTAAGATTTTTCAACTTGATCTCATTTTTATATCTTGATGTACTATTGAAATTTTTTTAACAACATTTAGCTAACTAAAATTCTAAGAATTAATCTTATAATACAGCATATGATTGTTGCTTATGAGATAATTAATCAGATATCTGAGTAAAAACAGGAATTAGCAGAATTAATTAAAAATTTTTTTGCCATACTTTATGTAAATATGTATATTTAGTATATGTCATTATGATTGGTTTAAACTTTAATTTTCAAAAAAAAAACTTACTAATAAATGTACTCATCTGGGACCGGTAGTGAGATGGGAAGGCTTCTAGACTTCTGATGCAGATCCTGTTTAGATTGCAAGCTAATATCTGTCATTTGTAAGACTGGCCAGAAAACAAGAATTCCCTTTCACAAGGGAAAGGTTTCAACATTTGTGCTTCATTCCACATCAGAATGAAAAATTGGACCTTTTGATTTTTTTTTTACAAAAACATATACACAGAGCCCCCAGAATAATCAAAGGACCTGGGAGACCTAGATTCAAGTCCCTGCTCTGAATCAGGCAGAGTCTCCCAGATCCCCGCTGAAGGCCCTAACTACTAGGCTGTTGGCTATTCTAGGGTCTCTCTCAGAACTTTCATCCTGCACCTGAGGAACGTTTCTGTGATGTTTTCGGTTTTCAAAGAAGCAGCATTTTCTGATGAAAAAAGTGTTGTCAAAAAATTCCCACCCAGCGACCTCTGTGAATGAGTTTGGTGGTCTTAATTCAGTTCCTCCTGACCACCCTAAAAACCACCATTGTAATCAGCAAGTCTCTGCAAAGAGTCCAAAAGCTGAACAGTCATGGGGAATTAACTATTGTCTGTATCCTTGAGGTCCATCTTGAACAGTAATCCACACTGATTTACTATATCTGTCACTCCACCAGATCCACTGTACTGAAATCCTGGTTGGCTAGAAGTTATTCCTTTTGCATTATTTCAATGCTGATGCACTGTCGGAAGTGCAGATAGTGGATGAAATCCTGGCCCCATTGACAGGATTTCACCTAATGCATCTAGTCGACAGTGGCTGGATCCTACCCATGTCTGGATGCACTGGAATCATTCTGCATTCCCCATCACACCATTATGTAAAGTGTATCTTTTAAGCTACTGTGATGCTTTCATGACACTAATGTGGAGTTTAAAAAATAGTATTAGTTATTCAAAAATGTGCAATGATGACATAAATAATTTACTGAGCTACAGCAAAATGCTGTGTAGTATGACATGATAATTATATTGTACTGTCATTCCATTGGTAAGAAAAGTCTTTCCTTTGTAAAATTATTTTTATTGAACATGAGGAGTACAACATTTCACCAAGATAACAACAGCAGAAATGACAACAGAGTAACATGGGCACTACAAGGTGGCACAGAGTCTCATCCTTGGATTGGGTGGTATTTGGGTCCCTGATTTTGAGTACCACACTGGGGTGGTGTTTGGTGTCAGGAATTAGTCTCTTTGTATAGAAGGATCAGTTCTTTTATTCCTCTGAGCACAAAGCCTCAGGCCTTCTTCTTCACCCCATACATGGATGTGGAGGCCCAGGATAATCTGGTCCTAGGTGTTTTGTGTAGAGATATGTGCTGACTAACTACCTTTCATGGGTGCTTCATTACCTCACCAAAATCATTCTGGCTATGACCAGGTCTTTGGGCAGGATATGGAAATGTCTTCGCTTGCTTACATGGGTATATCATGTAGGCAGGAGCTCTGCACCTAATAAATTATGCCAGTCAGAAAGACCCTCAGGCAGTAAGGAAACCTTTGCTGACATATGCTGCATCTTTTAAAAGAATTGCACTACAACAAACAACAAGGCATTTTTCAAGGTCTAATTACCGACATGTTCAGTTAAACAGAACTTGTAAGACTATAGGTACTAGCACAGGAGACTCCCAGTAAAATTACAGATGTCAGCTATCTAATGTTAGAGTCTTTGGGGTATTTAGCATGACTGTGAAATATGTATGATATTCCTTGCTGCCATCACCACTTTTCGTGTTGCAACACCAATATTTGTTTTTAGGGGGTTGCTTCTGGTAGTAATGGCAACGTACAATAACATTATAGGATACATGACTTGTGTCAAGTGTCTGATCAAGTGGGTATTCACCCATGAAAGCTTATGCTCCAATATGTCCGTTAGTCTATAAGGTGCCATGGGACTCTCTGTCACTTTTTACAGATCCAGACTAACACGGCTACCCCTCTGATATGTGACTTCTGTTATTACTGACACTACCTCAAAAATGGCTTGGTTACTAGGGGTCCAGGAAAAGATCTACCTACCACTTTAGTCCCCCTTAGGCCCTCTGAGTATGGATTAAGGGAATGTAAGTGGTTCATAGGACATATGCTGGTCCTCTGCACAGGAGTGAATTTCATCCTATAAAAGCAAAACACCTTTTAATGTAGTGCAAGGCTACCAGGAGTAACACAGCTGTTGAGCAGTGGATATATTCTCCAATATTTAACCTTGAATATCATGCTAATTTTGCTAAATTAAAAAACATCAACAACAGAACAATTCAGTGTCATTTAAACATTGGACCTTTTATCTATAGACTGTGTCATATGTGTCTGAAGGGTATTGTCTCTATCACATTCAGATCATAAGCTCTTTGAAAGAGAACCATGTCTTTTGACATGACATATGAGATCTCTGCCGACAGCCAGTAGGTCATCATGATCACTGCAAAATATATGTATGGATAATATTTAAGGAGTTATGTGTCTATACTGAAAATTATGTTCTTAAGACCTTGGAGTTAAGGCTGCTCACTCGGAGGTGACATACCTTGGACATGTTCCTTTCAGATGCTTAATTCTCTGTCTGGTCATGTATGTATTGTGCATTGTATATCTCACAATAGATGCTAATTTGCCTCCCACGCCTCAAGCCAGTTGTAAGATTACAAAATCTCTAAGAGAGAAAATCTACTGGAAAAAACAAAAGAGCAGGGGGCTGTCCTGTTTATGACTAATATAAAGGATTGTTAGGTATATCTGGGGGTACAAGAAAACACACAGAATCATTCACAAAGGAGGAAAGCTACCTATTTGTTTGTCTTACAAAAGGAGGGTACCAGTTGTAAACAACTGTAAAACGCTACAAGGATTTTGAGTGGCCAATATTCTACAAGACATGAGAGTATCTTGCTAATAAGTCTTGGCTCAAGAATGTGTGTTATGGTTTTGTTTTAATAGGTAACCATTTGTTTCCAATATTTCTGTTTACTATTACTTGAATCTTTAAATAAACTTATACTTTGCCTTCGCTAAATAAATAAACTTATACTTGTTAAATAAACTTATACTTGCCTTCACTATAAACCTCTAAGTGTTGTGAATTAAATGGTGTGGTGCTCTGGGATGGAACTGGTAAGCTAGCAGACACTGTTTCTTTGGAAGCAGTGAATCTGTGAACACTGTGAGCATCTAGCAGAACATGGGATGAACACTCCAAGAGCCGCTTGGAGGGCTTGAGTGTGCCTATTGCTAGCCTGTAAAAAGACAGCAAACCTCTAAGGCCTAGAGGGGAGTGCTTGCTTTGCCCATGGGCAGTGGAGTTGGGAAGCAGATCCCTGGCAGGCACAGACAAGGCTTCTGATGCTCAGGGCAGCTGGTAACAAGGTGCTTCACAGCCCTGGCTTTCCCTGGCACATGTCACAAATGCACAAGCTATACAGTAACTCTTGTATTGCCATACATAGATTGAGATCTCAAAAGCATGTTGTTTCAGATGTAAATCTTTTTGTTTATAAGTAGTTTTTCCTCTCTATAACAGCCTCTCATAGTTCACTACTAAACAGCCTCTTCTGATATAAGACACTAACACTATCTTGCTCCCAACTCCATTCACTTCCATTATACAATGTCCTTTGTAATATGCATATGATAATACACCAAAACACTGTCTCCTTTTTTTTTTCTGTTTTTTTTTAAAGATCTACTAGGGAGAGAAAAAATTTAAGGCCTGACTAGTAAATAAAAGTCTAGAGACAATCCTGCCACTCCATTCTTTGTGATACCAAAGAGTGAATGCTTTGTGTGACTGATTTCAGAGTAGATCACAGCATCTGCCACCCCTCCCTTAAAACTGTTTATTACTTAGCATACTTTACAATTTGCAGTCCTGCTTTTTTAATGCAGTTAAGTAGAAAAGTATGTACCTGAAGAAACTAAAATTTCCCATGAGCTACTTTGTGTCAGATGTATGGCCACACAGATTTCTGGATTTTAGAGAAATTATTTTTCCCCTCCACCAGAAAACAGCAAGAGAAAATAAAACAGTTTCCTCTTCAAGGAAAAGGCATTTTGTACCTAATTCCATGTAACATCTCATTTGATTTTGTGTCATTTTACTCCTGGTGATTCTGTTACAAAATAAGAAACATCACCATATTGGAAGAAAGTCAAACTGGAGATTATATTAGGCTCAGGCAAATGGTATTCACCTTTTATAGCCCCTATGTTTTATAATGAAGATACTTCACTGAAACAATGATGCATACTTCAACAGTTCCCTGGAGAGCAGTGAATCCTGTTTGGAGAGATTCATGAATATGTGCATTAGCACAATCCAACTGGAACTTGCCCTTAAAAACGAACCACAAGAGAAGCTGATCAGTTTCTGCTTATGTATATAATCAGAAGGTTATCATATTATCTCTCTCTCCACAGGGAAAAGCAGATGCATATTCTACACCACTTTAAGATGAGAAATGCCAAAAGAAACAACAAGCTTTTCGCTGCCCGTACACACTCCAGTGACGTTCTTTATATAAGATCTACAGACAGACCTTTTAGAAAAGGAAAGAAAGAATACATGATCTGTTTCTTTAAATGAAAATTTGTTTTGCATATGACTAGTCATAGCCTAAACCTTTTAAAAAATTTACATCTGCATAAATTTAGTCAAAGCCATTAATAAACCTGAAGTGAGTTCAAAGACTGTTATAGATGGCAAAAAGATGAGACAACCATTTCACAGAGTCAAGGCTTGCAAAGATATACGTGAAACTCTGTGTTCTGAAGATGAATGAGGGACACTTGGGCAGTTCTTGAAGCAGTAGTTTATTTAAAGTACAAAGAATTCAGTGAAAAATACTTCTGGCCAGCAGTTGGTGCCCGGTTTTCAAGAAAAATGGCAGACCACCACTAAGCTAGTGACAATGATAAAGAATATCCACATAGATTTGCAGATTTATCTTTAGGTTTGTAGCAACCTCAGCAGTATGAAAAAATAATACCATTATAAGACAATTTTGCTTCTTTGGAAGCAAATTAGAAAGGACTCTAGTATTTGAGACTCTCTATGATGGTGCATATTATTAAATGATCATTACACATACTATGCAGCAACAATAAGAAATATCAGTTAAAAGAAGTAATTTTTATCCATGTTAGTAAAGATTTAAATAGTCAAACCAAATGGGAAAGAAAAAAATATTGTAAACTATTCCAAATGTAAAATGTGCCTTTGCTTTATTATAGTCTATCTGGTATCTTCTGAGCCCATAAAAAATCTATATTAATGGTTTGTAGTGTAAAATATAAGGTAAAAAGATATGCTTAAAAAGAAGTCTACAATTTTATTACCACAAGAAAAAGCTTGATGACGTTGATCGGCATGTTTAATTTAAGCTGTCAGATAGTCATTACAAAGACATCTATGATAATGAATTTGGAGAAGCTGTTAGAAGAAGCTACCTCCGATTATCAAAAGCAAAGATGTTGTTTTTTATTTTTTTTTAAGTACATGTCATGAGTCCAGCTTTATCTCTTTGCAGTCCAAAGATCCTGAATATAAAACCTTTCTGGATGTCTAGACTCTTCTTGTGGTGGAAGCAAAATATCTCAATGTGTCTGTGCCAATTTTGTATGGCTTGTTTTTAAGGCAGGGGGAGAGTGTATGACAATTTCTAAATTAAATATACAGACAGGGCATAATTATACCCTCTAAAGAAGATATAATTTCATAAATGTGCAGTTGATTTATCCCCACTTTGCACCACACACTAAACTCATATGCCTGGCAGATTAGCACTGAGCTCAGCCTCTACTTTGAGACTATTATTTTTTACTTAGAAGCTAGTTGAATGTGTGTGTGTGTTTGTGTATGTGTATGATGTACCCTGCTTGCCCAGTTCAGCCACTTGAAACACTCAGTAATATTAATATTTTTTCCACAGTTAATAATGTGTCTTTGCTATACCAAAGAAGAAGAAAAACATTTTTTTTCCTTAGGAGCTAGGGATAAAGGCTAACAGGTTTGTTTTTCTTATTTTGCTGTGGTGTGTCACACCCAGCTATAACACAGCAGTTATCACCACGTCATCAAATAAGCAAATGTGCTGTCCCTCAGCAATGACTCCACATAAAAAATCTAAATAATGATTGCGGGGCACTACTACCAACTCCAGACACCTCCACTCTCCACCCATGCCTTAGAACAGTGACATAAACAGTGTTTAATAAAGGAGAAATACTTTAGCACACTGAACACCTTGCAGCTTCCAGACACTTTTGGTTGCCTGTAGCTCTGAACAAAAATACTCATGTAAGACATTGACACCAGAGAATTCTGTCCTTTTGCTGCTGGTAGTGTGTGCTTGGCACCAGAAAAACAGCATTTTTTTCACCACTGAATTTTGGTGAGATTTTGGACTTGTACAAAAAAACAATGTTCACCTTTCACCAATGTAACTGCTTTTTGTTTGGTGAAAATAAAGCTTGTGCATCAAAGAAGGGGTGTGCAGGGGAAATGGAAGGTCAAAGAGTAAATTCCAATTGCTAAGACATGTTTTTATGAGTTGAATCTTAACCATGTGATAAGCAGGATTCTGACTCCGAAGAGAAGGGAGTTTGAAAACATCAGAGGAAAATCTTTGAGAAGCAGTGTAGAAACTTAACAGCTGGTTTATGAAAATTACTCTCTTGCTTGACTGTTCATTTTATTTTTTGTTCCAAGGCTTGAATGGAAATTTTCATAGCTACAACCCTGCATCAGCTTGGTAAATGGAGGGGAAAATAAGCAAATAACTTATGTTTTATGAGTGATAAGTTCCTTCTACCCTACAAATATGTCTTTGATGTAATAGAGGCAGAAACCGAGGAAAAGGTGAAGAAAGAGGTTGCTAAAATTGTGGTAGAATCACAGGAGCACAGCTAAGATCAGATGCAGTAGCAGAATGGGCAGGGGCTGCAGAGGTAGCATGCAAGCACATGCAACAACAGCCACAGCAGACATTGCACATTTCTCTTTCTCCTCCCACTAAAAAAACCAGAATAGGCAGCAACCAATCCTTCAGTCTTCTTGACAGATTCTTCTCATTCCAATAACCCACCACTCCCCAGCATCAGCTGATGAGCTTCCTCTCCTATGGGTTTGTGGTATGTACCATTTGTGTGGTAAGGAGCACATGGATCAGTCACTAATGTCAGTGATATTGATCACTTCTGTGTATTTAGTAGATGGTACAGAGGTTAGCTTCAACGTGGCTGGATCAGTGAGGGTCTGTGCCAACTGCCATGACAGAGGTATTACAGGCAAAGGATAAGTAAACCAGGATAGTGAATGCCAGTGGGCAGAGCCAACAGTTATCTCTGACACTTGCCAAAGAAATGGAAAGACAAGAAGAATTAAGTAAATTCAGTGAAATCAGCTGCACCATGATGCCTGTTATGGTCATACTGAACCAATTTTCTGCTGGTATAAATTGGCATAGAGCAATTGAAGTCAATGGAGCTGTACCAATTTATACTAGCAGAAAATTGGCCCATTATTTTTTTGTCATGGAAGTACTGCAAGTTAAGCTGCAGATAAGGTGATCAGATGTCCCGATTTCACAGGGACAGTCCCGATTTCGGGGTCTTTTTCTTATACAGGATCCTATTACCCCCCATCCCCTGTCCCAATTTTTCACATTTGCTGTCTGGTCACCCTAGCAGCAGACCAGATCAAGTAGTAAGCATTGGCCATTTGAATGTATTGTTCCATAATGCCTTGGCTAACATACTTAAAATAATTCAAATTTTGAAGACAGTTAGATCCCATCCAGAATGTTAGGGGAATTTTGATAAACAATTTACCAGCTGTTCAACTAATGTAAATCAATCTACCTTCACTGACATCATCAGAACCACAGCAACTGTTGCCAGTTGATGATCTGATCCAATATCTTAAAAGAGCCAATTTGTGGTGAAGATTTGTGCCTTTTTGTGTTATTTTTATTTTACAGAGGCTGTTCTTACTGTGTTGGGAGTATTTAACCAAATTAATGTAATAAAACTCAAATGAATGTCAGACAATGAAATGAGGGGGGGAAGGAATAAAAGCCAGTCTTGTTATTTTAAGGCTTGATCCTGAAATTCCTTACCCATGTGAGTAGAGCCATTGACCTCTAAGGACAAATCATGTGAATGAAGGTTTTGCAAGATCATTGCTGAAGATTGCAGGGATTTGTGAACTGCATTTTACTAGCAAAATACTTCAGTTAGAAAAATCCCAAATGTGTGATCTGGCTACAAACAGGGATGAGCTGAGACACATTTCTCTATTCCATTAAATCTCTATTCCCTCTGCATGATCCAGATCCTGCTATGTACTGTAGTACTAAAGACAGGAGAGTGCTCAGCACCTTACAAGATCGGTCACTTTATGAGGATTGATCCCCAGCAAGGGTGCATCACTCCTACTTGCGATCAGAATTGGTTGTCAGGTACTTAAACCATATTTCTGTTTATTCTAACCTGTAACTTTTTTTTTGGTATTATGGTCCTCTGCTTTACTGAATTTACCTGTTTGTGCTCAGTTCATTTAATTTCTGTATCATGAGAAAAAAAGTAAAAAGAAATTTAATAAATTTGGATTATCTTCTAAGAAAAATTTGGTTTCCTTTATTCACAGTGTCACACTAACAACAATAGATTATTGCTTTGCTGATATTACATTGGACAAAACAAAGTAACCCCAAATATACTATATAAAATATATTAATGTCTTTGTAACAAAGAAAGTGTTTGGAAGTTTTTCCCATTTTTACATTGAAATACTAAAATTCTATATATGTTTAAATTCTTATAATTCAAAACAGAGAGTAAAATTTGACAGTATTACAGTTTCCACATAACTAAACAAAAGCTTTCTGAGAGTTTCAGAATTTTTTTTTCTGGTTTGTCTATATTATAAGTGCCCTCTACTGCCAAAAAGCTATATTACATAGAAGTAGAAAACAGGGATACCAAATAGAAATCCACCCAGGGACTGATAGAAAGGAAGAATATGATACTTATTGGTATTGCTGTTCTGACTGCAGGGCAGGAAAGAGGTTATTAAAAAACCAAAAATCCACCAATTTGTGAACAAATACTTTATAGCTTACCAGTCCTGAAAGTGTTTTGTGTGCTTCCTGTTTTTCAATTTGAAATTGACCTTGGCTTCTCTAACATCTACCTACCTCTCTTTCTGTAGGTGAAATGACCTCCATCACCATAGTATCTTGAGTGTTCTCATAAGTTAAAAGATGACAATGCTTTCTTATCATAACACAACACTTATAGCCAAATTGTGGCCCAGACTGATGTAGCTGTGCAAGGAAGTAAGATCTCTTCATTCCCCGGCATGTTCATATTAGCGTTCCCTCCATCTAATTTGGAATGTGGCTTACCAAGCAGATAGGAGAGGGAAGGAGCATTGGCTGCCCTCTCTACTTCTTCCACTCACTGGCCCATGGGGCTGACAGGGGCGTGGTGATGGTGTGAAAGATGGGGAGAAGTTGTCTGCACTAGGTAAAGAATGCAGCAAAGTACTTCCCACTGAGGTGCTATGGAGGGAATTTGGATGGACTTCTGAGTCACAATTTCTAGCCTTCAGTGAGATGGTGCACATTATTGTTATGTATATCATTTCCCATGAATTGTATTGGGCATGGATTTCATTCTTAACAGTGTTGTACAACAAAGGCAAAAGAGCAGTTTACTAGCCCCTATGTTTTTGTTAGTAATATAGACCAAGTCAGATATAAAATTATAATTCAGGAATATGTAGATTCAGGGATTTCGTTATGAAAAACTCTGTAACAAATGGGAAAATGTTCATTTTGCAAACAACTTAAATTTTTAGATAAAACTCTCATAAACACATACTTTAAAAATGATATATACATAGTGTATGATGCATTTAAACATGTATGATAAATACACTGTGTGCACAGATTATATATATGCACATTTGTAGAGCTGTATACTGCATGTAAATTTTGTGGCTGTGTGATACTACTGTAGTAAGCCACACTGATCCATGAACAACAAGGATAAACAAGTCGCAAGAGGTGAACTATCAGCTCAGTTTTGTAGTCCCTTTCCTTATCAATCATCTAGTAGGATACTAATACTATAATATGTTTCAAGCTCCCGCCCATGTCAGTTTTTAATATTGGTATATTTGTTAAGTTTCAACAAAACTAGAATACTAGTAAAAGTGGAAAATGCTGCCACTTTTTTTGTTTTACTTTCACTTTTTGCAGTCAATTTCTGTGGCTCTGTGTTGGTTACCTAGGAGACTACTGCAGAATGGAAGGGGGTTGGCTCTGTTGTCAAAATGATTGTTAGAGTTGTCAGGAGTTTTGTGTGGTTGATGTTTATGAGGGCTTGTGTGTGTGTGTGTGTGTGTGTGTGTGTGTGTGTGTGTGTGTGTGTGTGTGTGTGTGTGTGTGTGTGTGTGTAGATATATATGCTTGACAAATTGAGTTTTTTTAATTGCAATATGAAATAAGAGACCTGTTCTGACCTGTAGTGTAGGATTGTTTCCTGTTGTATATTCTAAAATGCTTCATCCAGTCTGGTTTAAATGATTTAAGCAACAGGGATGCCACCACTACCCTTGAGAAAGGTTCTGAAACTGGTTTCCCTGGGGAAATTTGCTTAGGTGTGGGATAGTACTGTTAGTATATTTGTTAGGAAATTACATCATCTCTTTTAAAATTTCAGTAAAGATATTCTTTAAAAATGAATCAACTATGTAGGTTTGTTAGGCTGCATAATTAATTCTTAGACTTATGAGCTGAGATTTTTAATAAGCAATTCACGTTGAAATAATAGGGCAAATTTATACTGTACAAACAATGTTGAACATAAGAAAAGAAGTTGTTCTCAACTACTGATGCAACAAATACATATGCATATGTATGTATATACACTTAATTTTTTAAACATAATAAACAGCAACATAAACTTTAATTATTTTACTATATAGGTACATTTTTTTTATGCATGTAAATGACGCTGGACTGACAGTCCTGGAAAGTGAAATCCTTTCTTTAGCAACAAGAAAATTCATAGATTCTGAGGACAAAAGGGACTGTTGTGATTATCTAGTCTGACCTCCTGTATAACACAGGCCATAGAACTTCCCCAAAATAATTCCTGGAGCAGACCTTCGAGATAAAATATCAACTCTTGATTTTAAAAATTGTCAGTGATGGAGAATCCATCAAGATCCCTGGTAAATTGTTCAGATGGTTAATTACCCTCACTGTTAAATGTTTATGCCTTATTTCCAGTCTGAATTTGCACTTCAACTTCCAGCTGTTGGATCATGTTATATATTTATTTGCTAGAATAAAAAGCCCATTATTAAATGTTTGTTCCCTGTGTAGGTATTTATAGACTATAATCAAGTAATCCATTAACCTTCTCTTTGTTAAACTAAATAGATGGATCTCCTGGAGTCTATCACTGTAAGGCAGGTTTTCTAATCCATTAATCATTCTTATGGCTCTTCTTTTTCAACATCCTTCTTGAATTGTGGACACCAGAGCTGAATATAGTATTACAGTAGCGGTCACACCAGTGCCAAATATAGAGGAAAAAAACTCTCTACTCCTATTTCAATTCCTCTGTTTATGCATCCAAGGAACCACATTAGCCCTTTTGGCCACAGTTTCAAATTGGGAGCTCATGTTCAGCTAATTATCCAGCATAATCCCCAAATTCTTATCCTGAGAAGCTGTAAGTATGGTTTACTTTTTTTGTTTATAGATGTGTATATTTACATATAACCATATTAAAACATATATTATTTGCTTGCACCCATTATACCAAGCAATCCAGATGGCTCTATATTAGTGACCTGACTTCTGCATTATTTAACACTCCCAACTTTTGTGTAATCTGCAAACTTTATTGGTTATTTTATGCTTTATTCTGAGTCATTGACAAAAATGTTAAATAGCATAGGACCAAAAACAGGTCCCTGCAGAACCTCACTACAAAAAAAACCTGCTCCCCATTTACAATGACATCAGCTAGCCAGTTTTTAATCCATTTAATGTGTGCTGTGTTAATTTATTATCATGCTAGTTTTTTTAATCTAAATGTTGTGCAATACCAAGTCAAATACCGTACAGCAGTCTATTACACAAACACTATTTTCTTTATCAACCAAACTTGTAACCTTGTCAAAAATATATATATAGTTAGCTTGAATTGACAGGATCTATTTTTCATAAACTGATGTTGATTAGCATTATTATATTTCCCTCCTTTAATTCTTTATTAATCGAGTTCCAAATTAACCACTTCATTATTTTGCCTGGAATCGATGTCAGACTGACAGGCCTATAATGTCCTGCATATTCCCACTTGCCCTTTTAAAATTTTGGCACGCCATTACTTTCCTCCAGCCTTCTAGAATTCCCCAGTGTAATAAGTGTTAATAAGCTCTTTTAAAACTCTTGGATGCCAGTTATCTGGACCTGCTGATTTACAGCATAGTTTGGGACCTGCAGGCTTTCCCACACAACACCACCAACCCTACTCTGCCAGGACAACTCTTTGGAGTGAGCAGAGATTAGGATTCAAATCTTGGATCCTTAGTCTCTCTGATAGGACTGCTAGCAAGGGTGTGGTTTTTTCCTGACTCTAGTGGTGAATTTTGTTCTGGATACAATGAGTTGAGATGACAAACTTGATTACAGCGTAGTAGCATCTTCACAGGGAGAAAATACCAGGCACTAAAAGACCTTTTTATTTTAGCTGAGAAAAGGAATATTAAGAACCAATAGCCAGAGTGGAAGAAAGATACATTTAAATTAAAAATTAGGCTCAATTTTTCTTTTCAACTGTGAGGGTGACTAACCACTGGAACCTGCTACCAAAGGGAAGTGGTAGTTCCTTCATCTCTTGATGTTTTTAGATCAAGACTGGATGTGTTTCTAGAGGATATACTTTAGTCAGACATGAGTTATTGGGCTCAATATAGGTATAACTGGATTTAATTCAGTGGCTTGTAATGTACAGGAGGTCACACTAGGTGATCTAATGCTCTTTTCTGGCCTTAAACTTTGTGAATCTATGAATTACACACAAGCAAAAGAAGATCCATCAGATAACAATTTTGGCCTCTACCAGCCTGTGTCAGAGTTGAATAAATGATTAGAGATAAGAAGTAGAATCAACATGTATAAGAGGAAAAGTTAGTCATTCAAAGTACAGTCATTATTATTATTTAGATTATGGTAGCTCCAATGGGCATAACTAAGGAATAGGGCCCCATTTTGCTGGGTGTTATACACACAAGTAGTAAGTAGACAGTCCCTGCTCTAGGGAGTTCAAAGTCAAGGTTTATAACAAGATGCAGCAGGTGGATGAAGCATCTAAGGATGTTGATACTTACACTAGCATGGCTTGTACACTAGGAAGTAGTATCCACTTGCCAAACCATTGTCACAAGGTAGAGGTAATACATACAATATAAGGTGGGAGGAAAAGGGGCAGACTACAGTTACAGTCTGTGAGCTTACATGATGCTCAGCACAAGCACTCATAGGTGCTAAATGGGGATGGATGATGAAGAAGCTGTGCCATACCACATTACCTCCCCCAGGCCTCCCTTGTCTCCTCCTTCTCCTCCCCATCCCACATACACACACATGCAGGACAGTTCTGCCGTAGAAGAGATTGCATGATCAGTGCCCTAATAGCTATGCTCCCAGTAAACAACATAGTTTAGTGTTTAAAACAGACTACAGCTGTCATACATACACTCTGCCTCCATGTATAAATGCACAAGTTATAAATTCATATAGTAAGTCATATACATTCCAGTAATATGCATTACTTTAAGTAGTATTACAGTCCATAAATATTGTGTATGTACAAATATATAGCTGTCAGCTAGAAGGAAAATAAAAAAGGCCATAGCCTGATTTGCTTAGTACAAAGTTGCACAAATAAACACAAAGACATTAATATTGCCCATGGTTTTCACATTAATACTGCTGACCTCACTAGCAAGCAGAACTCGCCATTACGAACACCCCACTTGAAGTGATAGGTACCAAATACCTCTAGGTGACAAAAATGCTACTTCTTCTGGACAAGTTTGTCAGTCATCATTCCTCATCCCTTGTAATGGAGGAAGCTACCCCCCCATACTTCTTCAAGGGAAGGCTTCTAAAGGAAAGACAATTAGATGTCACATAGAAGATAGCAATCCCCACCTCTTTCCTTGGGTCAATCAAAATATACATAAATCTACCAGTAGTTCCTTGTTTACACTTTGTTAATCTCCATAGTACCTTGTAGTTCATAAGACTGCCCTACACAGAAGACAGTATGCCATAAAATCCATAGAGCAAAGTCCTGCCTGAGTCAGGCTGTGACGCTCCCAGTGAACCATACCTCAAAACTCAATTAATAATGAATTAAAGAGTAATATAATTAATGCCATCAACATAGATTTATGGAAAACAGATCCTGTCAGGCCTTGGGACTTCATCCACAGCACCACCTTGTGGCTCTGCTAGAGACTGGTGAATTGAGAGCCCTAAAGTCTGGTTCTGCACTAAAGGTACCACCCACAGGAACCTGATTGGAGGAACTCCAGAGTCTCATTGGACTGGGTACACTATTTAAGCCAGAAAGAGACACAGGAAGTTGTTCATGAAACTGCTACATTGGACCCTACCTTCTTACCTAACTCCTAAGATCTGCCATCTTGGCTTGTTTCTAGGTTCTTATTTCCCTGCCTTTCTCCTGGGACCTGCTCCTGGTTTTTGCCTTCCTGCTTTGTACCTGATCCCTGCCCTGATCCCTGACTCTGACTCTGGCTCTGACCCTGGGCTTGACTCCTAACTCCAGCTCCTTTTCCGACCATTGGATCTGGCTGTGCAAGCGCTAGCAGTGACACTGTCAAACTAACTTGATATAATTTTTGATGCAATTACAAAATTCCATTGAATGGAAAAGTTGATAGTGTAATATACTTAGACTTCTGTCAGGCATTTGATTTGGTACTGGATGACATCTTGATTAAGGAACTAAAACGATATAAAATTAACATGGCACACATTACATGGATTAAAAACTGCCTAACAGATAGGTCTCAAAACATACCTGTAAATGGAGAATCGTCTTTGAGCTGTTTCTAGTGGGGTCCCACAGGGATTTGTTCTTGGCCTTGTACTATTTAATATTTTTATCAATGCCCTGGAAAAAAAAACATAAAATCATTGCTGATCAAGATTGCAGATGACACAAAAATTGGGGAAATGGTAAATAATGAAGAGGTCAGGTCCCTGGGCCATTGAAACAGAGCAATCTGTATGGCTCAGTAAACTAGGAGCAATAAAACAATACACATTTCACTATAGCCAAATGTCAGTCCTACATCTAAGAACAAAGAATACAGGCCACACTCCATTCTGAGAAGCAGAGACTCTAAAAACATTTGGGGGTCATGGTGGATAATCAGATAAATATGTAAAAGCAGCAAAGAATCCTGTGGAACCTTATAGACTAACAGACGTTTTGGAGCAGGAGCTTTCGTGGGTGAAAACCTGTAGGAGAACACTTCAGCCTCCCTGGCCACACAATAGCAGATGTTAAGGTGGCCATCCTGCAGCAAAAAAACTTCAGGACCAGACTTCAAAGAGAAACTGCTGAGCTTCAGTTCATCTGCAAATTTGACACTATCAGCTCAGGATTAAACAAAGACTGAATGACTTGCCAACTACAAAACCAGTTTCTCCTCCCTTGGTTTTCACACTTCAACTGCTAGAACAGGGCCTCATCCTCCCTGATTGAACTAACCTCGTTATCTCTAGCTTGCTTCTTGCTTGCATATATATACCTGCCTCTGGAAATTGCCACTACATGCATCTGATGAAGTGGGTATTCACCCACGAAAGCTCATGCTCCAAAGCGTCTGTTAGTCTATAAGGTGCCACAGGATTCTTTGCTGCTTTTACAGATCCAGACTAACACGGCTATCCCTCTGATACAGATAAATATGAATTCCCAGTGGGATGCTGTGGCCAAATGGGTTAATATGATCCTTAGGTACGTAAATGGGAATATTGAGCTGGAGTAGAGAGGGTGTATTACCTCTATATTTGACATTGGTGTGACCACTATTGGAATACTGTGTCCAGTAGCAGTAATAATTCAAGAAGGATGTTGAAAAATGGGAGACCATTCAGAGAAGAGCCATAAGAATGATTAAAGGATTGGAAAACATGCCTTATGATGGCTCAAGGAGCTCAATCTGTTTGACTTTTTAAAGAGAAAGTTAAAGGGCAATTTGATCACAGTTTGTAAGTGCTTACATGGGGAACAGAAATTTGGTAATAGAGGACTCTTTGATCTAGCAGAAAAAGGCGTAACAAGATTCAATCGCTGGAAGGTTAAGTTAGACATATTCAGACTGGAAATAAGGGTCACATTTTCAACAGTGCGTGTGATTAACCATTGGAACAATTTGCCAAGTTTGTGGAGGATTCTCCATCCCTGGAAATTTTTAAATAAAGATTGGATGGTTTGTTTTTTTCCAGTTTAACCACAGCTCTAGACCTGAAGTAGGAATTAATTCAGGAAAGTTCTATGGCCTGTACTACACAAGAGGTCAGACTAGATGATCACAATGATCCCTTCTGGCCTTAAAATCTGTGATGAAGATAAGAAACACTCAGTCCAGGTGTAGAAGAGCTCAATTTAATACACAAAGGAAGGGATTCTCCTCTCCACTGCTGTCTCCATGTGATACTGGTAGTGCATCAAGGCTATAAAAGCCCTGCAGCACCCCACCCCCAGTGAGAGTTTCCCTGGCACAGGCACAATTCCCATTGACTTCGACAGAGCCCGATCTCAACCCATTATATTTCATGGCACTGGTGCCATAGTACCAAACTTCTCCCTTCAGGAGTTAAAAATCAATGCCCTCCTCCAACAATGATCCCACTGTGCTCCTGAAAAGGCCCCTTCCCTGCATATAATGAACAAGCAGGCAGGGAGTTTAGAATTAAACAGGGTTATTCTTTGTCTCTGGTGACAGCAGCATGAAATGAAATCACCAGAAGTGAAGAAAAGGTTATACCAATAACCACTAGACCTATGTCCAAGCCTGTAAGCTATAGGTGCAAATACTTTAAAACAATCTCACCAGCATTTTAACCACCGTTCCTGAATCCGCTGACTGATTGAGTCATTGCTTGCATAAGTATCAACATTTCTGTTCAAAAGACCACCTCCCATACTACATCCATAGTGATTCCTTCTCCCACATGTCCAAAATCAAAATGATAGTTCCTGAAATGTCATATTTTTTATGATACTCCTCCATCTCACACAATTCTGGCTAATCCATGTTACGCCTGGAATTCTAGACCAAATCCTTTGTCTCCTGACATGTCAATAAACAACCATAGTTTACTGTTTGAAACAGACTGCAGTTGTCATATATAACGCCGCTGTCAGAAAGACCACACAAAGGGAAAAGATCTAGCTTCACTGCTTGTCTAAGAAAAGACTATTTTTAACTCTTGCCTTAGAGGTTGATAGATACTCCTCCACATAGACCGGGGGCAGGCAAACTTTTTGGCCTGACGGCCACATTGGGTTTCGTAAATTGTATGGAGGGCCGCTTAGGGGAGGGGGTCGTGGCCCAGTCCCCATCTCCTATCTACCCCTCCCCAGACTCCTGCCCCATCCAACCCCTCCACCCACTCCTGATGACCCCCCTGGAACCCCTGCCCCAACCAACCACCCCTTCTCCCTGTCCTCTGACTGCCCTCTGCCACCCTATCCAACCTCCCTTTTCCCTGACTGATCCCAGGGACTCCTGCCCCCATTCAACCCCTGTTTCCCCCTGACCACCATCCACACCCCTCCTCCTGACCACTGCCTCCAACTTCCCTGCCCTCTAGCCATCCCCCCTGCTCTCTGCCCTCTTACCATGCTGCCTGGAGCACTGGTGGCTGACAGCACTACAGCCATGCTGCCTGGCTGGAGCTGGGTCATGCATCACTGCCGCCACCACCACGCAGCACAGAGCACCGGGTCAGGCTGGGCTCTGCAGCTGCATTGCCCCAGGAGCCCACAGCCCACTGTCCAGAGCATTGCACTGGCAGCGAAGCAAACGAGCTGAGGCTGCGGGGGAGAACGAACAGTGGGGGAGGGGCCAGGGTGAGCTTCCTGGGTCAGGAACTCGGGGGCCGGGCAGGACAGTCCTGCAGGCCATAGTTTGCCCACCTCTGATATAGACTAACCTCTTGGAGTTATTTTCTGCTCATATAATCATAACCTACTAGCATCCGCCCCTGGTTATCAGCACTAAAATATACCATTTTGGAGTTTTACAAAAGGAAAACTTCATCTTCTGTGAACCCTTATAGTACTTCAAAGTGATAATCATTCTACACCTCATTTTATCACCCTCTGCAGTAATTTTAGACTTGGTCATCTAGGTTAGAAATAGCTAAGATTTTTTGCATGGTGATCAGCACTGTCTCTAAAGTTACAGAGCAGCTCTGAGTATAACCTTTAAAAGGTTTAGAGCATTGCAAGGCTAAAAATTACCCTATTCAGTGCTCTGAAATCACAGTAGCTATGATCAGATGAGGCACTTGAGCCAATAGGCCTAGCTTAAACAGGCTGGTGTTTTCAGTGATGGATCCTTGATTCTTTATTTCGTTTCCCTACTTGGTGTGTAAGAGTCTAAATGAACCGACCATCACATAACGTTGCAAAGCCTCCCAAGCTTTTGTTGGTGGTGTGGTTGTTGAATACAGAGAGTTTCAATTTGTGTTGGTTAGATATTTTAAAATTGCAAAGTGGTTTAAATTGTTTTTGTATTCTGTATGTGTACCTACACCATGGGATAGGTTTATATTTAATAAATATAAATAAATAAAATATTGCTAATTACCTGAATTTGCATATATCATATACTGATGTTATATTATTTCTATTTTCTAGAGCTTATATATGGTATAATAAAAAACTGAAAAAATACATTACATAACAACTCTTCTTATTAAACTATTTCTGAACCATTTTCTGTCCTCACTAGAATAAAGTAGGTGCTCTTCAGAGTTCTCTTAACAAGTAAACTTTGATTCTTCATGCCACTGCCTTCTTTTGGCCTGCCCACCCACACTGGCCTTTATTAAACTGCCAGTAACTGCTCTTACGGACAATGGATCTATTATCTGAGACAGGAAGACCAGTCAGCATATGCTAAAATGGTAACTGTCTGTACAACATCCTCTGCTCTAACTAAATGAATGTCAGCTCTGTCTTAGTCTCTAAGTGTTTCTCTATATAATTTCTGCCTTTTTTAAAATTGTACCTTAGTCATCCACGTATTTCTTTGAAATTTGACATTCTCGCTGGCTACAGCTTTGGCCCCTCTTTCCCACCCCAAACTGACACTCACAATAAACTGCCAGAGAAGATGTAATTTATAGCACACACAGGAGCATCTCGCTCTCATGTATCTGTTTACCCATGAAAACTTCCACAGTAATGGAAAAAGGAAGGGAACAGACCCACAACTTCGTGCCATTGGCAAGTGTGAATCTGCCTTGAGCACACATCTATCATGTATTCTATGGAACCTTCAGAGTCACAATTTATTTATTTATTTATGCAGCTCTGAAAAGTGTAAATAACAAATAAACAGAAGAAATAAAAAAGATGTCTTTTGCTACAGAACTTACCAGCTAGTTCCAGGTGCAATTTCATTAGTGAAAGTAAACAAAGGGTCCAAGGACCATCCATGAATGGTCACTTTCCACTTATATCATGTCTGGTCTTAGAAGTCCTTCCACTGGATGCTGCTAGATGGGCATGATAGGAAGAGATGACTCAGAATGTAGACATCACTCACTGAAGCCAGAAATGCTAGAATTTGATTTGTCATCTGGGTGCAGATCAGCAACCACCAGCCCTAAGCTACCCACCTTTCACACCAAACCAAGCTGCTAGCCATCTTCTGAATGTGTCAAACACTCCACATTAGAAGCATGTCAGCTGACAAGTCTATGACGAATGGCACCATTTCCTTCAGAGAAACACCACTTGACAACTCATAGAGTTGTTTACAGACACTGAGTTAGATACAATTTTGAGTGATATTAGGACCAGCACTGCTGCTGGCTATGACAACATACCATCAGAGTTCTTGAAGCACCTCAGGACTCGTGCTCATCAGTGGCTGGCACAGTTCTTCATGCAAGTGGTCAGTGAAGAGCAACTTCCAAAAACATGGTGAATGTCAAAAGTCATTGCTCTCTGAAAACCAGAAAAAGACTCCATAATGTTGCAAGCTATTGGTTGATATCTCTGTTGTCTGTGCCATTCAAGGTGCTGGAGCATCTCATTCTTCAGCGTATCTCCCAAAAGTGGAATCAATACTAAATGTTGAGCAAGCAGGCTTTCAGAGAGATAGGAGTGTCTGTGATCAAGTGCTAGCTTTGATAACGTTCATTAAAAATGGTTTTCAGAAAAAATCTGAAGATGGAAGCTGTATTTCTGGATCCAACAGCAGCATATGACATGGTCTGGCATATGGGGCTCTCAGATCATCAAGAGCAGAGTGGGTAATCAACTCCATTGACCTTCTCCTCTAGAATAGATGTTTCCAAGTGCACATGGGAAACAGAGTTAGTTTATGAAAAAGACAAACCAACCACCTATCCCAAGGCTCTGTGCTGGTACCCATGCTTTTCAACCTATACACAAATGATCTTCTACTTACACAGTCCCAGAAGTTCACATATGCAGATAACATTTGCTAAGGTGTCCAAAGCACAGTCATTCCCAGAACTTGAAGATCACCTAAAGACTGACTTGATTATTTTGAATACTGTAGTAGGTGATATTTACAACCAAGTGTGACCAACACAGTTTTGAATATGTCCCATCTTTATAATACCAGAGCAACAAAAGAACTGAATACCTTTCTCAGTGGATATTGCTTGAAACATGAATCCCACCTAGTCTACTTTGAAGTAATCCTAGATAGATCTCTCACATATCTTACACCCCTGTGGAAAACTGTGGCTAAGGTGAGGTCCTGTAACACCTTCTAAGCAAATTGGCTGGCACTTTATGGGAACAAATATTCAAACTCAAGTTGAGCTCTCTATTAGTTACTCTGCAGAAGTAGCCCTCTTTACTCTGCTCCACTTAGCTCCATTTGTCGCATGGCAAGTTGGTTGACACACAACTACACTCAACCATGGGCATGTTAACTTGCATCAGCATCATGGATCCCTGTGTTAAGCAATATCACTACTCCACACATCTGCTGTAAGAATGCTATCACCGGAATGGTTGAAAAGATGAAACCCAAGCCTACCACTACACGCAAACCTCTTCAACCACCCAGGAGCACACTTGTTGCTGAGCATCCATTGTGGGCCCACTTGCCTTGCCTAGATTTCTCTGCAGTTTTGATGTGGTGTGAAGAATGATCTGCAGCTGACATAAAAAACAGTCTCTTATAACTCACCCAACCATGTGTGCACCCAGTTTTGGTTTGCCATGCTACTCATAGGTCTTTCTGAAGTGATTTGGAACAGGCCAGGGCAAAGTGCAGCCAGACTTCACACTTGGGGACAACGAGAGGATCCTCTATGGGGCAGTGGCCAAAGACAACGTCATACACCACTGACGACTGCCCTCTGATCAGATTTGATGGTGGTCTGAGGGCTCTGCACTTCAGTGAGGAGGCTGCCACAAATTGGCTTGGCAAGCTTCGCATCTGATAAGAATGGTTCGATTAAACAATAGAAAAAAGAACAATTATTACTGTTTAATCACTTCTTGTAGGCAACAAGGAAGAAGTGAGTCTCATATCAAGATATGAATGCGAAACAGACAGTGGATTGGTGGACCAGTGTTCAGAGGGAATTCATTCATGAAGGAATGATATGGAAAGAAAGATGGAAGAAGCTGTGGGAGATACTGTTGAATGAGGCACTGAGGCTGACATCAGTGGCTGAGTGTAGGGGATGAAGCGATGCAATAAGAACCCAGGGATGAGATCCTCACCACTGCTCTGTTACACTAAGTGAAAGGAAGAAAATGTACGTTAAAGCCTCATATTCAGCCAGAGAGGACTCCCTTGGTGAAGGAATTGCAGAAGACAGCTTTATGGCTGCTTTTCAAGGACCCACTCACAAGTGCAGGTGTGCGAGGCAGAAGTATGTCAGGAGTGTGGCCTCAGCCTGCAGCCTGTGGAGATTCAGGGCAGCATTATGGCCCAGAGGGAAGCCCTAGGAGACTGCTGTAGCCTAGACAGGCTTCCAGGGATATTAAATTACACCTGGGGCCATTCCAGCCCTTGGAGCAGCCCAGGAACTGGAGGGTTCACCAGGGTGGAAAAAAGCCACCTTAGCCATCACTCCTCCACAGTCAATAACTATGCTGAACTTCTTAGATATGTAGGCCATGGAGGAGTTATGTAGGACCTTAAGATGAGGACAAGAAGTTTAAACTTGATGCAGTGGAATAGGTGGAATAAATGGAAAGATTCAAAGAGATGATGCAGTTTGATCAACACTCAACCAATTTTCTTCCAACCACCAACGCCAGAACTCATCTCTTAGCCCTTCCCAATGCTACTGTAGCAGAAACTGAAGACTCACATTTAGCTCTCTTTCTTTCTACAGAAGGATCACAGAATGTTTAGCTTCCACCTTTGTGCCCAGGCCTAAAAACAAAAAAACTGTTCTATATAAAAGATAACCTATATGCTGTCTGATGCTTTTCTCCTCTTCCTTTTCCTCACATAATAGACAATATGGACTGTAGAGTAAAATAAGGAAGCCATAGTGGTCTCAATTCAGACTTTACTTAGCATTTTAGGACTCAGTTCTACCCTCTGGAATCTACTCCAATGGGAATTACACTCATGTAATTGAATGTAGACTTTGGCCCTTAGGGTTTCAGTTTGCCCAATAACATACCATATATACTCGTTCAGGAGCCAAATTTTTTTAATACAAAAGGGCAGCACCAGAGAAGGAAGTTGGCTTATGAATGGGTATGGAGAAGGAGTGGTGGGACACAACCCCTCCCCAAAACAGAGGGAGCAAGGAGAGGCAGCACAGCCAGAAGGGAAGAGGTGGGGCCAGAATCTCTCCCCTTCTGGCCATGCTGCTCTCCCCCCAGCTCCAAAGCAGCTGCAGCTCTGGGGCTGGCAGGCTGCAGCCATGCCACTTGGTCCTGCCCCCCAGAGCAGGCTATGGCCGCAACACCCGGCCCAGCCTGCTGGAACACTCTGCAGCCACGCCACCCACTCTGGCCCACCGGAGCAGACTGCGACTGCGCTGCCCAGCCTGTTGGAGCAGCTCCAGCCAGGCCAGAGACATCCTTCCCTGGCCCTCCCCAGATAAGGTGGGAAGGGCTGGGATGGGGAGAGTGTGGGGGTCCTGGACTAGGGGTGGGGTCATGTGGGGGTGGTCACCAGGGTTATTCCCCTGATCACCAGTTTCTCCCTCCTAAAAAATTTCCCCACTAGTTGCTGTCCCGGCTCGTCAGGGTAAGCAGCTGGCAGGCTGGGACACTTTGTTTACTTAGGTTTACCTCTGTGCCTAGTAAACAAACCATCTCAGCCTGCCAGCAGCTTATCCTGATGGCCTGGGAGCCAAAGTTTGCTGACCCCTGAATTATAGGGTCAACTTATGAATGGGTCATAAAAATTTTCCATTTTTACTTATCCATCTTGGGGTGGTCAGCTTATAAACGAACTATGTAAATTGGTTTACATAGCAGCTCAACATCTGAACTAAATCCATTTTGTTCTGTTGTGATTTCCCTGTTTAATATATATAAACTATTTGGGGAATATTAAATATGATGTGACTCAATGTTTTATAGCAGAATAATTTGCATATTTATTTGGAATGCTTTGGGTGTTCTATTTTCTTGCTAGGAATGAGAATTATAAGAAGGTGTAAAATTAATGATAACTCATCTTTGGTTCCAAGTTTTTTTTTTTTTGTGGGGAGGGGGAGAGTCTCAAAGGTATTGAATTTGGAGGGAAATAAAATGACCTATATTTTATTGTCAGAAAAGTCTTAGAAATCAAATTTATAGCATCACAAGATTTCGAAGTTATTTGGTGAGAAGGCCGCTGTGCTCCAGTACAACAAAGTTTTACCGGAAGAGCAAGATTTCCATGATTTCAGTGGGAGCAGGATCAGGCCCTGGTATTTAAAAGGCTGTTGTTTCACTGTATAATACATTTGTTGGCAGCTTCACACACTTAGCAATGAATTCAGACTAGCTCATTTTGTAATTGTTTACCTGCCTTTAAATTTTCCTTTAAAAAAAAATCTAGCCATTTTTGGTTTAGTGTAAGACAAAATGCATAGTGTAATATATCATAAGAAAAGGTCACTTTAAACCATTGTTAAAAGAAAATTTCCTTCTTCAGGTTTCAGCTGGTGTGATTCTGCGATAATCAAAATACAGAACCTTAATCAGTTTCTGAAAACAATGACCTGCCGATAATTTATCCATACTTAGGACCAGGTTATTCCTAGGTCAATGGAGTTGCACCAGTGAAGTGAGAGTAGATTCTGGCCCCTAGTAAATAACTCTCAACCAAGTCAGCAACTTTAGACTTTTCATCAGGACCTGAAATTATATTATACATCATATTAATTTAATATTTAAACATTTTAAAATATATAATACATAATCATATATAATATCTATACAAACTCTTACACTTATATTGCTTCCACAGAAGAGGCAATAATACTGTGTCTGCCTACATTCTGAGTGCAAGAAGAGTCTGCTAATGCTACCAATAGTGCTCAATAGCACAGTGGAGGCAACAAGTATGCCTTGATGGGATTGGAGTGTGGCCACATCTCTGTTCTTGCTGCACACTGGAAGTGATTGGCGTGCTTTACTGGGGAGAAAGGCATGGACACCATTTTTTGAAAGGTATATCTAGAGTCTCTTTTAGAGGTGCTCCATAAGCACCTCCAAAGGCATCTGGCCTGATTTTAACTTCAGTTACACTAGCATAAATCAGAGGTGGGACAACTGAAGTCAGTGGTGTAAAGTATAAGTGGAGTCAGAATCAGGCCCATTTTCCTGTCTTTCACTTCCTCAGGCATAATGCTTCCAGCCACTTCTTCTAGTGTGGTTCTCTCCCCACTCTCCTTACTCTTGTGCCATGGCTCTGAATCGAATAGCCAGAACCCTATAATATCTGTGGATGCCCAAAAGGACAGTATTTTCTCTGGGTCCAGATTAGGTGGTTGAGAGCCTTTTCTGTAACTAATGTAGTTATTGTATTAAAGAATCCCTCATGTCCCTATATATTTAATTTAGATGTATGTGTATATATCCACATATCCAGTTGATACAGATATTTGACATTATACAGATATATACCCCTATAATTGTGGAAAGCACATAGTGTGATATAGATCATTTACTAAGTCAGATTAAAGGTGCTATTACTCATGGCAATGTAATACTATCTGTAATTTCTGTGATAAACTTGACATTATAAATCCTTTAATCTGAGTATTTAAGAGCTGTTCTATGGCTCATTTTTCAAACAGCATTCCCGCTAACACATTTACTGCTAATGAACCACTAACATGTTCTCTCTTTCTTAGATAAACGCTGTTGACCAACATTATTATTTGCTCCTCACATAATTATTTTTTTGGCTTTTTAATTTAATTGCTTCAATAAAAAATACACCAATAATGCATTTTTAATTACACTTCCCAGATGACCTATGTAAAAAGAGGTTTTATAATGAAGCCACAGTAATTAGCCTGTTGCAGTCCAGTTTGGGGCTATTGTCTAGTTGTCCTTTCCGTGGTTTGCCTTAGCATGACTAGAATTCTAAAAACCTTATGTATTATCTCCCATAACTCTTAGGAAGGTATTAAAAATGTGTGCAATACTGGCAGAAGCAGGCTTTCTAATTATTGTCAACTATTTCCAATGTGACTTGGTAGATTCCCTTGAGAACTGAAACAACAGCCCACTCCAGGATTTGTAATAGGCCCTAGAGCCTAAGTAGTTGTAGACAGAGCTGTTTCCCTCAGGATAGATAATTGGTTTACATAGCAGCTCAACATTTGAACTAAATCCATTTTGTTCTGTTGTGATTTCCCTGTTTAATATATATAAACTATTTGGGGGGGGGTATTAAATATGATGTGACTCAATGTTTTATAGCAGAATAATTTGCATGTTCTTCTTTACTTGGAATGCTAATAACTATTATTACCCAACATTTTCATGCATGAAATGATAAAATATTATTAAGGCCAAATTCTGTGGTCCTTAATCAAGCAAAACCTTCAGTGAAGTCATTGGGAGTTTTGCTCAAATAAATACTGCAAAATTTAGCCCTTAGTTTGCTAAAAAGTACATCAATGGTTATAATAGATATTGTACAAAATATTATCTTTTGTCAGATTATTAAATAAGGCCACACTATAGTTTAGTTTTTTTTCAGGTGTAACTGAAACTACATTATAGGATGCTTATCTTTTATTTTCAAACACATTTTAAGGTGGAAATTACTGGAATCATTTAGTTGGGGGGTTACAGTTAAAACTGGTAGACACTCAAGTCATATAATTACTGTTCCTGGTAATAACACCATGCTGCCAACAAAACAGGCCGATCTCGAGTTAATGCAAATATTTCTATCTCCAAAGAGTCAGTTCTTAAAGATAAATTTTACTTAGCGCTTATAAATTCAGAAACAAAATGTACATACAATATTCTACAGGCCTGGACAAAAACATTCCAGTAACTTTATAATTATTTCTGGTGTTCTGGACCAATAATGTGGAATACTTTATTTAATAAGAGATAGAACCAATCCAAATTATTTTTAGTTATCTCTTTTTCAAGCAGCATAATAGGAGCCAATCCTGCAAGGTGCTGAGAGCCATGGGAGATGAAGATACTCTAACTAACAGGATTGTGCCCTATGTTTGTTTAAATGGGATCCCCGACTGCATGCCGCAACGGAATGTTTCATGTGTCTGTCTTACTCTTAAATCCAGCCACAGTTAGAGTTAGAGATAGCTGAGATAACGAGTCTGATCCTGTATTTTCTATTCAATCACTGATTGAAAACTGGGTTGCACAAAAAGTGCAGGACTGGGTCTAAAGTTTACTATCTGATAAGTACAAATAACTACAATAGCTATATAAGTCTTCCCTTTTATCTACTATTCAGCCCTGCTGAAAAATCATTTATTCATGTTACACCACTGGGAGACAATATTTGCTAGCACGCTGTCTTGGTGAATCATTATGTCTAGTGTTAAAGTATCATTGCTGGATATTTTGTGCCCCTGAGATGACAATGTGCAGAAAAAGAAACAGTGGATAAACATTTAGCTATAGAGGACAAAATATGACGTCTACACAGATATCCTGAGGGTTGTAAATCTTCACAGAAGTACCCATTGACATTTCTCCTTGTAACTAGGTGTGGATTAAAATCTGCCCACAGTTATAGCCATGGAACTTTGATGTTGACTTCAATGGGTTTTCACAAGTGTAAGTCAGAGCAGAATTGGGCCCAACTGTGAGAGCTACCGAGACCTTGCAACTCTCATTGACTTCAATATCTGTAAAATGTGTAAGTTCACCACAAGTGTGCCTGAAGGCTCCAATTTAAAAGAGCTTGCTAATCAGAAAAGAAGTACTTAACTTTAAGCACATGCTTGCATCAAACTGAAGTCAGTGCTGATGCAGGGAATTGTGAATTTATCATTCCATAGCAAATGCAACAAAATCAATGCGTTGCAATGGAGAATTCAAGAGCAATTTTTTCTAGTAGCCTAGTAGTTTCTGTGATTCATTCCATGCAGAATGTTTGTTAACAATAGTTAAACTATTTTGAATGTGTTAACCGTAGTTCAAATGAAACAGATACATTTCATGCTAACACATGAATTTGGAGATATTATAGCTGTGGTAAAAGTAAGTATCTTAGAGGAACAGAAAAGATGAGAAAAAATCAGTCATGTGGGTTGTCAAATATAACCTTTGGCATTCTAATAAACTGTTGCTTAGATAGAAATATCAAGCTATTACTAATGGCTATTAATGTGTACATGCTTCATGTAATTTTATAGTATCTTATTTTAATATCTATAATTTTAATGAATTGCAATTTAGGAAAGAAACAATTTTCATTTACTTTATATAACATAATTATGGACCAAATTAACCCCACACTAGTCTTAATTACATTTAGTTTCATTTGGCTGCTCAAGCAATTAACATGCCACTGTATTTTGGAAGTAAAAACCAAGTTGTTATGGTCTTTCTTCAAAAAACATGTACTCGTTCATCTCAAGAGTAGCCACTGCATAAAATTGTCCCTTGGATTTTGTTTTGTTTTGTTTGTTTACTATACAGTCAGTGTGTTGTAGCACAGGAATGTAAGGATAATGAGGCCCTTCTGCACCTGGGGTCCTGTTATACTATGCTGCTTAATAATTTCCCCTCCATCCTTTATCTGCTAGTATCAGATTGTTCCTATGTATTTCTCTTTTAATTGGGAACTAATTTTAGTTTTGCCATTAGTAGTGATAAAAAACACCCCAAACAAACTTGTATTTCCCTAAGACTCTGAACTGTCACTCAGAATTTTTAAGAAGGAGATATTATGGTTTATTTAGGACATAGGCAGGGCATATTCTCAAAGAAATAACGTAGAGGCTGTGTTGTCCATTTAGAAGGGCTTGGGAATGCTCCAGGAATGACAACATTTCATATCATTATAATTGTTAAATAAAATGTGGCCTTCATTTGAATACTATCTAACCATGTATTTTTCACAATTTAAAAAGATGGAGATTATGCCATAAGACCTTCACACTTTTCAGTGGAAAACAACAATGTATTTATTTTAACAATGCATTCAATTGTTTTTGGAGTGTGGTTCTTTTGGAATTACTACATGGGATTCAGGAGCCCTTACGCTAGAATCTAGTCCTAGAACCACACTTTAGTACATTTTCCATTCCTCAAAATTCAGCTCTATTTAAGAGTCTTTTTTTAGTATCCCTAACTGCAATACTGAGAAAGCAATGGCCTTATACTTAACACAATACTCAGGACTAAATGCTGCTGCCTTACAAGAATAGTCACACTGATGTCTTTGGGATTATTTGCATAAATGAGTGATCAGGATTTGGCTTTTCATTCTTCAACTACACATGGTGAGGTGCATCAATGATGTCCTATTACATCATGCCAAAAGCCATGAGAAATAAGATATTTTTCCACTTTTCATAGAAAGGAAAATAGCAGGTATGTTCTGATCTACATATCCCCTGTAAATCCTTTACTTCTCAGATGCAAAGGATTCTTATGAATGAAGACAACAGGCCTTGGAAGCATGGAAGTGTCTAAGGCCTTGTGTACATTGGGAATTTGTCCTGATTTCCATCTTTGGTGTAGCTGCTCCAGTGCAAACCCCTGGGCAGGTAAAGCCATTATAAACCACAATCTGAACTGGTGCAGTTTACCCCAGTTTCAAGAAGCTGCACATCTCAGCCTATAGCTGTTTACACCATCTATGCCAAGAGTTTTCACTGAGCAGCTACACTTGAGGCCCACCACCAACAGCTGGAATGCCCAGAATATATAAAGCTTAAGAAAACAAATTAGATATTAAATAACATATTACTGTCAGCTATATGAAAAACCGTATACACTGTGTATCAGTTTGAATGGTGTAGTACTTTTTAAAAATTATGAGCCAGATGCTTCCTCCTTTCCTCACATTGAATAGTACCATTCTTCACATCGATTTCACTGGGATTACATGGAGTATGTGAGCAAGGGGGGAGAAATCTGGTTCTACAGCAATAGCCTGAACAGTTGAGGTGAAATGCTGGTCCATTGAAGTCAATGGGAGTTTTGCTGTTGACTTAAGTAGGGCCAGGATTTCATTCTTGACTGAAGATTCATGTAATAGAGCACAAAGCACAAAATAGCTGCTAAAAATGGAGCTGATTATTATTATTATCCCACAAATTCTCTCTAATTATCTTTCTAGACAAAAAAAGCATTACAGTATCTACTTGCTTTTCTTTGTAAGGGAATTTACACTGTGAACCACAAATGCACTTTGAAATCAAAGATTATACTTTCACACCCAGCAGAATTCATGCTACTTCCTACTTATTGTGTGCGGTATGAAAATATTGTATTAATTGTCAAAGGTAGTAGCATGTCTACACATTTCTAATGCAAAAAATGGTAGTACAGCCTCACATCACTCATTGACTTAAGTTAAAAATATGGTGCTTCACAGAATTTTTGTGTGCACTTGCTCTCCATTAACACCCTTAACTCATTTGCAATGGCTTTATTCTCAGAGCACTACTCTAGCTTTTAACTTTTTAACTGTACCTGCAGTGCAACCCAAACCTAATTCTACCCAAAGCAATTACCTGATTAACTGTGGGGAAAGTTACAGAATATGCAGGAAACCCAAAGGTGTTGGGGGGAGTTCAGAAGATTCAGCGCAGGAGGAGCAGGCAGCAAAGTAGGTCTGTGACTCTTTTGTGCTGCCTGTGTTCTGCCTGTCCTAGGGTCCAGTGTGGCCCCAGCATAAGTTATATAGCATGCACAGGGGCTACTCTAACTTTTGACAGCCCATTCTGGGCTGCCTATGGGTTGCTCTGCAACACAGAATCCATGTAGCACTCAGCAGAGCTAGCCCCACCCCTCCCCCCACCTTACCATATACATGCCTTTTACACATAGGGGCCATGAGAGGGCACTTGCACGGCTGCTTATGTCAGCTCTACACTGCTTCTGCTCAAGGGGAATTCTATCCAGGCCTCTTTACTGCTCCTTGACACCAAGGGAATGATCAATAGGGTCCAGATTGGCCCCTATTGGGGGTTTTGCTAACCCCTGTGGTTAGCAAAAGTATTATTTAGAAAAATAAACCATTCTGAAGTCTGCAGTTAAAGTGCCAAGAAAAGACAACAAAACTTACAATTACTGAATAAAACATTGAGAATTTTTAAATGCACGGGCTTTTTAAAATGTGGGTCTGGGAAAGGAGCCTCTCCTGACCTGTCAGTAAAGGTTTAATGGCAGAATGCCGTGGTGAGATTACTTATTACTAAGAGGATGTTATTTTTAACACAATATGCTACTATATATTTAATAGGAAATTAAGAAATATTATAAATAAGTAAAACTAAATGACAACTGGCAAAATAAATGAGTAAAGTATATTCTATGATATATTAGCTTTGCTTTTTTATTGTGTTTGTACATTTGCTCATTAATTCGCAAAATTTAGTAATTCACCATGGATCTTCCACTCAGTCATTGGTGTAAATTAGCCAGGTTCTACTCTATTTCACACTCAAAGCACTTCCATTATGGTTGGATAATGGTTATATCATCAATAAAGAGTATGAATCCAGTTATGTGGAGACCCCAGCTTAACCTTTCCATATGCTATTGATATTTGTAGAGTTTCTGACATAATCAATTAGCCTGAAAACTGGTACTCATGGAAGGTAAACCCTATATAAAGGAACCATTGCATCTGTATTTTCATTAACCTTTCAAATAAATGTGTATGTAAAAAGTATAAACAAAAATAGTCCATGTATAATGTGCCATAATTCCCCAAATTTGCAAAAGACAGACCAGCTGTGAGGAGGACTGTTTTTCAGTGGTGTCTTCTTAACTAAGTAGTGTGATCTACAAGTGCTTTAGTCTTCAATCTGATTTTTGGAAATATGGTGAAAGTGATACAAGAAACCAGTTTCCTTTGTTAAGGTGAAGTTGCCCCAAAATTATTTACAAATTTATCAAAGCCCCATGGTGCCTTTCTACTTACTTCAGTGGTGTTTGGATCAAGCCCTTAGAAAACACAATTTTGCTGCATACCTTTATCAGATTTACTTTGTTAAACACTCCATTTTTGTTTTCATGAGTAATGGCTTGAGACATTTTTCACACCATTGTATTCTTTAAACTGCAGCTTCCTACACCCAGGGATCTCCCCTAGATGTTGAGTTCCCCTGCATCCTGTCTGTGCCCTGCCTCTAGAAACTCCCCTCTCCTTACCATTATTGAGATTCACTAATCCACACGTGATTTTTTTTTATCATGAGGGTGGGATAATTGTTTATTTCAGGGTATCATACCCATAGACTCTTTGGCACCTGAATGTAATTTAAAATACACAAACAACTATTAGGGCCTGATTCTTCTCTCATTTGAACCACTTCTCCACCTTTGTAAAGCTCTTTTGTTCAGTGGAGTTAATCTTGATTTACACTGGTAAGAGAAGAGAATCAGGCTCAAAATAGTAATGTAGCCCTTGTGCTACTAAGGAGAAGCCAAATATTCTCCCATATCCCCTTTGTTATATAGAAATTAACTCAGCAAAATTTCTTAGGTCAGATATTTACCATGGAAACCATTTTACTGCAGGGTCTTTCTCATGTTTGTAAAACCAAATTATAGGATTGCATAGGGAAAAATCAGAATAGTTCTACTTTTACCATTCTTATTTTTATTTTAGAAATTAGCTAATTATTTGCAGATTTCTTTTGTGTGTGTGTGGGGGAGGGTCAGAGGAGAGTGGCAAGAAGATGTAGTTGCACTGTGGGAAAGCAGCATATAGTGTGATAAAATAATAAAAACAAAATATGTAAAGAAGAATGCCTGCGGGAGCAAACCAAACTAAATCCCGTCAGAGTCTTTCATTTGAACAGAGACAGAGCAAGGGTCCAAAGCTGCAATTAGATATTAAAAGATATTAGAAGTACTGATATACTTTAAACTGAGTTCCAAATGTGAAAATGTGTGTGGAAAGGATTTTTTGAGGTCGCTTTGTATTCAGCCCCAAATGTGAATCATACCTACCTGAATATATCTCTGGGAGAGATTAGTGCTTAGAAAAATGAAGGAAAACCAGTGGAAGAGGGCAGTCATTAGGACATGTTGGGAAAAAATGCATTCAAATTCCCATGAGAAAAGCAACCTGATGGTAGTTCTGGTTGTTAGAAAACACTTCTCTGTTATTTTTGTTGTGTTCCTATTTTTGAATCCTTGTTACACATCTGAGTATCAGAAATGTGTACATGGGCAGGTTGTAAACCATTGAGAGCACTGGGTGTTCCTACAGTTAATCAAACAAATCAGTTGGCTAGTGCTAGCTCAATTTGGCAATTCAGCATCTTGGATGCCCTTCTGCTATTGTGTTACCTGAAAGAATAAATAGCATGGCAGGAGATGTAATCTCATCACCTACATCATGCTTAAATCCAGAATCATAAAACAGCTTGCCTTTTTCAAAGTGAGTCTGCTTTCGCATTTTTTGTCAATCCTGAAATACACTCATGTACCTTCCCAAGACTTTCTAAGGTATATGTAGGTCCCATCTGCAGACCAGGAGTCAGAATGAGACTATTGAATCCCCAGAACACATTTAACAGACTCATAGAAGCTTCCCTATTACATGCGAGTCTCATTTTATGCTGGGGTTAAGTTCTGCTGTCAGCACGTAAAGCGAAAATCGCATATAGTCAAAATTACTTTTAGTGCAATGGCAGGTGGAATCGCCCGCACTACAGGTACACTACAGGTAAATTGTTATTTTTCTCCTTTTTTGTTTGTTTTTTTTGTTTTTGCCGACCACACAAAGCTGAATTTGCGCATGTTAAATGCGCGTGAGATGAGATGCGACTGTATAGTGTTTTCAATAACCTAATACTTTTCAAACCAATCATTTTCCTGTGAAAATAAATATTCAATATACTTCTTTTGTATCTCCGTGTCTAGTTTATGATCTTGTATAGTGCCCATCACCAGCTTTTTTGAAACACTTCCCAGAGAAATGAGATCTGCTATTTGTGTCCCTAGTGGATTTCATGAAATCTTTACTATTCCCCTTTCCTTGATTACAGAAGGATTTGCTTGTCCACGTATGATCAGACTGGAAGAAGAGACTATTATAAGTTTTCCCCCTTACTGCTAATGGTACCTTTTGTGTTGTTAACTTATAAAACTAGGTCCTGATCTAGTTGCCAGGGTGGCTGTACTTCAGTGGTTGGGGCAGATATTCCTGTGTATTTGGGCTTCAGTTTTGCTCCCATGATAGTAAATGGGAACGGCTTCCTGCTAAGTAGGTCTATGCTCTTGGGGTGAAAATCTGGTCCCACTGCAGTCAATGGCAGTATTCCCATTGACTTCAGTAAGGCCAGGGTTTCACTCATAGTATTCAAAGTGCTTTGGTATCCTTAAGAATAGGAGATGTTAGTAAGTTATTAATTATAGATTATTAATATATTATTGAAGAGAAACTCAAGACATTATTACACAGAAAAAATTTCCTTAAAGCATGGAGATCTGTTGGATGGGAGATCGAATATGGAATACTTAGAGCAAGATGATGACTGGCAAGGAAAGTTACATTTGCTGCAGGACCAAATTTAGGATTACCCCGGCAAAAACTAATATATCCTAATGTCATATGTTGATTAAAATATTGCAGTTTTGCTCAAATTGCAAAGCTAGAAAATGTAGTACAAGCATGGCATCCATCTTATCATTCAAGAAGTGATGTTCATGCTATAAGATGGTGTACTAAGTAAAGAGCTGGTCGTGTGAAGCACTAGTCAGTGGCCTAGTCCATTTTGTTTCAAATCACATCCCACGCATTTAATGCAGCTGGACTCTTTTATTAAAATGGGAAAATATATTGTTTATAAAGGCTACTCCTGACAAATAGAAACCAAAGCAAGGTGCAAAAATCTATTGTTCCCATAACCAGAGATACACTGTGAAAGGGTATAAAGTGATAAATATGTAGTATAATTGTTTGTTGTTGCCATCTATCTGTGCCTAGTGGCAAGGAAGTCTAAATGAATTACAAAGAAATTTTTAATAAAAGAACAAAAAATAATGGGTTCTATAACCTGTGAGAACTTTGGATAAAAAAATCCCCTGAAACTGAAATTTTATTTAAAATCATCTCAGTTTCTCTCTGTTCTTTTTTTCCCCTAGCTTTTACCTAAAAGCCTCTGGGTGATTTGTCCTATTCCCTGCCCAATAACAGCCAAACCATTGTTTTAGGGAAGATTTTTTTAATGTTGTATATTTTATTTTATGTTTTTTCTCCCTAGGACATCTCATCCATACATTGCAGAAAATGTGAACATAAGCAGCTGCAATATGAGATGAACTTTGAACACCAAATAGGTAGGCCCTAGAGGGGAGGAACTGAAATATGAGCTGCTTACTCTTGAAGCCCTTTAAACCCTCCAATCTGTTTTAAATTATTTTGGTGCCTCTATTTAAAGGTTAAATTTTTGTTGTTGTTGTGAGCCATAGTTTAGTAATACAAAACCTGGGCAAATTCAGCATAGAGTCAATTCACAGATTACACACTCAGGGTCTTTTCTGATCCTGCCTGAAGTGAACCAGCATGTTTATACTTAGCAACACATTTTGACAGGAATGAGCTTTTCACGTCTCTTCTTATAAAATAAACACATGCATTCAGCAGGAAAAAACAATTAACTAGCTCGACCATCATGCTTACATATGTTATTGATAGACCATACATCTAAATCTGAATATAGCTGCAGATATACACAGGTATATATAACAGTCACAGTAACACTGTACATTATACATCAAACCTTTCCCACTGAATTCTTTCTTTATGTTGCATTTTTAACATTTCATTAAAAATGAAACATTATTTTTTCCAGTCTTTTCATGGAAAATATTGGCACCCAAAGCATTTTTAATGTTTTGCTTTTCTTTCTACAGCATTTTGTTTCAGGGCACTCATAATTTGAGCACTAAGGCTTAGACGTCAGTATGAATGCAGTTTCGACGACTGCTTTTTGCCTTTGCCATTGCCACTTCGAGTTCAGCTCTAGTAAGTGCCAATGAGAAATTCCTAAAGGCCAAGCCATTTTAAATAAATTAGCATCAAGACCCTGAGTCTTTGTATAGCAGTTAGGTGTAACTTGATTCAAAATGCATATTTGGGGATTTCTGACAATGCTTCTTTTGTTTTTTATGCAAATAGAATAAGCCTTGGAATCTCTTGAATGTATATGATCAAAGATGACCAGTGTGAATGTATCTGGAAGCATTACCAAATGACAGAAATACCAGAGACGATTACATTATGAAGATGAAAATAGACACTTTTTTGAATCACGCCTTCTAAAGAACACTCCTTTTTGACAACTCATTAATTTTATGTATTTTTAATCAAACTCATTCTGAGACACTGCATATGACATGATACTCATCAAATGTTACAGTAGTCTGGAGACTCAGACATCTAAAATATAACAATTAAAGGGTTTATTCTGCTCTCAGGGTACAAGCTAAGCTCTGTTAGAATTAATAAGAGAATTACACACATACACATTAAGAGGTGAATATGATTTTAGTATTTTAAGAAAGTAGCATGGCATATTTTTCTTTCAATGGGTGACCTATAATTTGGAGTTTAAACAGATCTTTTTTATTCAAATCATGATAGCCATCGCTTGCATACTGTTGTTCTTTGCTTCTTACTCTAAGTAATGACAATCCAGTCAGTGAAGACAAGGCTTCACAAAATAATTATCATTGCTGTAGGTCAGCAAGTTCAACTCAGTATGAAAGTTCAAATACAGAGCCCAGTGCCCATCCCAAGAATTAGTCTGGAAACTCCAGATGTATGTGAAGACATATTTATAGCCAAACAGAGGATTTATATGAATGTAAAATTATAGTGTATTTTAGTTTTTTTGTATCTGTGCTTCCCAGGATGAGGAAAATAAACCAGACTATGAATTCACGCTCCAAAGCAATTCAATTTTTGTAGCATTTTCAGATTTTTTAAAAAGATTTTCTTTTGTGTTCTATTTTACATTTTTTTGTCAGATTCTTGTCAGATTTAGTCTTTGACTATTTTAAGTTTTCAGCTTAGCTAAAGTTAAGAAAAGCAATAGGAACCGTTATCTCCTCTTAATGCTGATGTAGGTCCTGATCCTTCCTTTGCTTCTACAGGCTTTGGATCAGGCCTGTCAGTCCACTATAATGCCAAGCAGAATGATGTGGAATCACCATGGGAGAGTATTCATATTTTTAAAATACATAACAATACAACTTCAAATTAAACAAAGAGAAATGGCAAATTTTGAAGAAAATTCTCTGTTTTGCATCCCACATTTTTCAACATTTATTCCTAAAATACAAATCTGATATTACTTAACACCAGTTTTACTTTGATGTTACTTCAGTGACATCAGTAGAGTCACTCCTGATTTATCTCACTGTGATCAGAAAATCTGCCCCATAGTTGGTTTATATTTTTGAAATAAAGAACAAGTAAAATTTAAAAGAGAAAGAAAAAGGAAAGACTTTGCCACACGGACTGTGACAGTTACACTGCTGGCATCAGAGAGTGGAAGTTATCTTCTTATCTGCAAGTTATCTGCCAAAAAAAAATCTGTTTCTAGTTTGCTTAGGGTTTATTTTGGCCCTTGGAATTAAGTGAACTGGAATTATGGCAATGTAAACAAGGATGGAGTCAGGAGACTAATTATTTCTATAGAATCAATTTTCTATCCATTTTAAATTCAGCACAGGAAATTTTTGTGAAACTTGCCAAAAACATGATTGAAGCAAGATTTGAGGCTAGTATATCTCATTCATTTGTGAGTTCTCATAGAGATGTTATTATAGACTCATAGACTCATAGGTCAGAAGGGACCAATATGATCATCTAGTCTGACCTCCTGCACAAGGCAGGCCACAGAACCCTACCCATCCACTTTTATAACAACCCCTAACCCCGGACTGAGTTATTGAAATCCTCAAAATTGGTTTGAAGACCTCAAGCTGCAGAGAATCCACCAGCAAGCGACCCATGCCCCACGCTGCAGGGGAAGGCGAAAAACCTCCAGGGCCCCTGCCAATCCGCCCTGGAGGAAAATTCCTTCCCGACCCCAAATATGGCGATCAGCTAAACCCTGAGCATGTGGACAAGACTCACCAGCCAGCACCCAAGAAGGAATTCTCTGCAGTAACTCAGTTCCCATCCCATCCAACATCTCCCCGCAGACCATTGAGCAGATTTATCTGGTGATAATCCAAGATCAATTGCCCAAATTAAACTATCCTATCATAACATCCCCTCCATATACTTATCAAGCTTAGTCTTAAAGCCAGATAAGTCTTTTTCCCCCACTACTTCCCTTGGAAGGCTATTCCAGAACTTCACTCCCCTAATGGTTAGAAACCTTCGTCTAATTTCAAGTCTAAACTTCCTAATATCCAGTTTATACCCATTCATCCTCGTGCCTACATTAGTACTAAACTTAAATAATTCCTCTCCCTCCCTAACGTTAACCCCCCTGATATATTTATATAGAGCAAGCATATCCCCCCGCAGCCTTCTTTTGGCCAGGCTAAACAAGCCAAGCTCTTTGAGTCTCCTTTCATAAGGCAGGTTTTCCATTCCTCGGATCATCCTAGTAGCCCGTCTCTGGACCTATTCCAGTTTGAATTCATCCTTCTTGAACATGGGACACCAGAACTGCACACAATATTCCAGATGGGGTCTCACCAGCGCCTTATATAACGGTACTAACACCTCCTTATCCTTGCTGGAAATACCTCGCCTGATGCATCCTAAAATCGCATTTGCTTTTTTAACAGCCGTATCACATTGGCGGCTCATAGTCATCCTGCTATCAACCAATACCCTAAGGTCCTTCTCCTCCTCTGTCGCTTCCAACTGATGCGCCCCCAACGTATATCTAAAATTCTTATTATTAATCCCTAAGTGCATGACCTTGCACTTTTCACTATTGTATTTCATCCTATTACTATTACTCCAGTTTACAAGGTGGTCCAGATCTTCCTGAATAGTATCCCTGTCCTTCTCCGTGTTAGCAACACCCCCCAGCTTTGTGTCATCTGCAAACTTTATTAGCACATTCCCGCTCTTTGTGCCAAGGTCAGTAATAAAAAGGTTAAATAAGATCGGTCCCAAAACCGATCCTTGAGGGACTCCACTAGTAACCTCCTTCCAGCCTGACAGTTCACCCTTCAATACGACCCGCTGGAGTCTCCCCTTTAACCAGTTCCTTATCCACCTTACAACTTTCATATTCATCCCCATCTTTTCCAATTTAACTAACAGTTCCCCATGTGGAACCATGTCAAACGCCTTACTGAAATCAAGGTAAATTAGATCTACCGAATTTCCTTTATCTAAGTAATCCGTCACCTTCTCAAAGAAGGAGATCAGATTGGTTTGGCACAATCTACCTTTAGTAAATCCATGTTGCAATTCGTCCCAATTACCATTGACCTCTATGTCCTTAACTACTTTCTCCCTTAAAATTTTTTCCAAGACCTTACATACTACAGACGTCAAGCTAACAGGCCTATAATTACCCGGATCACTTTTATTCCCTTTCTTAAAAATAGGAACTACGTTAGCAATTCTCCAGTCGTACGGCACAACCCCCGAGTTTATCGATTGCTTAAAAATTCTCGCTAACGGGCTTGCAATTTCACACACCAGTTCCTTTAATATCCTCGGATGGAGATTGTCCGGGCCCTCCGATTTTGTCCCATTAAGCTGTTCAAGTTTGGCCTCTACCTCAGTTGCGGTAATATCCACCTCCATATCCACATTCCCGTTTATCATCCCTCCATCATCACTAAACTCCTCACTAGTCTTATTAAAAACTGAGGCAAAGTACTTATTTAGATATTGGGCCATGCCTAGGTTATCCTTAACCTCCATTCCATCCTCAGTGTATAGCGGCCCCACTTCTTCTTTCTTTGTTTTCTTCTTATTTATGTGGCTGTAGAACCTTTTACTATTGGTTTTGATTCCCTTTGCAAGGTCCAGTTCAATGCGGCTTTTAGCCTTCCTCACCTTATCCCTACATGTTCTGACCTCACCAAGGTAGCTTCCCTTGCTAATCCCACCTTTCTTCCACTCCCTGTAAACTTTCTGCTTTTTCCTAATCCCCTCTCTGAGTTGCTTGCTCATCCAGCTTGGCCTACAACTCCTGCCCATGGTTTTTTTCCCCTTTCTTGGGATGCAGGCTTCCGACAATTTCCGCAGCTGCGACTTAAAGTAATTCCAGGCCTCCTCCGCATTTAAATCCACAAGTTCCTCCGTCCAATCCACTTCCCTAACTAATTTCCTTAACTCTTTAAAGTTAGCCCTTGAGAAGTCGAAAATCCTAATCCCAGATCTACATTTGTTTATCCTTCCATCTAGTTTGAACTGAATCAGCTCATGATCACTCGAACCAAGGTTGTCCCCTACCACCATTTCTTCTACGAGGTCCTCATTGCTCACCAAAACCAAATCTAAAATGGCATCCCCTCTCGTAGGTACTTCAACTACTTGATGAAGAAATCCATCCGCTATCACTTCCAGAAAAATCTGCCCCCTATTATTCTTGCAAGCACTCGTCCTCCAGTCTATATC
Source organism: Gopherus evgoodei (assembly GCF_007399415.2). Taxonomy (NCBI): domain Eukaryota; kingdom Metazoa; phylum Chordata; order Testudines; family Testudinidae; genus Gopherus; species Gopherus evgoodei. The sequence continues at coordinate 46,248,456 of NC_044332.1, forward strand.
CGGGAAGTTGAAGTCTCCCATAATCACACATTTCCCCTTTGTGTTTACTTCATTAAAGACATTAAAGAGGTCTCTATCCATCTCCAAATCAGATCCCGGTGGTCTATAGCACACCCCAAGCACTATCTCAGGGGAAGCTCTAGTTGCTATTTTACCCAGTGTGATTTTTGCCCAGACAGACTCTGTCTTATCCATTCCATCGCTTCTTATTTCATTACAGTTAATCTCATCATTGATGTACAAGGCTACTCCACCACCTCTGCCTTTCTTCCTGTCTTTTCTAAACAGCACATAGCCTTCAATACCTGTACTCCAATCATGAGTACTATTCCACCAGGTTTCTGTTATCCCTGTTTCTGTTATCCGGTTTCACTTCCTGCACCAGTAACTCCAGTTCCTCCATCTTGTTACCTAGGCTCCTCGCATTAGTGTACAGACATTTTAATTTTTGGCGTTTGGCATCAGTGACATTCTTTCCCCCGTCACAGCCTATTACAACCTTTCCTATCCAGAAAAACCTTTCAGAAGCGCACTTCTTTGCTTTATTTTTTAAATCAAATTGGTCTGTTCATTAAGTTTGAGCTCTATTTATTTACTATGAAAAAAATTAACGTCTCTTAATAATAGGACTTGTTAAACTGGGACACTCTGGAGGTTCAAAAGTAGGCTTTGGCAGGTATTTAGTTTCAACATGTTCATTCATAGTGGATCTGATTCAAAGCCCATTGACTTCAACGGGCTTTGGAACAAGCTCAATATCTTCAAGAACTGGAAGAATTTTTCCTTAAGTTCTGTTTAGCAATGTTAGCCTCTTCTGTTTAATTTTTTTATTGCTTACTATAATTATGTCTTTTTTTAAAATTTCCTATTTAAACCATTGCATGGTTGTCATGGAATTGTTGGTAATGTGTGATTACATTATGTTGTCTTTTGCCAAGACACTTGTAAATGAGGCATTATCCTCAGAGATTTTCTTGGCTGAAAATGTGAGTAATTAAAAATGTAAACAAATATTTTCCATTGCATATGCCACAATAATAAATACTTCAGGATAATACAAATTAATGATTCTTTAGGGATCTAGCTTAATTCTGCTACAGCATGTTTCATAGGTGTACAAACAAACAGTTAAGCATTTAATATTTTAGGCATGCATATTGTATTTACACAGTACATTTCTCAATTCCAAAAAGTCAGCATTAGTGTAAGAGCAACAACAGCAGTAGCATAAAGGCTGCACTAGGACAGCCAGGGAGGGAACATTCTAAGGTGTCCAAGCCTAGAAAGCTTCAATGCTTAGGGCCATATCTTGGGTCCTCTGTGCAAAGGCTGAGTAAATGAGCACAGAGCATGGGATCACTGCAAATGTGAGGGAAATGGAATTTCTCTCCTTTCTTCTTTCCACCTGTGGAGTCCCAGCTCAGACACTCTGCAAGCTATGAGGGATTGCACACACGAAACAGCATAACTGTGGAGCCAGTGGACATCAGCTGACCCCACCATTCCTCTTCTTTGTAAAGACCCTGGCATAAACTTTTTGTGGTTTATCCCCTTACAGACTATGTAATGAGAAACTGTGTGGTTCTGGTGCTTTAAGGGTCCTCCAGAAACATGGATTTGGAGAAGAGGCCAGGATTTGGCTTCTGGATAGTTGGTATATTTTGGTGGAGGGTGACTAGGTTGTGAATTCAGGTTCTTTCTTTCTTTCGTTCTTTCTTTCACATCTGAAAAACCAAATACCAGAGAAAGGCATGGTCTAGTCCTTTGAGCACAGTACCCAAATCCTAGTGAAATGTAATGGTATTTGGTGCCAAACTCTTAGTCCCCTTGGAAAATCCTACCCAGAAACCCTAGGGTTCTAATCCTCATTCTGCCTCTGATGCCTTCTGTTACCTTGGCACAATTATTTAAATAATTTGCTTGAATTTCCCCATTTGTAGAACAGGAATCACAGGACTCACTTCCTTCCCACCTTATCTTTCTTCTAAGCTTCTCTCTTGCCCACTCTTGACTTTATTCTTATTTTCGTGCCACCCCTCATGCTTAGAACAGCATCTCAATTAATGGCTGCTAAACTACCTCCCTTGATTAGCATTAAAACTCCTAAACATTCATATACTTAGGAGGCAGTTCAGTTATAATGTCCACTAAAAGGTCAATGATCCTAGGAAACTGCAAAAGGACTCTATAGTGAATATTTCATACATCAGGAGTTTACATTTTGCATGAAGGTGCAGTTTAATGACTGCTGTCATATCAGCTGGTGGATCTGATTAGCTCCACTCATGATTTGGAGCCCCTTTCTCTTTTGAGCAGAATGAACTCTGCAGTCATCCAAGTTTAGGCAGAAAGCTTAGGCTAAAGGTTTATGTTTGGTTGTTACAAAGATGGATTTCTTGTAAAGCTGGACCACAAGGAAATTGGTAAGTGTGTGTGAATGTTCTGTTCACAATGGGATGGAAACTTCACCTATATTTTTTAACCAATTATAGGTTTCACCCCACTGAAAAAATAAGGATCTTGGACTAAAAAGTATAAGGGTTTTCTACATTATTTACATAAGTTCTTATTTGAATTGCTTGGCACACTAAGTAGATATGTCTTTTTTTTCTGAAATTAATCATTCCAATATTGTATTATCTACTTTCCTTGATAAGCTACTTTGTCTTATCTGCAGGAACATATCACTTTGTGTGTCCATGATGTAAGATGTATGCTGTCCGTAGTGGTTCACAGAATATGGTATCTTTACAAGACAGGATTTTCCAATGCTTTGATTTGAGATTTTCTCTCTTGCTTTTAGGCTTGTTTGTTTACTGAGAGTCTTATTTTCAGTTACTCTAAGGCCCCTTTATACTACCAAGTGAGGTAAAGGAGATAATTACTGGGCAGTTATGAGAATCAGGCAGTTGGTATCTTGTATAGCAACAGAACTATATTCAAAGATTCCAAAGAGCAATCAAAAACAAAGAATGAATATGATTTCACTATCTATTCTATATTTTCATTTACCAATAACTCATGTTTTAAAATAACAGTCAGGTACACAACTCATTTTAGTAAAGGCTACACTATACATGCTGCACAGTGTGGTAAATGAAATTCCAGAAGACAGTTAATGTGCACAGTGATTTCAAGTCAGTTGGTATTGTGGGTTTGCTGGCTCATTTGTTTTGATTAATTATTTCAGCAGGGAGGAAAAAACAAACTCAAATCAGAGAAATAAATCATTATTTAAAAAATTCTCTCCACTGCAAAAGCCCATTTTTATTATTCTACTGTTTCTTTAAGAAGTACACAACCTACAGACCACCACTATTTGTCCTCCCTTTGGCTCATTCTCTCACACTTTGTAAGGAAAATTTGTCATATTTGTTAGATCAGCGTAAAAGTACCTAACAGGCCTGTAATTTTGTTTTCACTTTTTGTTTAAAGTGGCTTCTTAGCAAAAGGGACAATGATTGAACCTACTAACTTCAACATTCTAGAATTGTTGGGTTGATTATTAAATATTTTATCCTCTGTATCCCTGTATTTTTCCCATACTTTGTCTCTTGCCAGCAACTCTACTGCACAGTTCCCAGGGCTACTTTCAGTATCTGACCTCACGTCAATCATAACTTCTCCTCTTAGCCACCAATGCTTTCTTTCCTTTCCATTCTCTTCTGTGCTACACAGGAGTTGCCGTGGAAGAGGTAGTAGCAGTGTAAAATAAATATAAAATGTAATCATTGAAATTACATATCTTTCTAACTTGGCTTTGGGTAATTTATGCCGCCGCTAAGCTTGTGGGAATGGAAAGCCTGAGTGGTGAGTTTAGCCATAAACTTCATTTCGTGGGCTTACCTTTTGTCTTCTGTGTAACAGGTTTCTTTCCAGTGGCATTTGTTTGGGGAGATGAGACTTCAGTGACATATAGTACACAGTGACAAATTAAAAAGACAAGGCTGTCTTACAAAACTGTGATCTAGCTGAAATGAAATATTTCTGGTCCAGTTAATGCAGAGACAACATGATGTGGAAATTCAATAAAATTGCACTGATCTTCTAGTGTGTCTTTGACATAACTGCGTTTGCCACCATTTGTTGTGTCTTTCCAAGGTGGGACTAAGGGTATGGATAAGGACTACCTTTATACAAATATCTCCAGGGCATATAGCATGTTGGCTGATAGAAATATTTTCTATTTTTCCCTCTGCTAACCATGTTAGTGGCTGGTGTAAAATGAACCCAAAGAGCAAGTATGAGCTAAGAAAAGCACACCAGGACAATTTCTTTACAATGGAAATCAGAATGCCCTCTTAACTTTCCTCTTTAATTTCAGGTTTCGCTCTTGTGTCAACACATCCCAATCTGATTATATAAAGATTTAAAACTCAAGAAAGGAAGCTGCTCCCCTGGTTTTCGGTGTCCCAGGCTCCTGCTGTGCTATCATTAGCAAAAAATGGGAGGTATATTTCTTCTGAAATGGACATTTCTTCTGAAATGGACATTTCAAATGTTTCTATTGTAGAAGTTGCTGTACCATATTTCAGAGTGATGCGAGAAAAGGCTCATTGTTTTCCCAGTGTGTCTCCAGTGTGCATTCCTACAAATCTTGTGCACACAGAATCATCATTAGTACACACCTGGGTATTTACCTGTAAAAATTAAGCTAAGTCCTCAGACAAGTGATGTTTTGCATGCACAAATCTGTATGAGACCAGAATTAGGCCCCAGAAGTCCAGATTGCAACAGTGTCATTTCTGAAAAGCTTGTGCTTATATTTAATGAAACTGAAATTCAAGTCTAGTTTAATCAGACTGGAATTAGTGAGACTGGATCAAATTTTGTAATGTGATTTTTAAATTGGCTAAAATGTGAAATTTTAGAAAGTTTCTGATTTGTCATGGGATTTTTGTGAAGCAAAAATCAGGAGTTTTTCATGGATATACCTGGGAAAATTGAGAGAAATTATTTTGAATGCTCCTCACCGAGGGAAAGGTTTGATTATATTAGTGGATGGAGCAGAGAGACTATATAGATGTAAAAAATCACATCATGGGCAAAATAGGCAAATAAAAGAATAAAGATAAAATTTCAGAGGTTTTGAAATCTCTGAAATGTGTTTCAATTAAATATACAAGTAATATCCAGGCTAAGAATCTATGTAATGACAACTAAGTAAAATAATGCTGAATAAAAATAATCCCCTTCAGCCCTCCCTCCCTAAATGCCGGCTCACTTACTTTCTACCATATTACAATTCTTCAGAGTGTATTGTAGGAGATATCACTATTGGAAATTCAAGTGCCTAAACATTCTCCGTGCTCTTGTATTCTAAGAACTCCCACTGCCTCAAATGTACAAAGACACACATTTTTAATGAACCAAATGGACTGGTTTGTAACTGAGATAAGGTGTTGGAAATGGGTAATAGAAAGTCCCTGCTGAGTAAATGTAAAGTACCCATCTTACGAAATGTGAAAATAACAGGGTCTCATAGATAAATGTCAGACAAAATAACCCTGTCACTTGTTGTTTGTATTCAGTACCTGAGCATTTGTTTGGAGATTACACATTTTAAAAACCAACATCTTTCTTTAGTAACCTAGTTATATTACTGTTCCATGTGAAATATTGTAACAACAGATGGTACACATTTACCAGGTCTTAGTGAAAAATAGTATACTGATTATGCAATTAAAGACTGTATCATACTGCATATGCACAAGGAGACCGAATTCAGATTGTACAGGCAACCTTAATCGTGTCATTTGCTAACTTTTGAGTGGTTGACTAATAATGTTCTTAATATTTTTGTGTTATTTTTATTTTTTAAAAAGAAGCAAACTGAACCCCCCCTCCCAATTTTCATCACATGGTATCATATGGACACCCACATGTCGTCAGCAGGGTTGGAGCCTTTAGATGTACTTCACAGAGATCTGCTGCTTGAGCTAATGGGGTTACTAATAGTATGTTGTCATCCTCTATGTGGATCAGCACTAGAGGAGGAAGAGAACCACACTTTGCCGGCGGGTTCACAAAGATTTGCTGACAGCAGAGGGATGGGGAGACTCCTGGACTGGAGCCCAAGATTCCTGTTCTGGAGGGAAATATAATCTAGTGGGCCCACCTCCTCCCCACAAGTTTGTCTCCTTCTGCCCTATCAACTCCAATCAATCCAGTCTCCTCCTGACTCCTTGGTCCACTCCTATTCTACTATGTTCAGTCCTCTTTAGACTCCTTGTCCCAGTCTCCTTGCACAGTCAGTCCCAGTTCCCTGCTCCTGACTCATCTCTATCTCTGCTACCCCTTCTTCCCTCGACTGGCTCTTAGACCCAGACTCTTCCCTGGGTCCTCATCTAATTTCAGTCTCCCCACCAAGTGCTTGCCCCAGTCTGCCTCCTTCTTGGCTCCTTGTCCTAATCTCTTTGCTCAGTTCCAGTTCTCTCCACACACTCCTTTTCCTTGTCAGATGTCTCCCTTTCCCCCTTACTGGTTCTAGTCCCAGCTTCTCCCTCCATCTGAGTTTTCCTTGCAGCCAACTACCTCCCAGTCATCCCCTGCAACACACTTCTATCACTGGCTCTCAGTCTCCTTGTCAAACCAGTACTAGACTTCCCTCTTCCCCTGGCTCCAAATCCCAGCCTCCCCTGACCTCAGCCACCCAGTATCCTTGCCCAGCCAGTCACAGTTGCTCTTCTCTCCTTGCTGGTTTCATTAGATACTTATTTTTTCCTCCACCATCCACAGTCCAGTTTTGTCCCCTCAGCATTCACATTAGGTGTCTTCTTCCTCCATCTTGCCTGGGTGCTGGAGGAGAGGAGGTCATCAAGAACACAGGAGAGAGATGTTCTTGAATCTAGTGTCTGGCTCCATCCTGGCCACACTTGCACATACTAGTGAGCCTGGTGCTTGCCTCAGTGAGCAGTGCTGGTGGGAGTACAGTCACTCTGGAGGAGCTGCCTGGGTTGGGTGTTGGTTTCTGAGAGCAGTGGCCCAATGTGCTGCTGCAGTTCCTGGTAGAGCCCTGCAGCTCTGTGGATATCCACATCTGTGGATATAAATTTTGTATCCATGCAGGGCTCTAGAGACAGAGTCTAGTCAGAACTAGAAGCTGTGGGAGGCATGCTTGGTGAGGACTCAATCTCTGGAAATACTTTTGCTGCTAAAAATTGAAGAGTCTGAGCATGTGCTATTTTTTTTTAAGAATAGCAAAAGGCACATCCCTGACATGAAGGCCACTCCCCTCCGAATTTCAAGTCCCTACTTCAAAGCATGGGAATATTCAAGCTTTTCAAAGGAAAGTGCACCTGAAACTTTACCATGGACAAATATTCCCCCTCTGGCCTTGTTTTCGGAAACAGAGAAAACATTTTGCCTGGTATTTTCCAAAAATAATTAGCCTGAGGCAGACGCTCAGCATGGAAAGCTTCAGCTTGAACATTTAAAGACTGACAAAGTTATAAGCAACTGAAAACAGGTTATTACAAGAGGAAGCGTTGGACAACCTAAATCGTAGGTAACCCTGCCTATCTTCACACCAAAAAAATCTTTGTTGTGACTTTAGACTCAACTGACAGTCCAATGGGCAAAAGAGATTAGATTAAATTTGTCACTCAAAGATGGTCCCCTCAAGTGAAGACTGAGCTTAATTAGAAGGATCAGTGTTTGTGTTGCACTTGCCATCAGTCTCCAGCTTGAGCCAGGGAAGCTAATGATCCAACCAGCAGACCAAATTTGGTGATGAATCCTGGTCACTTGCCACCTGAGGCATGTTGCGCATATGCTAAGAAGACTTCCCCTGCTGTATCTATTCTGCATATAGAAGACTTCAGGTTCTAGTGTGGTCATTTCAGCACCTTTCAGGAACTCAAAATGTATGTATATTAAGCCTAGTTCTTCTTCCTCTCTCTCTCTTCCTTTAAGAGAGAAATTAAAAACCAAATCCCTTCACTATGATTTGGCTCAAATTTGATATATATATCAATAAAAATACATACAGTAAAGCAAGATATTGTTTTTGTAATATGACACTGTGTGTCGTGGTCTCCAAACAGACTGTGAGAAGATCAGATTTGACCACTGTGGTTCTTCTACTGTGAATACATTCCCCAAGAGTTCCACCTTGGAGAACAACAAAAATGATGCATCTTGGCAAAACTGTCATTCCAACATGTGGAGAATCTGCCATTTTAATAGCTGAGTCCCAGACTGCTGAGGGCTTTATAGATTATAATCAACATGAATTGTATTCAGAATTAACCTGAAAGCCAGGCCAGAGCCTGGAACATCTGTGTAATGTGTTCATGATGCTCTAACCAACCAATCAACCAAGAATGGAGATGGTTAAGTTGTTCAAGGAGAATTGTTCAAACAGATTTTGGCCACTTATATATATAATTGTAGATATAATCTGACCGACCCTAAGCTATGAAGGTAGGCAGCCACACTTTTCTGTACGTCCTGTAGGAAACACATATTGTAGCAGTGATTTACAGGGCCTCCTCTTTAAATTCTGGGTTAAAGACTCAAACTATGGGCAAAAAGTCTCTCATCTGATTCTTGCTGAGAAACTGTTATAGTCAGAGTCATGCATTCTGCAATTGTTGGTTCAAATTAATTTCTTCTCTTCTGTTGGCTGCAATTCTGTCAGGATTGCACCTGCTTTTGCCAGGCCTGACTTTGGCCCTGTTCTCTCTGACCGGTGCTGACAGGATGGCTTATATCTTAGACATGCATCAGGCAATGAGCCACACCCCTTCTGCACATAGCTGCAACACGTTAGAGCAATATTTACCTATAACATTTAGTCACACTGGTGTAAGCAAAGTGTATACCATCTCCACACTAGTTTCACATATGCTGGTATGGAAGGGAGTAGCAGGAGCAGGTCAGAGGAAAGAAAAAACTATTATATGCATGATGGATCCAAATGCACCAGACCAGCACTCTAGGTGCCAGTTTAGCCCCTGGGCTGCACTTATAGCAATTTGGGGATGGGAGAACGTGTCAGAGGCTGTTCTGCAGCCCTGCATCTTGATCCTGCCTGTGGATAAAGAATTTCATCTTCATGACCCCTATCCAGCTTTACCCAGGTAAAGCCCAGTCAGTCTGGGTTTGTGAGTGAAGTAAACATCGCCTCTTTGCTTTGGGGAAAGGAATGTATTTTTCTGTACATAAGATGCTGTAAAAATGCACCGCAACATATAATTTGTTTGTAATAAAACAATAAAAGCAATAAACCACAAAATAAGTCTGTTCAATATTGGCCAAAAGACAGCTCAATCTGATATAAATTGAATAAACAATTTCATATAAATTCAATTAATTAATATGGTCTTAAGTGTGCAAGCAGCCTATTTTGTGAAATTATGAACAATAACTTGTTCCAGAACTGCTGTTATATAATTGCCTAAAGTCAGAGGATAAAAGAGAGAGAAGGCTGAAAATCCATTATGCTCATGCAACAGTCTTACTAAAGCTAATTAGCTGCTATCTAAATTTTCACACCTCTATTTCATGAGCATCTTTGCTTCCCACAAAAGGAAAAAAAATAAACAAAAATAGTATTAGAAACATAAGGATACTAGGCTTGATTCTCAGGTCTGCTCTAGATACTGTGTGCCACTCAGGCACAAGATCTCCCTAAAGCTAGATAAATTGACCCCATGTCTACACTGGAATTAAGAACCCATGACTGGCCTGTGCCACCTGACTTGGGCTTGCAGGGCTCAGGTTAAAGGTCTGTTTAACTGCAAGGTAGATGTTCAGGCTTGGGCTGGAGCCTAGGCTCTAGGACTCTGCCAGTTGGGAGGGTCCCAGAGCTCAGTCTGCAGCCAGAGCCTGGACGTCTGTGCTGCAATTAGACAGCCCTTTAGCTCCGGCCTTGCAAACCCAAATCAGCCGGCATGGGTCAGCTGCAGGTGTCTAATCGCAGTGTAGACCTACCCTCTTTAAGGGTTTTTCTTGTGGATGGAAAGGCATGTAGTCCCAAAGCACATTCTATTATATCACAGTTCCAAATGTTATCTCATAGGTTAATGTGATCATGGAGCTGAGAGATATTTTTATTAATACCTGATCTGTTTGATGTCACACATTGTATTGATTAAGTATATGTAGACCCTGATGGTTTGAATGTTTAACTGTATTGTGAAGCAACTAGCATATATTGGATTTTTTTGTTTGGTGAATAGTGCAGTATGTGTTAGCATAAGAGAATCTTGGAAATGGAGCCCTTGATTAGGAAATGGAATTTTATAATTCCCTAGTAATTTGTTATTGACCTCTCTATACATTTGTGCAATATTTTAGGGGCATTTTAAGGTTATAGAGGCTTTTTACATCAGTGAGAATATGCAGAGGCACTTCTTGAAAAAAACCTGTGCTATCAAGGAAAAATATTGGTCTTTTTGTAGCCAATGTCTGAAATTATTATCTCACCGCTGGACAATACTCATGCACACTAGATGTGAGGCAGCGTGTCTTGAAAACTAGTGATGCTATTGCTGAGTTTTCCTGTGTCTGTAAGGAAGTCCTTTACTGTACTGAGTGCCCCAAAAGAAGACACACAGTGATTCTCTATTTTCTGGTAAAATGATATTGCAGGGCTTTATTAATAGTTTCATTAATAATGTTACTTATATTATGACATTCCTATGCAGCTTAACATACCTGGGTGAAACTATTAGAACCTTAAAGAAATGCATTTAGCATATTGAACTTGATAATATGAGGGGACAGCGATTACCCTACAGCTAAACTTTTTATTAATTTGCAGTATGAAATTTCCACTTTGAAATTCATAGGCATTTAGAAAATTAATCCTTCATGAACAGATGATAATATAGACAGTGAATTGAGCAGAAGGGAGACCTTTTGGGTATTCACTGTGGACACATTATCCCCAGAAGGTCTGAATGAAGAGCTCTATCTAAACCATTTTATATAAGAATCCTTTCAGTAAGGACGTTCAGCCATTGGCCTCCTTTCCTTATTATGAACCAATAAATCTTGCATTTACAAAGCCTTGTTTATCCTGGGATCAATAAGTGCTTTCTAAAAACAGCACACCTGAGCTAGGATGCAACCACTACTGTGCAGAAAACAGCAGGGTAGAACACATCAACACTTCTATCGTCAGAAAAAGATAAAGTTACCCTTTTTTATTCCCCAGGTGAAGAAACACTCCAGTTCCCCCACAGGATCCCACTAGAGAAGACTGCTTGGGAGCAATGCTAAATCAGGCCATTCTCCAGCTGCTCTGACCTTGTCTTATCCCTGACTCCTTCGCTTCTGGAGCGACAATAGATACCTGTCAGGTTCCTAACTTATATACATTGCAGCTCCTCTGTATGCATGTGTGTGCAACCTGGCCCTAGCTGAATTAGGACTTTAGGAGCTGAGTGCATGGAGTTATGCTGGCACTCTTATCATTTTGCAGTGAGGGGTAAATCCAAACCTCATTACCCCAGATCTCAATGGGGTGCTATTAAAATCCATGTGAGGAATCCTCCCCATGAGGCTATGGAGAAGCAGTAGAGATACTCTTCAGCCACTGTTTCAGTCATTAGAACGGAGTAGCCTCTGGAGCCCTAGTGTCTTCCTCTTCAGAGTTGGGTCAGAGACTCTGCTTTGTGACAAGTCCTCTTGTGCCATCACTCCCATGATCCTCCCCACACCTCTAAACCATGAATGAACCCTGGGCATTGCTATACAGGAAGCACCAGTAAAGATGGGTTCTTCACACAGCTCCTAGATTCTGTCGTTCTCTCGCACAGGGAGATTGAATGGATTCCACTTGTACTGACCGTACAGAGGTGACAGCAGGATTTTCCCCAAGTTTTTTTTTTTGCAACATTTCATTACTTCCTTACAGCATTTTATTGTACATATATAACACATATGAATTTATTAAAAATGAGGATGTAAATAAATAGGACACAATGAATTTTTTAAATAAAAACCTGAAAAATAAGTATCAACCAATAAAAATCAAACTTTTAAATGTTTAATAGTGACTATAATTGGAAGTGTTTGGTTACATGTATTAAATTTCATAAGTATTCATAATTATTGGTTTCAATTATTTTTCTATCAATTTTCTTACCTCTGTGAAATAGAAGTCCAGAACATTTTTAACCTAAGTATATACGTTTTTTTAAACAGATAAATGTTGTGATTATCTTTGTTGTATATAATTCCTCTTGAGGGATTTATTTAATTGAACATATCTTTCAAAACATAATCTATGGCTTAATTAAGCTTAGCAAGTATAAAATTTGAAATCACATAACCCGTATTGACAGGGAAGTTATTGCTTATTTTTATTTTTTCCTACAATGCTGCTAATGACTGTTTTACTCAGACCCCTCACTGCATATATGTAGCCCAAACATATATAAAAAAAAAGCTAAGTCTTTGATTTCATTGTCAGAGCTCAGAAGTCAATTCTTCATATACTGTAAGTATCTCAGTAACAAAATAAGAACTTATTGATGCTAAGTACATTTCATAGCTTGTAGAAAAGACACACATCATTGTAATGTGTGAAATTTTAATCAGAAATGTTGTGAAGGATAAAGGTAAACTGACTGCTATAATTAATGTGTTCTGCCACAGAGATTTAACTGGCACATTTGTGAAGTGTGGGCCTATGTTAACTATTCCATTGCTTAAGTTCTACCATAGCTAAAGAATAGTAGTGTGTCATGGTTTTACATTTTCCTGCTTTCTGACTATTCAAACTCTTTCCTAACTTAGCACCAGCACTTCAAACACTAACTACTATGTGCAGTGCTTACTATTGTAAATAGTCCCAGTGACATTAAAGGGACTATGCTTGGTACCATATATTATATCCAGTAGTAAGTGTTTGCAAGACTGAATCCCTGATATGTAGCCTTCTCCCACTCTACTTTACAATTACGAGTGTTTTGTTCATTTATAATTCAATTTACAACAACATGTGGCCATTGTCTAAGCCCGCAGCCATAACCACACTAATAAAACAAATTTTAACATGTTGCCAATAGAACATACTCCAGTATAACTATTATCCCCACTGTAACAATGACATAAGATTAAGGAGAATAATCTTCTAAAAAACCCCAAACCCATCACATTTAATCCATCTCTGGAAAAAGCCCAAGGCCCTCATTCTGCCACCCTTACTCACACTGAATGGAACCATATGGTCCCATTGGAGTTGATGGAATTGGTCTGGGAGTATGGTAACACTCAGCTTAAGTAAGAGTGGCAGAATCAGGCCCTGAATGAACAAATGGGCTTTGTACCTTGCCCTAAAGGTTAACAAACTGGGCTGGTTCAGATCAGTGGAGTAAGGAAATGCCAGGGTTGAGGGGCTTTGAGAGAGTGTACTCTGACACCAGTTCCTGAAATTTCAGGTATAGGGACTCTAACACTCATTTTCTTCTGCACATGTTGAAGAACATACATTATTTTTATATTCAATTTATATTTCATCTTACTTCCACAAGCTGAGTGCTATGTATAACTAATTACTTTAATAAAGCAATGGAAGCCTCGAACAGACATGGAAACAGTGTTAGTACTTAATTTTTTATTCTGAAGCAATAGAAGGGTTTATGGTATAAATCACATTTGTTCTAATGACTTAGAGGCCTGATCTTGCTGTCCTCAGGCAGTCAGTGCTTCTCATGGGAGCTTTCCCTGCCTGAGGATAGCTAGATCAGGCCCTTAATGGATATTTTATTTTCAAACTAAATTAATTTTTCTAAATCTTGCTTTTTCAAACAAAAATAATCATTAATATTTTCTGTTTCTTAAAACACGTCAGCATGAGCATTAGGACACATCTCTAACCACCATGGATTATGACTATTCAAAACAAATAACTAAGATCAAACTAAAATAGATAATGACATTACAGTTACTGCATCAACCCTGATTTACAGACAATGACACTATTTATCAATAAGATGCTATTAAAAATTAGACACTAAAGCTCCATTTCATTTTAGTCTTTTGCAATGACAATCTACCTGAAAAGATCTACTGTAGAGTCCTCTTACAGTGCCAGTATGGTTGAGCAGCAAGCAAAAGACATACCAGAAAGGAGAAGACAGATATGCCACTTAAATTAAATAGGAAATGAATTGGCCAGCAAGTTGGCATGTCTGCTGAGACAAATCATAGACAACATGTCTCTCAACAACAGAACTTATTTGTTTTCTCTTGCCAAGAGATTCATCACTGCCCAGGCAAAACAGGCAAAATACATTAGTGTCATGGTAAACTGATAAAGAGAAGTGCCTCAATCTAGCATCCTCAATGGTGAAAGTCTTAGGGCTGTATTGATCTGTGTTATATAAATCTTGTTTTCTGTCTGCAGAAGTGAATCAGGAATGACCCTGAAGGTTAACAAACATTGTAATGTCTTTCAGCTGGGGCAGATGCCTATGTGTTCCCCACATTGTGTTTGGTCAAGTCCCATATTGTCATTTTACTGCCAAGGAGCTTAACTAATTGCTGGCAATCATAAGACAGTTTGATGGAAGCAAAGAATTCCTACAATTGTTGTGCCTCTCTCTCTCTCTCTCTTTTTTAAGTCTTAACAAGCACTCAAAGCCATGTAGCGGAAAACAATCAACACTGAATTAGTCAGCAGGAGTCTTAGCTGAGTTGGAACTTTATGTAATTGGCATGTCATGCTCTTACATAGCCAGGAGCAGGCCTGATTAAGCTGATACATTTTGTTTCAGAAACTTTTACAAAAGATGCTTTACCTCCTCTTGTTTTGATTGCATGTCATAGTATGTGCTTAACATGATTTCCTTCTGGTGGGCATAATCATAGGACAAACATAGGGCTTTTGTAATGGGGAAGTGTTGCTACACTTGAATTTGAAGCAGTATCTGAAAATAGTGTCAGTATTAAGCAAAGTTTCCTTATTGATGGTGAGCTTTTAAATAACGCACCTGCAGCTTATGTTTAAAGGTGTACAAATTCATTCATATTGCGTAACTATATTGAAAAGAACCCCATATGAGATATGGATTTTTGTATTATTTCATGTATGGTTTCATATTTTAAGTTTGGTAAACTTTCCTATCCAGCAGGAGAGTGTTCTTCTGACTGAAACGCTTCTTAGAGACGTTAATTAGCCCTCCTCATCTGATCCAATACCGTTTTACTATGTGTCTCACTGGGCCCTGTAGGATAGATTTAGCCCTTACATGGAATGCTAAAAATGCCAGCCTTTATGGGGAAAGAAAGGAGCTAATGCTTATCGTTAAAGCGAAAGGCATGCCCGCTATATTCTCATGTCCTAGTGTCCCTCTTGTCATAATCTTAAATCAAATAATATAGTTGAACTTGGCATAGATTATTAAAGCTAAAAGAGAGCAGTTTCTGAAGAAGTACTTTCTGCTTCTACTACGTCACAGCTGACAATATAAAGACAAGATTCAGAGAACTACTAGAGCTTTTTTTTTTCCCTTTTGTCATAGAAAGGTCAAGCCAGTTTTCAACGTTTTATATGTATGTCATTCTCAATATAGCAACAGAATCTCTTACAGAAAACAATGTAAGTAAATGTCTCTCTGAAGCTACTAGTCACCTGATCAAAAGCCAATGTTGAAAAACACTTCTAATGACTGTCTCTTATGCATCAGTGCACCTACTAATGAGCTGCCAGAAAAGGCTTTGCAAAGCTTTGCTAAGATAGAACAGGAATGTGAAAAGCCTGAAATATAACTTCCCTGCTGTGATCCCTGCCTTTCTACTAACAGGGAGCCCGGGCTCTGAGCTACTAATGAGCATGCTGGATAGTGTGTCCAAACCAATGCTGGCTATAGACAATCCACTTGTCTGCTTTCAGACACGGAGTATGGTGCATGACAGTAAGACACTCTGTTGTATTTTTTCTTTAAATAATTTAGATATTTATTGATTTTTTTCACATTTTTATTTTGTCTTTGCATTGACCTTATTCTCAATGGCAACTATCACTCTGGGAAAGAAAGAAAGCAAGTTTCAAGGAAGTGCCCCCACTCCCCACCCCCAAGGAAATTGGTGCCATTATGTCAGATTATAGCAATGCAGAATTTAGAATTAGTTCCTCTGTAAGCACAATTATGCATCCCAGTGTTGATATGTACAAGATATAAAAACTAAAAAAGAATACATTTTAAAATCTCAAATCTTCTTTATTTAAACAAGAGGACTTCACAGTAGAGAACATCATCTGTTTGACACTAAAAACAGTGCAAATTGCATAAATTAATGCCCATATTTCAAAAGGCATCTCACTCCATATCTTTATCCATAGACAGAAGCCAACAGGATACTGGTATAAAACATTTACTTAACTCTGTTTGCAGAAATTCCCTATAAATGGAATAGTTACCACAGGATACCTTTCAACTCCAAGCTGTTCACAGAACATGTCTTAATGATACTTTGGTCCCTTTGGGTTTTTCTAGAGGTTACCCTGCCAGTTAACATTTTATTAGCCAAACACACACAATTGTAGAAGCAATATAATGTTGCCATTTAGCAGTAGCCAGTCACTTTTACACAGAAAGAAAAATACAAACGTAGCTACTGGATTCAGTAATAATTATTTGAATTATTTCCTGCCTTCTCAGCAGAAAACCTATTTAGTTCATACAAGTCTGCATGAGCTGTTAATTTCAGTTAACATGTTTTTCACTGTTTGCCGCCAATGACCTACATTTGGACATAATGATCACTTCCTAGCTGCAACATAGCATGATAACACAGGTAATGATTATAACATAGATCCTACATAAAGTCTTTCTAAGTATGTTGAGAAAATATCTTAGAGATCTACTCTGTTCTTGATACATATGTCTAATTCCCATTAACATTAATAGGACTTGTGTGCACATTGAGTGGAGAGGAAAAAACACTTTAATTTCAATTGTTAATACCCACAACAAGCTGGAATTAAAATACCACTGAGTATTATTAGCACATTCTAACCCATTCCAATTGGACATTATTTTTTCTGAGTTGCAGCATTAATTTTATGTTCCATGGCTTTTGTTTCAGTTAAAATGTTAATGGTGTTTAAACTTTTTTTTAATTAACATCCTGGATTTCTATATTGAAATCACTTCTTAGGAGGCTCTGAAATACTTACCAGTCCAAATTTTGGGTTAAAAACATATTTAGTTTTGCTTATCTTTAAATTGTCTGGGTAACTGGGTTTTTTTTAATTATATTTTTTTAGGCATTTCAGCAATTTAGAAAATTTTGGAGGGACTGACCAGAATGCAATGAAAAAAATTAGTCAGATTTATGCATGTGATTAAAAGCTGGAGTACCCTAATAAACATCTCGTGCCAGATATGTCAGAGTGGCTGTGCTGCACTTTATACAAGACCTGGTGTATGTGGCATGGTCTACACTACAAGTTTAAACCAATTTTAGCAATGTTAAACCGATTTAACACTGTACCCGTCCACACTACGAGGCCTTTTATATCGATATAAAGGGCTCTTTAAATCGGTTTCTGTACTCCTCCCCGACGAGAGGAGTAGCGCTAAAATCGGTATTACCATATCGGATTAGAGTTAGTGTGGCTGCAAATCGACGGTATTGGCCTCCGTGCGGTATCCCACAGTGCACCACTGTGACTTCTCTGGACAGCAATCTCAGCTCGGATGCAGTAGCCAGGTAAACAGGAAAAGCCTCGCGAAATTTTGATTTTCATTTCCTGTTTGCCCAGCCTGGAGCTCTGATCAGCACGGGTGGCAATGCAGTCTCAAATCCAAAAAGAGCTCCAGCATGGACCGTACGGGAGATACTGAATCTGATTGCTGTATGGGGAGACAAATCTGTTCTATCAAATCTCCCTTACAGAAGATGAAATGCCACAGTGTTTGAAAAAAAAATCTACAGGCTACACAGTGCTGCGTGACAAGCATAACGGGAAGCCAGAGACTCAAATGGATGCTCATGGAGGGAGGGAGGGGGTACTGAGGACTCCAGCTATCCCACAGTCCCCAGCAGTCTCCGAAAAGTATTTGCATTCTTGGCTGAGCTTCCAATGCCTGTAGGTTCAAACACATTGTCCAGCGTGGTTCAAGGAATAGCTCGTCAATTTACTTCCCCCCCCACCTACGTGAAAGAAGAGGGCAAGAAATTGTTTCTTGACTTCTTTCAATGTCACCCTATGTCTACTGAATGCTGCTGGTAGAAGCGATGCTGCAGCAGTGAAGAGAAGTATCCGCTCCTCTCCCCTCCCCGGTGGCAGACAGTGCAGTAGGACTGGTAACCGTCCTTCTTATCAACCTGTGAGTGCTCCTAGCTGGCTTTAGGTGAGGCTGGCCGGGGGCGCCTGGGTGAAAATAGGAATGACTCCCGGTCATTCCCAGTAGATGGTACAGAACGGCTGGTAACCGTCTTCATCATAGTAACTGGGGGCTGAGCTTCAATCAGCCCCCTCCCTTTCACGTGAAAAGAAAAGATTCTGTACTGCCTGGACTATCGCAGTGGGATGCTGGGCTCCTCTCCTCCACACTGCTTAATGTCCTGCCTGGACTATCATAGCACCGGGAAGCTGCCTCTCCCTCATTTTATGTCACTAAAAACTCAGTGTTTCTTATTCCTGCATTCTTTATTACTTCATGACACAAATGGGGGGGACACTGCCACAGTAGCCCAGGAAGGTTTGGGGAGAAGGGAAGCAACGGGTGGGGTTGTTGCAGGGGCACCCCCCGGGAATGGCATGTAGCTCATCATTTCTGCGGGATCTGACACAGAGCAGCTGTACTCTCTGATACATTGCTTCTCTAGTACATTTGCCCCATATTCTAGGCAGGACTGATTCTATTTTTAGAAACCATAAAGGAGGGATTGACTCAGGGAGTTATTCCCAGTTTTGCTTTTGCGCCCCCGGCCGATCTTAGCCAGGGGCACCCATGACAGCAGCAGACAGCACAGAAGGACAGATAACTGTCATCTCATTGCCAAAATACACTGGCAGCAGACGGTACAGAACGACTGGTAACCATCTCTGCTATCATGCAAAAGCAAATGAATGCTGCTGTGTAGCGCTGGAGTATCGCCTCTGTTCGCGGCATCCAGTACACATACGGTGACTGTAAAAAAAAAAGCTGAACGGGCTCCATGGTTGCCGTGTTATGGCGTCTGCCAGGGTAATCCAGGGAAAAAGGGTGCCAAATGATTGTCTGCCGTTGCTTTCCCGGAGGAAGGAATGACTGATGACATTTACCCAGAACCACCCGCAACAATGATTTTTGCCCCATCAGCCACTGGGCTATCAACCCAGAGATCTAAGGGGCGGGGTAGACTGCGTGAACTATGGGATAGCTATGGAATAGCTACTCACAGTGCAAAGCTCCGGAAATCGACACTAGCCTCGGACCATGGACGCACACAGCCGAATTAATGTGCTTAGTGTGGCCGCGTGCACTCATCTTTATACAATCTATTTTATAAAACCGGTTTATGTAAAATCAGAATAATCCCGTAGTGTAGACGTACCCTGAGTGTGTGTGTGGGATGGAGGTACAGGGATCTGTTTCTAAAACACAATTCTGTTCTCCAGATCATTCTGTTCTCCAGATGGGGCCCCCACTGGTCCCTGGTAGAACAATCTAAGACTGCTCTAAAATATGCTGGCTAGAATGGTCCTCCAGGAGCCAATTTTCTGGCTAAGGATGGCTGAATCATGGCACATGCCACCTTCTTATGCTCCCATCACACCAAAAAAAGTCCTTTACATTGTGGGAGCAGGGAAATTGTGGCACTGATCTGGTTATGTCTGCTTTATGCTATCCAGGGATCCTCCCATCTACTTGCCTGTGAGGGCAGTTCTCCATCCTCTTTGTATCATTATAGTAGTGCAAAAAGGATGTAGCTAGGACCAAGATCTGGCCTCATGATTGCAGAATCCTTCTACTTACACTGGCAGAGTAGAGGAAAAAGTCAGTGGAAACAAAATGGGTTGCACAATGGAATGGTTCAAATCACTTTACTCCCTTCTCCTCCAGGCAGGTCCTGTTGGTAATAGATTTACCTCTCCCCAGGCTTGTGAAGGGAGTATGGTTGCAGAGGGAGGAGTGGAAGTTCTGATGTACGTTCTCTTCATTTTCTCTGCTCTGAAACTGGAGCAGAGGGCAACCGGATCAGAGCTTCTACTTTCTGTTAATTCACTGACTTGGTATCCATCCTGGCAGTTCCAGAGCAGTGTAAGGTGGCATTAGTGTCTGGCAAAGGACACATACCCTGGGGCCCCTGAAAAATAGAGCTTGCGTACAGGAGAGAGATGTTTGTTTTTCTCTGTTTCTATGTTGTTCTCTGCTCCTTCAAGCTGCCAGGGTGACCAGTACCACAAGTCATCTAACTCATTACACTTTCAAAGCACTGCACAAATATTAGCTATTCAACATTAACAGCTCCCCCTAAAAGATAGGTATGCAAAGCCCACCAGGTAAGTCACACAACCCTTCTCTCTCTTTTCCTGTAATAACCATGTACACCCCTCAACACATCGGACTCATTGTCTGAGGCCACATGTAACCGAGGTAAAGAAGCTGTTAAACCATTCATCTATCTTCCTCAGTTTGATCAACAGATCACATACAGTACAAGAACCCACTGAAGGCGGCTGCAGTTCTAACACTACCTCGCCTGAACCTACAGCTGGTCAAAAAATTTCAGACTAAAATACAGTTTCATCAAAATCTAAACATTTAATGGGAATTTAATGTTGATTTGGAGAACATTTTCAAAAAGGAAGAAGTCAATGTTTTGATAAGGTAAAACACTTCCTTTTGACTGTTTTGATTTGTTTTATTGACATTTATACTACATGATTAACGTTGCAATAAAATTACTCAAAATAACTATCAAAATGAAATGTTTCAATGGTTCCAAATCAGAATTTTTGTTCCAAGGAAATTTTAGTTTTTTGTTCAGATGGAATGAAAACAAATTTCAAAATATATTGCCTGCCTGCAGAAAATGCTGTTTTCTGACTAGCTCTAATTTGTGGGTGATCTCTCATAGCAGTCAGTGTTATAATAACTGGATGCTCCCACTCAGATATTCCTGTAAAGAAATAACTCTTAATTCCAACAACTTTGCTTCATCAGCTAGAGAGTTTGGCTTCTTCAAAATGGTTAAAACATTTATGAATTTATGTCTCAGAGGAGAAGATCTCTCCAAGGGTGCTGGAACAATTTGTAGAGTGTTGAGAGTCATTGAACCAAACTGTAAATCTGTATATGATGGAAACCATTTCAAGCCAGGGGGTGCAACTGCACCCCCTATGCCACCAGTTCCAGAACCTATGGACCTCTTTTCTTGAGAGCAACACTTTACAGGGAGTTCCAAGAAGGCCAACAAAAATGGTTGAGGCAGGAAAACAAGTATACATGTAACTTTGCTAAGCCATAAGTAGAGGGTTTGTCAAGTATGATAACAATCTACATATTTAAAGGGTATAAACATGAAAGTCTGAGAAAAATTAAAGAAAAAAAATGTAGGCTAAATATCAGGAAAAATAGACTTCCTAACTGTGAGCTGTATTAGACAGTTTAATAGTCACCAGAAAAGTGATGGGAACCTAATAGTGGGGGACATTTATCACTTGAGTAAGAAGGCCAGTTGACTGACCTAGTAGTTTTTACTCTTTTCCATCTCTGTCTTCTAAGATTTTAAGCAGACAGATAATAGGAAAACAAAAGGAGTCAGAATGAAGAAGCTTCAGATTCAATGTTCCCTTAACACGATTATTTTATCTTTGCTATAACTGGCAGTTTTCTGTCATCATATCTTAATCTTTTGGTCAACTCTGGATATTATGTCAGTTAGTTTCTGACTGACTTACCTTGGCTACTGGTAAAGTGAATGTGTTATAGCAGACTTTATACATGATGATTTATATATTTAGGAATTTTATGTCAATAATTACGGTACATATTATAGGACCACTTCATAAAACTACACATCACCATAAAATAACTGCTATGGATTATTTAATTTTGAACTGCTAAAGACAAAAAATGGAAATAGTTACAATAGCCATTATTTTCAATGTTATGTAGTTAAGTGGTTTTACAAAAAAAATAATTAGCCTTCCAAATTACATAGTTATAAAGTATTAATGGTAGCATAACATACCATTATATCATTTCATGGATATTATATAAAGTTAGACATTTTAGACTCTCTTGTCCTTATAGTTATTAGAAGACACTCAGTTTTTCAAACCATATTCTGCGTAACACTATTACGTAGTTTGATCTTTGATAATTCCACTCCTTATCCCCTTGGACAGATGCACAGATTAGTATCTTTGCCTCCATTCCTTCTTCTGGAATGGTGGTGGTGATCTAGCTGCCTGTGGTTTCCTCTATGGACCCTTGATGTTCTCCTCTTTATCGTTTCACTACAAATAAAATATATTTTGCTTTGAGGGCTGCAGGAGCCATCGTGCAGCCCATTGTGTACCCCTGATATTCTCCCCTTTTGTGTTTCACTACTAATAAAAGATATTCTGCTCTGAGGTCTGGAGGAGCCAAGGTGCAGCCCAAAGAGCAGATGAGAGTACGATGCCGCTGGCCTGTCTTCTTTGAAGGATCACTCTTCGGAGTTTGCACATAACAAAGGAATCTATGGTATTTAGACCTTTTGTGATATGATTGCAGCACCACCTGCTCTTGGTCCATCTGCACTATTTGGGGAGACTGCAATGACAAACACTGGCTCCTGTGAAATCAAGAGGAAAACCAAAAATTTTATCCCATTTAAAAATAAAATAAAATAAAATAAAATAAATAAAAACCTTGATGGTGCAGAAAACCACAGTGGCTCACAACAGGGATGACGCTGTAAATTATTCCTCTTATGCTACATTACCTGGCATTTCTTTACATAAACTTAATCACTCTTCAATCCACCTAATGTCTCAAACTATTCAGACCCCTCTGTATTTTTAATTTACCATTTTCTGTATTTATTCTGAGCCTCTGCGTTTTGTCATCTGAAAATTTTAAAGTGTCTAGTTCATTTTATCCACAAGGTCACTAATGAGTATATTGAATAACGCTGATTCCAATACGATCCTCTGAAATGCACCAAACTGACATATGCTCCCAGTCAGTTGCAATTACGTCTATAATCTCGTTTTGTTTCCTGACTGTGACACAGTTGTTTTTCAAACATATTTAATTATTGTTACCCCAATACAGATCTCCAATATTGCAGTGAATTTCTGTACCAAAAGTATTGCTAACATCTGGAAAAATTAGTATTTGTCTATGTTATTCCCTTTAGGTAGATACCTAACAACTCCAAGTGCATCAAAGATGTTTATCAGATTTGTCCAGAGACTCATGCAGACCAGTATGCCAGGATCTCCCCCTTTCCAGTTGCCCATAAAATCAGTTCCACAGCTAGGTGTTAAACTATTGTATATGGCAGGGAGGCTAGCAGTTCTTTCTTATTTCTCTTTTCTAGGATAAGACTATTATTTTTAGTTAGTTGCATATGTAGAATGTGCAGAGCTCAAGAAGATATGGCCCATACCCACTGCAAAATAAACAATACAATATATACATATAGGGCCTAATTCCCCACTGTGTTCCAGTTGCCTTGTGTTGCTCTTCCAGAATAAAACAGGACTAAAGTGTAGGTGGTTTCTCCTGTGTCAGGCAGATGGCCAGGAAATAGGTGGTATAACAGGGGCTCTCTTGTCGAGTGATGCTGGGCTGCCAGAATAGCTGCATGGAGTTGTTGGTAACTGAATTAGATTAGATAAACCTGAATCTGCTCTAATTTATGCTGGTGACTACCCATGATGGTTTAAAGTCAATTTGGTCATCCCCTGGATTTATGCTTAGAGGCTTTTGGTAACATTGGCCATAGCACAGAATGAAGACAAAATGAGAAGATCTCTAATGAGAACATAGGGATTGTGCTGTTGGATCAGACCAAAGATTCATCTTGTCCACTATCCTGTCTGTTGTAGTGGCCAGTACCAGCTGATTCAGAGGAAGGTGCAAGAACCAGTAGGATATCTAAAAATATCCACCCCCATGAAGGTTTCAGCCTAATACCTACTAATTAGAGATTGACAAACACTGAGATTTTATATCCCCTCAAATATTCTTTTTAACATTAACAATTACAACTCTAGATGTTCTTGTTATCATATATATGTCCAATCCCTCTTTGAATGGTCAATCCTGTTAAATTCTTGGATTCACAAGTAGATGCAAGTAAATAATTGATTTTTTCAGTTCCGTGGCTGAAGTAACAAATCCTCCAAAACAGTTTGATTCATATTAAAAAAAAATGGTTTGATCGGAACAAAATTTTTTGACGACTGAGTCAACAAAATGCTGTTTTCAATCAACAGTTCCTGGATGAAATGTCAATTGAAGTCAACAGTTTGATTCAACGTTTCAAAACAAAAATGTCAAAACAGTTCATTGAGAAAATGTTGAAATGAAATTGAACCAAAATGTGCTAATAGCTTTGGTGACCTCATAAATGCATTTTTTGGTGAATTTCCTATTTTTCAAAAAAAGAGAAAAACCAAAAAAAACAAAAAACAAAAAAATAAAAATTTCACCCAGCTCTACTCATATTCTGCAGCAATGAGTTCCACAGTTTAATGACATATTGTGTTTACTTTAATTGTTTTTGAATTTGCCACCTTTCAATTTCATAGAATGTCTACTCATTCTTGTGTTATGACTTAGTGTGAATAGATATTCCCAGCCTACCTTTTATATACGTTTATCGTGTCCCCTCTTATCAGTCTCTTTTCTAATGTAAACCATCCCAATCTTTTTAGTCTCTTTATATTAGAGTTTTTTCCATGACCCAAATTATTCTAACCATCTGTCTCTGAAACCTCTCTAATACTGCAATACTGTACCATTTTTGAGATAGGGTGACCAGAACAACACATAGTATTCTGGATGAGGATGTATTATTGATTTATATAATAGTATTATCAATTTTTCCATATTATTCTGTATCTCATTCCTTATGCCTGATATCTTTGGGGTTTTTTTATACCACAGCTGCATATTTTTGACCTCCATTTCACTGATCTGCCCACAATGACATCCAGGTCCATTTCCTGAATGATAGAGTTAATTTAGAATACAGAAAGGTGTATGACTAGTTCAATTTTCCCCTCCAATGTGCATTATTTTGCACATATCAACATTGAACTTCATCTGCCATCATGTTACCTATTCACCTAGCTTGGTTAAGTCCCTCTGAAGAGGCTCACAATTTTCTCTGAAATTGACACCCCTAATTCAGTGCAAAAATTTAATAAGAAAACACTTCAGTATTTCTTTTGTTGGTGAACTGACAATACATTTCACAGAAAATGTGAGTTTGAAAGAGAGTTAGATTTAAGGGAAATTGATTACTTGGATGCACCAGTAAAGGGAAGAATTTCCAGGCATAAGGGACAACGTGGAAGAATGCATAAAAAAGTGTGAGGTACCTCATAATACAGCTAAGAACATACAAACACTGCCCAAGAAGCTTACAGATTCAGATATCATTTGGGAAGCAGACAAAGAAAGATATTTTAGAAGTGGCTTTTTGGGATACATTGCAAAGTATAATATCTTCAGTCTCTTCTCTTCTGCACTACGGCAAATCCTGTATTCTATATGCAATTGTATCTAAATCTTGGCACCCATATTGATTCTAGTATGAGCAGTAATCCTGCTTGGCACACAGTGCAAGAACTATTTAAATTTAAATTTTTATTAGTAAAGACACCATATATTTCAGTGTCTTATAAATCCCAGGCATTCATGCTCGCCCTAATAATAAAGAAATAGTGTTATGTTAATGAACATTTGCATTACTCTATTCACTGCTAGTAGAGGACCTCAAAGTACTTTACAAACATTAACCATATAAGCACTGCAGCTCCATTTGTAAGTAAAGGAAGGATACAGAGGTGACTTTATTCATTTCTGTGGTGGAACACAGCAACTTTGTCTTCACAAACAATGTCAGCTCCCAGACTGCTGCACTGGGCAGCACAGTGTGGGGAGAAGGTGACCAGCCCTCTGTGGAGAAAGAAGTGGTTCGGGTCTATTTAGAAAAACTGGACGAGCACAAGTCCATGGGGCCGGATGTGCTGCCCGAGGGTGCTAAAGGAGTTGGCGGATGTGATTGCAGAGCCATTGGCTATTATCTTTGGAAACTCATGGCAATCGGGGGAGGTCCTAGATGATTGGAAAAAGGCTAAGGTAGTGCCCATCTTTAAAAAAGGGAAGAAGGAGGATCCAGGGAACTACAGGCCAGTCAGCCTCACCGCAGAGCCTGGAAAAATCATGGAGCAGGTCCTCAAGGAATCAATTTTGAAGCAATTAGAGGAGAGGAAAATGATGAGGAACAGTCAGCATGGATTCAGCAAGGGCAAGTCATGCCTGACTAACCTAATTGCCTTCTATGAGGAGATAACTGGGTCTGTGGATGAGGGGAAAGCAGTGGATGTGCTATTCCTTGACTTTAGCAAAACTTTTCATACGGTCTCCCACAGTATTCTTGCCAGCAAGTTAAAGTAGTATGGGCTGGATGAATGGACTATAAGATGGATAGAGGGCTGGCTAGAGCATCAGTCTCAACGGGTAGAGATCAATGGTTCCATGTCTAGTTGGCAGCCGGTTTCAAGCAGAGTGACCCAAGGATCGGTCCTGGGGCCAGTTTTGTTCAATATCTTCATTAATGATCTGGAGGATGGTGTGGACTGCATCCTCAGCAAGTTTGCAGATGACACTAAACTGGGAGGAGTGGTAGATATGCTGGAGGGTAGAGGATTGGGTCAAAAGAAACCTGATGAGGCTCAGCAAGGACAAGTGCAGAGTCCTGCACTTAGAACGGAAGAATCCCATTCACTCTTACAGACTAGGGACAGAATGGCTAGGAAGCAGTTCTGCAGAAAACGATGTAGAGGTTACAGTGGATGAGAAGCTGGATATGAGTCAACAGTGTGCCCTTGTTGCCAAGAAGGCTAACGGCATTTTGGGCTGTATAAGTAGGGGTATTGCCAGCAGATCGAGGGATGTGATCATTCTCCTCTATTCGACATTGGTAAGGCCTCATCTGGAGTACTGAGTCCAGTTTTGGGCCCCACACTACAAGAAGGATGTGGAAAAATTGGAAAGAGTCCAATGGAGGGCAACAAAAATGATTAGGGGGCTAGAGCACGTGACTTATGAGCAGGGCCGGTGCAATCATTTAGGCGACCTAGGCGGTCGCCTAGGGCGCTGGGATTTGGGGGGTGCCATTTTCTTCGGCAGTCACCTCAGCGGTCGGATCTTCGGCCGCCCCGGTCACCACTGGCATTTAGCGGAGGGTGCTGGGGCAGGGGAGCGCAGGGAGGGCCACCTGCAGCAAGTTGGGGAAGGGCGACACACAGGGGAACTCTCTACCCCAGCTCACCCCTGCCCCGTCTCTTGCCCAAGCATGCCATGGCCTCTTCACTTCTCCCGCCTCCCAGGCTTGCGGCGCCTTGGGGGGGGTGCCTCAGGGCAGGGGAACGGGGGGGGGCGCAAGGTGGAAGTTTCGCCTAGGGTGCGAAACATCCTTGCACCGGCCCAACTTAAGAGGAGAGGCTGAGGGAACTGGGATTGTTTAGTCTGCAGAAGAGAAGAATGAGGGGGGATTTGATAGCTGCTTTCAACTACCTGAAAGGTGGTTCCAAAGAGGATGGATCTGGACTGTTCTCAGTGGTACCTGATGACAGATGAAGGAGTAATGGTCTCAAGTTGTAGTGGGGGAGGTTTAGGTTGTATATTAGGAAAAACATTTTCACTAGGAAGGTGGTGAAACACTGAAACGGGTTACCTAGGGAGGTGGTGGAATCTCCTTCTGTAGGGGCAAGGTTGCAGAAGATTGGTGAGGAGCTAAGTGGCGGACCGAGTAAGTGATTGAATGTGAGCGGAAGATGCAGGTCGTTCAGTGAACTTTGCCTGATAGACCTTGCTAAAATATGGTTTAGTACAGTTCAGCATATTTTTGTCTGTAAACAAACCAGTTTATATAATATGTACAATTTATGAATGTAAAGAATGTAGCCAGCTGTTGACCCCTTATAATCCCAAGATAAGTGCGGGGATATAACATTGCTAAGAACTCCCCTCGGTGGAGTCCTGCCTGGCCATCTGTCACGAACAGCCAGAGTCCCCCGCAGCCCCTCCGCGCACCTCAGGGACTCCCCGCACAGCTTGGAATGTAAGTTCTTCCCTCAGTAAAGCCTTGCTTATTATTCTCGGCCTGAGCGTCATTCTTTTGCTGATATCTCAGCCCCCCTTGTGGGAACACCTTCCTTAAAGGTTTTTAAGGTCAGGCTTGACAAAGCCCTGGCTGGGATGATTTAGTTGGGAATTGGTCCTGCTTTGAGCAGGGGGTTGGACTAGATGACCTCCTGAGGTCCCTTCCAACCCTGATATTCTATGATTCTAACTACCTAAATTGTGTAGTAACACTACTGAGGTCCTGGTCCTGTAGTATCATAGAATCCTAGAATATCAGGGTTGGAAGGGACCTCAAGAGGTCATCTAGTCCAACCCCCTGCTCAAAGCAAGACCAATCCCCAACTAAAGCAGTAATGTCTTCTAGCATGGATTCCTGGAGCTGTGCAGAATCCCACTGATGTCAATAAAACCTCACGCAAGTGTAGAGAGACTATTAGTAGATCCTTATGCAATGCAGGAGATGAAGAGAATAATTAAAACTTCAAGAGGAAATCCATTCAGATATCTTCACCAAAACACATTCCTTCAACTCACTGGTGTACAATGATGCTTATTTATCAGCCAAACACTGATGAATCATACACCATAACTATGTGATGCTGTACAAACTAATATAGACTATAAGAAATAGAATCCCTATGAATTTACCTTACATCATTTATCACCTGAATGATTGGCATTTATGCTTTACATCATCAGTGTAACTATGCTCTTACAATTAATGTTTTAGAGCACAGTTCTGTGACAGGTGGTGAATTGTATGTCACATTGAATAGACAAGGCTCTGTTTATGAGTTCACAATAAGATCCAACCTCAGGGAAAAATAGAGCCAAACCCATATCTTTTCTACCACTTAAGGGTGTGCAAACACCAATTTGTCAACCTGTTTCAAGCCAATTTTGTATAGGTTCAAGCAGTTTTAATTAAAACCTTCACTCATATCAGAGTAAGTAATGGAACTGAAAAATTAACCCATTTTGGCAAGATTATAAGAATCCTCATTTGATTCTAAGTGTCTTTTATTGAACCTAAATGTGTCTTGTTATAATAGTGATTTGCTGCTAATATTCTAACAAGTGTTTCCCCTTTTAAACTGGAATAAAGCTATGTTCTATGATTGCATATGCTTAGAGATAGGAAAAATAAGGGCTCTTTTTTTTTTTTACACTATGTAAAAATGCTTTCCCATAACCACAGCCAAGGAAGGAGGAAATGCCACTTGGCAAATAAAGTAATACTAAGTGCAGTTTCTGGAACAGTTTATACTTTGTTCCTGAGAAATATACTGAGTATATATGATAGGATACTAGAATTGGCATCGGGGTGGGAGGGTGAAGATCTGATAGGGGAAAGGGGTGTTGATCCCCCAGGAATTTATTTTTAAAATATCTGCCATTTAGAACAATCTGGTCCATTTAAAGGGCAAACAATTTACTCTTCAGAAGTACCTATATCAGCCTCAGGGATGGACATCATTCCTGATGGGGATAATTTAGAAGTATCCATAGAGGGGGTGAGCAAGCAGGGAAATAATCTTCTGTTGGTGGCAGAATTTTAACAAGGGTCTCTGGTGAGCCCTTTTCAACACATTATGGTTTTATTGAAATATTCTTCTCAAAATACTGAACCACTGACAGCTCCTGTAATCGTGCCAAAAATTGAGTAAGGAATAAAAATAAAATGTTAACTTGAAATGTGTGAATAATTTTGATTTGATGATAACATCTATTGGAATCAAGGCCATAATTCAAAGCTGACTTGAAACACGTTCACATAATTCAAATTACACTAAATA
The DNA here is from genome assembly GCF_007399415.2 of Gopherus evgoodei. NCBI lineage: Eukaryota > Metazoa > Chordata > Testudines > Testudinidae > Gopherus > Gopherus evgoodei. Next base: position 46,278,523 of record NC_044332.1, read on the forward strand.
TCTCAAACTTTTTAGGTGTTGCTCTGATATGATGAGAGGAGGCTATGTTACGAGCTCATTTCAAACTTTCCTCTGATCTAACTGAAGATTAAAGACATCTTAGGTCCTACAACCTGAACCAAAGTGGGTCAAAGGACATACTAGGCTAGTGCTAAGTTGACTGCATAAGGTGCGCTGGGTGGTTAAGGTACCAAACTACAAGCAGATGAAATGTGTAAGCACCAAAAGAGAGAGTAGACTTGCTCAGGGTGACTTCAGGATACATAAGTAGGGAGTAAGGAAAGGAACATTTAGGCTGAATTTCCTGACAGTATGGTCTATTACACTGCGGACTAGAGTCCCCTAAGGGAAACAGTTGAAGCCCCAACTCTAGGCAGGACAAACACTGTCAGGACAAACTAGACAGGACAAAGCACTGAAGATAATATAGGGAGCATTGATACTCTGGTGATGGGGGGTCAATTCCATACTAGCATAGAATAGGCCTATTCCACCTCTAATTTCTATTTCAAACCAATGTTTCTTTACAAAATAAACCAGAGGCATTATCTACAGGAAGCTCAGCTGAATTACAGAAGACTTCTCTTGTATTTGCTCTAGCACCTCCCTAATGTTTTAACTAGAACTACGTTTACCAAAGACACTAGCTGAGTACTCTCCATTCCCAATGTATTTCCTCCCTGCCTAGTGCACTAGCGCAACAGATGTTTGCTTTTATGTGAAGTAGACTCTATTTTTCCATTGTTTTTATCATACTGCTGTTCCTGCTCCTGAACTCTTGACCGTGGCTGTCACTTAATGACAGCAAGGCTGCCAGTGGAATCGCTGTCCGTACTGTTAAGTGATCTATAAATCTATGATCAAAGAACTATGGTCAGGAGAAAGTAAGTGCAAAGTTGAAGGTGGCCAAACCATTTAATCAGACACTGTGAAAATATTGTCTTCCTCCAGGTACAAATGAGGTTCAGCACCACTATCATCAAGGAGACGCAAAAATTCTCTTTTAGGATGCATTAGGAGAGTGACCTGGCTAAGGGTTTCTGATGTTGCACTGAGGTTCTTAGGTGCATTTTGACACAAATGCTACAGCTTCAAATTTTTTTTACCAAAGAATCCAGGAACCAAAAATGCCAATGTTCTCACTACGTGTACCTTTGTTGTGGCCAAAAGAAGGCAACAGCAGAGGTGCTGACTGTTTAATATTTGCTTTTATTAGAAACCATAAGAGCAACTCGTTTCCTAGTCACCTGTGAAGCACACACTCTGTCCTCTTACAGTCCCTACAGAGGTGCCACTCAAACTCTGAACTGGACTCTGTAGTGAATTGGACAGGAGACAGATCAGAGTAGTGATACCAATTTTGTAAGATTCACTGAATACCTGACTGTAGCATTTTGCATTGGAGCTTTGACAGAGACAGGGTATGTCATGAGATGACTAGTCTATTGTACTGACTGGTTGGAAATGAAGTATTTTGTCACAAAGTACACAGAGTTCTTAGGTATTTTTTAATGTTTGAGGTGAGTTTATTCTCGTTCATGCTTTTTGGAGTCTGATGACTGGTCTCCACCCAGAAGCCATAAGTTACCGTTCAGGGCATTTCAGAGTCTTTGCCTATATTTCCTTCTCAACAAGACAAATCCTCACGATAGATACAGCTGCTGTGTGCCACTTAGGACATTTTAAAAACAGTTTAGTATTGCCAGAGTGGCCAGCTAGGGATTCCCTTAATGCAGGAGAATCCCTTGATGGCATAAAGCCAGCATACAAGCTCTAAATATATATCTCCTAGAGCCACAGTGTAGAGGGTATGTCAGGGTATATCTGGGAGGGTAAAGGCACGTTTGGAGCACTCTGTGCTTTGGTGATCTCCAACTGATTCAATTTTCCCTTGGGTCTAATTTATACCAGGGAATAAACCAATTCCCAGCAATCCCATGGATTAGAGGAAACACAAAAATGGCATAAAGACACTTTTGCACCTCTCCCCTTGGGTCCTGCACAGCTTGGCAAGAGTGGACACTATGTACAGTCTCCCTTGGCTTGATCTTGCAGTCTGCTCTGAGCACACAAACATATACAAGCTCATACTCAGCATGAAATATGATTAAAAACTCTTGTTCTGATATTATGTGTTTTCATAACTCCACAGGCTCCAGTACAGAGTGAGCTTCATTTAGTTTATAGTGGATTTGGGTACAATATTAGAGTTTAAGTACATGTCGTCTTCTACCTGCCTAAGGAGGTGATTTCAGGGTGGTAAAGATGACTAAGTCTAATGAGTGAACAATAATTAGCATGTGAGCTGAAATTCCAGGAGCCTGAAGGAGTTTGTTTGCAAGAATCTGAAAAAAAGATTGTTTTGTTCTGAAATAGCCAGAGGCCAGACTGGTAAGAGTATCAGGAAAAAGGAGGAAGAGTAAATGAGGTAATGAGGGACCTATTCTGCCATCAGATGCTGAACATACACAGCTATTTTCCATTCAATTTAAATCAGAGATCCTTAAAATTGGCTGTCTAGTTTTTCCCCCTTTCACATACATGTTGATTTTAGTTTTGTCCTGCTACTAAACAGATCATAGATAATGCAAATAGGTGAGGAACAAAGAATTTTATCTAGGCTCAATGAACAAGTTACTCCTATTCTCTTTTCCTACGTATACAATATTTATTACATTATATGCATGAAGCCAGATTAATTGCAATGTTTCAGCTGAAGTTAGTAAAGTTTCACCAAAGTTAGTAAATCTGATTAATGCTCCTGTAGCAACTTAAACTCAGTCCCCTTGCATTACAAGAGGGCCTCTCAATTCATGAAGGCACAGTTTATGCAGTACTACAAAATGCATTAAAAGTTACAGAAAGACATGCAGTTTGATTACACATCAAGAGCACACCGATGTTACATTAGAAATCACCATACATCTCAAGGGACAGAGTTAAGGGTTTTTTTAATCAGGAAATTATCCAGTAGAACCTGGTAGATGAGTATTTGCCTATCTATGCCCTTTCATATTTTTCTCATTTAAGACCTCAAGAACTCTCCCAAATGTCAAATTCATCTGCAATTCCCTCTTCAAGCATCCCATCCTGACCATGGTTGCAGTTACAAAACCCTTGATACATCCTATGTCTAACAAGCACCTGGTTCTAATATCTATCTGACAAACATAGTCCTGTCCACCCTCAGCTGCTGAGTACGCCTCTCTCTCATATCTTGTCCAGAGCCAAGACTATCCCTTTGTCCCTTCCTCCCAGCTATCCAAGTGCTGTCATACTTTCCTCCCAACTGTAAATCATTCCATCATCATCCATCCCCAAGTGCCCATTTCCCAACAAAAGACAAGCACCCAGTCCCGGTCTGCCATCTCTCAGAATGCATGTAAGGCAAAGCACTTAAGCATGTGCTTAACTTCAAGCATGTGAGTAGTGTCACAGACTTCAGTAAAACTATTCACATAGTTAACTACAAACAAGTATGGCCAAGAACCTGCAGTGCTGATTCTGGGTCCATGCAAATCATGTAGCTTCTGGCTGTATGTGTCACATGTCACATGACCAGAGAGGCTGCCACAGGCATCACCTAAGAGATACTGTCAGGGCCTGCACTGCCTGCTTCCAGTAAATCCTACAGCAATAGCAGCTGCATCCACCTTCCCTAGCCATACAGAGGAGTCAAATCAGACCTTGCTGCCCTATGTAGAGGCACAAAACTAATATTACTCCTTCCCCAAGAGCACCAGAAGGGGGAACAGTCAGAGCTCAGGAGATTGAGCAGATGCAATGGATGCAGAGAAGGAGGCACAAAGGATATGAGTGAGTTGGGCATTAGGGGGCAGTGTGCATGCTTGAGGGTTTTGACTGAGTCCTAGGGAGATGCGAGATGAGGCCGCGTTTTAATGTGTAGTAGAGTTTGGTGTTTGAGGGTTAGAATACATGTGGAAAGTGCATACTGGTTGGGAATTTTTCAATGAAATGTTTCTCTGCTGAAAAATGCTGATTTGTCTAAACAGAACTAAACAGGAGTCATAAAATTTTTTAGGAAAAAAAGTTTTGAGATAGTAGAAATGTCCTGTGTCAAAATTGTCAAACCAGAAAGTTTTGCTTCATACAGTTGAAATTACTTAGTTACACTAAAAAAGATTTTAAAAAGAAAAAAAAGTTGAAATCAAAACCAAATGCTTTGATTGACCCAAACCAAAAAGTCTCAGGTTATCTTTGCCCGAAAAATTTTGAGATGGGAAACATTTTCAAAATTTTGAAAGTTTTTGCAGGATAGGAAAACAGTTTTCTGCCCTGCCCTCCATGAGACATCAGCGGGAAGATGAGTGATAGAGTGGAGGAGTAGTTATTGGCTTCTTTCTTTTCCAAGAAAAGTAGTGTCCCATAGGTCTTTCTCAAACTTCCTCAGCAAATTGGTAGAACCAGCTCTGAGACCTTGTCGCCACAATCACAGCAGTCCTAGCTTTCAAAAATATGTCATTGTTCTCTCTCTCTCTCTCTCTTTCAGTTTTCTATTTTGCTGATCTTAGACATAGGAGCTAAGGTTTTAGTGCTGAACTATAAGGGATATTTAGTCAGGCTTCTCTAAGGCTAAAATAGAACGGAAATGTTATATACCTGGGTTTACTTTACGTTACACATCTAATGAAATGAACAATTTACATCTACTCCTTTCATCAAGCATGTAAGTAAAGTGATTTGGGACAAAACAAGGGGTTCATTTTAAGGCTATTAACTTTGACAGTCCTAGATGACAGACTATAAAACTCTATAAGCTCTAACCATTTTTGTTACCTGTCTATGAACCCCTTCTGTTTCAGCTGTATGTTTTTTGAGTTTTGGTGATCAATATTGTAGGATGTTATCCATTTGCTTTCCTTTTAGAAACGATCAAATATTATCAGCACTTCATTCCGAATTATGCCACAATGACAGTGCCACGGGATCAGTTATTCCCTATAACACCTCCTGAGAACAGGCCAGAGTGTCTTTGGAAATAGTCACAGAACTGAAAACGTCACTCATATTCCCGCTAGTGCTTATTAATTTTTCCAGTGGATGCTCAGAGATTGTGGTAACTTGAGATGTGTCAGAACTGACCACAGGGACTATTTTCTTTGAAACTTAGGACAGAGCAGACATGCTATTTGCATCCCAAGTTTAACCCCTACATTGCATAATGAAAAGCAATAGTGTGTTTGTTGGCTTCTGAGAATGAGTCACGGATCTCGGATATGCTCATATTTGGATCACCCATGTTTAACAGCTCATCTGGCTGCTTCAGGCTTTGGCTACGGGCCAGCTCACAATGATAGCTGGGCACAACTATGTTATAATTTCAGATGACTATTTGTGACAAGCTGCTAGCAGGGTGATAGTCCTTTTTCCATGGTCCATGCCTACAGATTATTGTAAGCACTATGAGACCAGGCTCAGTTCTGCTCTGAGTTATACCTGTGCAACTACACTGACTTCAACAGGGTTTTATTGGTCTAACTGACAGCAGAATTTGTCCCATTGTCTTCAGCTAAATAAGACAGAAAGAGGTAGGGATAATATAATAGAAAGTTAGCTAAAGAGTTTCAGTGAGACTCATTGCATAATCAGTGGAAAGCCTTCTCTATCTGAGGTGGCCTCATTGTGACCAATGCTTTAGATAAACCATTCTTTGAAATATTTCTGCCTTGACTTATTATCAGACTACATGATCACTGGTCTTACCTATCATTGCTACTTAGTTTTATCAATCGCATAGTGCCAACAGTGTGCTTATCCCTTTACATACAAATAGGGTGACATGGTCCCTGGCTTGAAGAGTTTATAATTCAGATCAGAAATTCTCAGATATTTTCGTAGTGCGGACCATATCTTAATAAAGATATTGTGTTTGGAACCACCTCCACTCCCATTCACAATCACATCACTTATTTGTAGTAACTACAGGGATTATTTACATGGAAAAGTAATATTATTAAAGCAGTGCTGTATTATTATTATTATTATCATTTTTAACACGATAACAAGAGTAAACTACCCCATGGGACCAGCCACCTCTACACAGCCTATGAGCAGCCACTCCAGGGACCACAGTTTCAAAACCACTGATCTAGAGAATCTTACTGTGATGGATTCGGTCACAGAGATCCCCTTGGGACTGTCACCTGATGTGCTGAAATTACCTCTGAGCCCATTTTCCCTGCCAGCTTGAGACTTCCAGAACCCTGCCTTATTGAGCCAGACATGTTAGCTTGCTGCAACCCAGACCCTGGATGTGGTCCACACTCCCAAAGCTGCAGACTTAACTGAAAACAGCTCAGCAGCCAGACACCCAGTTCCCAATGGGATCCAAACCCCAAATAAATCCGGTTTACTCTATATAAAGCTTATATAGGGTACATTCATAAATTATCTCCCCCTCTAACATTGATAGAGAGATATGCACAGCTGTTTGCCATCCCCCCCACCCCCCCGGTATTAATCGCTTACTCTGGGATCACTAATAAACAAAAGTGATTTTATTAAGTATAATCCTTTATTAAGGATTTAAGTTATTTCAAGTAATAACAAACAAAACAAAGTACATCACCAAGCAAAATAAAGCAAAACCATACACGTCTAAGCCTAATACATTAAGAAACTGATTACGGGTAATAGCTCACCATCAGAGATGTTCCAATAAGCTTCTTTTACAGACTAGACTCCTTCCTAGTCTGGGCCCAATCCTTTCCCCTGGTACAGTCCTTGTTAGTTTCAGCAGACATCTCAGGTGGTAAGCCAGTGTTTTCTCATGACTGGCAGCCCTTTTGTCCTGCTCCACCCCTTTTATAGCTTTGGCACAAGGTGGGAATCTTTTGTCTCTCTAGGTCCACACCCCTCCTTCTAAATGGAAAAGTACCAGATATAAGATGGATTCCAGTATCATGTGACATGGTCACCTGTCTTGTGAGACCCCAGCGTCCATTCTTCCTGGACTGGCCCACAGGTATACAGGAAGGTTTGCAAGTAAACAGAGCCATTTACAGTTCATTGATTCTGAAGAACCCTTAATGGCTTTTACATAATACGTTTACATCATTAATACAAGTTTCTATCTTATTCTCCTAACTCCAGACATAGAAATAATACATGCAATCAAATAGGATGAACACACTCAGTAGATTATAAGATTGTAATGATACCTTACAAGAGACCTTTTGAATAAAGCATATTCCAGTTACATCATATTTACATTCATAAGCATATTTTCATAAAGCATATGGAGTGCAATGTCCCACTTACATTCTTTGAATCTTCTACTTTGTATATAGTGGACCTCAATTTATTTTTTCTTATACATGTAAGGTATGTTTAAAACAGAGAGAAATGAAGCATATTAAAATAGAAGTATGCCATTAGGAGGCCAGGGGCAGAAACAAATGCATTATTAGAATTTTAAAAGGAGAACACAGAAGTTATGGGGTTCATCTCATAAGGAGGTCATATTATGCACCATTTTGCATTATCAGACATATAAGCACATCATAATAGAATAATAGCCAGTATCCTAGATTGCTGGCAAGGAACTATTTACAGGTTGAGAATTTGAAACTAAAAGCCATTTTCAGCAGCAAAAAGCTAAAAAGATAAACTCTTTTTTGAACCTTTAGAAACTTATGATGCAAGCTAACAAAACAGAGCAGGAAAATAGCACATTGATCTTCAATTAAGGGCTAAAGAAAATGTGCTCACAGCAAAGCTTGAGGAGTATGTAGTGTACGCAATTTATAAGAAAATTTCTTGAACAGGAAAGGCAATGCTCGGATGTGGCATAAGCATTTTTCTCAAACTTTTGTTTCTAAAATAAATTAGTAAAAGAACTGTTGCATGCTGCCAGTACAGACAATTTTTTCATCAATTTTTTTTCGCTATATGATATAGCTCAAAGAACACTTAGTATTTGAAACACCTGTGATTACATGATGCTTAAGATTCAGAAGGCCAAACAGTAATCCCTGAGATATTGGTCCTTGGTGCCATCTTGTGTTGATACTGTATGCTCCTCAGTGTTTAAAGAGGCTGATTTTCATAGTGCTATGCTGTTCTACATCTGCTTCTGTGTGCCTGTGAGAAAAACACAGATCCATCTGTTCAATACCCAAGAATGACTAATTTTTTTAAAAACAGACCTCTGCCACCACTGTCCTAGCAGCTTGATTGTGAAAATCAGTGATTTTCAAAGATTTTTTTTTCCCGTAAAAAGGCCTGTAGTGTGAAAAGTGCTTTTTACTAAAGTAGTAGGGAGAGGTAATGCTGTTGCGTTTATAGAAATACCTCCCAAGAGTTACTGACCAGTTGGCATCACTGTATGTCTTTTTAAGTTCTGTAAAAAAAAAAAAATCTGAGCATGCCAATGTTTACTTTTTAACACAGGATATCTTAGAAACAGATATAGTTTCTGTATAGAAAATATACAGCAAACAAAACGGATGCCCACATTTTCAAACTTCAGTGCCTAATGTGAGTCAAAGTGTCCCAAAGTGTCTTACTTTTCAAAGGTGGTGAGCACCTGCAACTCCTTATGAAGTAAAGAGTTTGAGTTTAAAAATCAAGGCATTTATTTCAGTGTTAGGGATTTAGGTAACTAACTTAAGGTAGTGTCTTTAAAAAGGTGATTTTTTTGTGATCCATTTAGGGAAGAGCAACCAAAGAGGGAAAAACAAGAACTTATCTGAATCTTTGCTGTGTACTCAAATTGATTTTACTGTATATAGAACTGTTCTGAAGCATGAAAGAGTTGGGTGACATTTTATTTGTATGTGTTTTAATATCTGTACACTTCCTACTTTTAACTAGGCTGGAAAGCAGAAATACTGTAGTGCAAGCTGAGGTATTCTTTTGGTACTTCAATATGACCCATGCCAAGAAGTGCTAAAGATCTCACAAGAAAACCAAATCTCTTGAATTTACCAGGATGAATTCTCACTCAAATAGGATGATATAAATTTATCAAAACTTCTGAACCAAGCCTTCAAATCTTTTGACATTCACTCATAACATACAGTAGTTTCAATAACATTTGCTGCCTTTACTCCCTGTTAGCATGCTTCACTTCCCTCATTGAACCAGTTATTAACCCTTATTTTTCCCTTTCTGAGCATGTAGCTGTGGCTCACCTCTAACTTTGTTAAATTGCTTTACTTTTTAATCACATCTGCTATAAGGTGTTAAATTAATAACACAGGAAACTGAAGTCTTTATCCAGAGGATAAGAGCAGCAGATATGGCACAGCACAAATTTCTTTATACTCCCCTGTCTGTATTTAGATTAACATAAAACACACTCAAGCCCTAATCTAGGTGCTTTTGCCATGTACTAAAACAATAGCCACATACTACAGTCAAAAACAAACCTAGTAGCCTCCTCAAAGCTAACAAGTGGAAAAAAACATCAACACTCCAGGCATTGATCCCATCCATCAGTGCATAAATCCCAGACCTCAGCACACCTCTCCCGCCCCAAAAGCCTAGGAAGAGATATGGGCTTTGTAGCCTTATCTACTGACTATATGCTTTTACCTCTGACCTGGAGGGACCAATCTTAAGAGTGAGAATGTAGTTCAACCTTCATGTACATTTGATCCTTGAACTTTCTGCTGTGTATCAACTAGCCCTAACTATGGTGTCTGAGGTAGATGACATTCTTCTCTTAAGTAAACAGAATCCATCCAACTTTTACATGTGATACCAACTATTTTCTATCAGTACAGACCTAGCAAGCTTCAGACCTTGATCTAGGAGAGAAGCATTTCGATCTCTATTAATTATCCTCTCTCTCTGACACCCACCCACACACCACCAGCACCTTGGATTGAATGTAAAAATGCATTCACATTGTCACATGCTGTTATAAGCACGCATTGGTGGCTTGTATATCCCTGCACCCTGATTCTCTACTGTCTTGCACCTACTCTAGGTATAAATCACTACCAAGTCTGAATGGCAGAATTTTACACCCACTTTGTCAAGGTGTTCATGATTACAAAAAGGGCAAGGCGGAGAAGAACCAGAGCCAAGGTTTTTTCTCTCTAGCTCTCATTCAGTTACCTGATTCACCTCAGTGGAATTGGTCTGGTCTTATGAAAAAGGTCTAACAGTGTAATCTGCTGACAGTTAGTAAGTGGCACTTATGTAACCATATCTCTGCTGTAGTCATGAGGCAGATAGGTACCCACTGATTTTGAGCTATTCTAATAATTTTGGACCATCACTATTAAGATTAAGAGTCATCAGTTCGCCTGGAGTTGCATTTCTTGTAATAAGACATATACATGGCTCAGCTACATTAATGCATCTGTTAGTCACAAAGTGTTACATGGAAGATGTTGTCAGAAAAATCCGACACTCATACTGTAATGAAATATGTTATATACTGAAATGCACATTCAATGCCTTCATTCTTCTGATGATGCATCTCTTTGAATCTGATTCAAAGCCAAATGGAAATATTTGTATAGTTTCAGAGAGCTTTGCATCAGACCCTTAAACTGTCAAACAATAATTAACTTATCTTTCTAATAGGGAAGATTGTTAGGCTTTGTGTATGAGCAGTTCTCTTGCCTTGTATCTAACCCCTTGCTCTTTTCCTTTATCCAAGCTAACAAAACTTGCATTTTGGATTTTGTGAATAATATTAATTAGCATTTCACATGCTAAAGATGAATTTGAAAGTGCACTTAATTATGATCAATTACAAGATTTTATTCAATAAGTGTCTGCCTGCTTTTTATTCATCTTTCATGCATGGCAAACAAAATGCTAGAAGTCTGTGCATTATTATTTTAAAATATCCAACATCTCTTAAATGCCTTTACAGAATACACCATTCCTCCGATTTCAAATACTTCATTTCTCATGGAACACTCGAATAAGGACCTAGCTGGCTAGTAAGGTGACTTCTTCACTATAAGCCGGCTATGTCTAATTATAAAAGATGAAGGCTTTGGAAATTTACATAATTGCTAGCTCTAGTAGGGGTCGGTAACATATTTGCATTAGCTACTTATGCTTCATACCAACACTTTAAAGCACCACTTATCAAATATAAGTCTACCAAGTCAGAGGTGCTTAGGTGTCTAAATATTGTAACCTGTTAAATATAGTTAGTACCTCCTATTTATATCGCTAAGAGGTACACAGGCTTTAAAAAAATAAAGGTGTTTGCTTTGTTTTGTTTGACACTTAGATAAGAAGGAAATAGGTACTTCAGAAAGATCACAGATAGGATTTAAAATGTTCTATTCCTTTAAAATAAATTTGTCTTAGCTACCAAAAATGTTTTGGTAATGTTCAATTTAATTCATACCTTAGGATATTCTTCTGATTACTGCTATGTCTCAATCATTAATCTTTCATTCTAGATACAGGAATTGATGTAATTTTGTTCCTTAACAATTTACAGGACATTAGCAGCTACTATTCTTCTGGTCCAATTGTAACTTCATAATAACTGAAATATCCACTGCATGTGTCCAACATTAATTTCCTCCTTTCGTATAGCAGGAAAATTCTATTGGACTTACAGCTACATGACGTACAGACTATATAACATAAAACAATAGAGGAGCACGTACATTTCAAATTCTCCATGCTTAAAAAAAGAGCAAGATTATGTTACAAACCCATCTTTTTCTTATTACGCTCAACGTCAGCAAGCACTCTTTGGGAATCCTGACACTGAATGTTTCTTTTCTCTCATTTTTATTGTATATAGTGATTCGATGGTTTTTGAACTCTGGATCAATTTGGTGACACTGTGGCTGATCTTATTTATCTCTGCTTTGCTTGGCCTCTTTCATTCTGAGGCTTCAGTCTCCCATTTTCCTCCAATGGTTCATTAGACTTGCTCTCTTTTAGCCTTTTTACTCTCTCTCCTTTCCCCCTCCCCCCGACACTGAACTCCAAGTTGCTTTATTTCATAGGTTCCCCTATAGGTTAAGCCTAAACTCTTATCCCCTCTTCTCTAACTCACAGTCCGTATTTGATTCTGTGTTTTTTTAACCCTCTCTATAAATAACTAGGCCTGGGTACAGCCCTAACAAATATTAAATTTTTGAAAGACTGAAGTCCCCCACAAGAACCAGAGACTGTGATATGGAAACTTCTGTTAGTTGTTCAGAGAAAGGCTCATCTACTTCATTCTCCTGGTCTGGTGGTCTATAGCAGATGCCCACCATGACATCGCCCTTCTTGCTCTCATCTCTAAACTTAAACTAAAGACTCTCAACAGGCTTTTCTCCAGATTCATACTGGAGCTCTGAGCAATCATACTGCTCTCCTTCATATAGTGCAACTCCTCCACCTTTTCTCCCCCATTTGTCCTTCCTGAACAGTTCATACCCATCCACGACAGTACTCCACTCACATGAGTTATCCCACCAAGTCTCTGTTATTCCAATCACATTGTAGTTCCCTGACTATGCCAGGACTTCCAATTTTTCCTGCTTGTTTCCTAGGCTTCCTGAGTTCGTGTACAGGCACTAAGATAACTAGCCGATTGCCCTGTGTTCTCAGTGTGAATCAGGAGGCCTCCCCTGTTTCATCCCCCTCCTTGTGTTTCCTCCTGGTATCCCACTTCCCCACGTATCTCAGGGCTTAGGTCTCCATCTCCCTGTGAACCTAGTTTAGAGCCCTGCTCACTAGATTAGCAAGCCTGCCTGCAAAGATGCTCTTTCCTCTCTTGGTTAGCAATCCTTCTTCCTGGAACAACATCCCATGATCAAAGAATCCAAAGCTCTCTCTCCAACACCACCTGCATAACCATGCATTTATTTCTACAACTTGATGGTCCCTACCTGGGGGAGGATGGACGAGAACATGACTTGTGCCTCAAACTCCTTTATCCGTCTTCCCAGAGCCACATAGTCTACAGTGATCCACTCAAGCTCATTCTTGGCAGTATTATTGGTGCCCACATGGAGAAGTAGGAAGGGATAGTGGTCCAAGGGTTTGATCAGTCTCGGCAGACACTCCATCACATCCTGAATTCTAGCTCCAGGCAAGCAGCACACTTCTCAAGTTTCCCGGTCTGGACGGCAGATGGATGTCTCCATCCCCCTTAGGAGGGAGTCCCTGACCACCACAACCCATCTCTTCCTCTTGGGAGTGGTGGACATGAAACTCCCATCCCTAGAACAATGCAACCCATGCCTTTCGGTCAGTGGGGTCTCCTTCTGATCCTTTCCCTCAGATGACTCTTCCAAACCATTCTCTGCCATACTACCTGCGCAGAAAGCCTGAAAAGGGTTTCTTACCTTTATCTGCACTGAGGCTACATGGATCTCCTCTTTCTTCTTCTCAAGATCACATGCTGCCAATTTTCTTGTTCTTAGAACAATAGATTTTTTTTTACGCAATAAAGAAAAACTGTTGTTAACGTTATGAGGAAGACTAACAGTAATTAAATATGTTCATTGCACTGTTTTATTTATGCTTCTTTCTGCTCAGTGCATATTACTGCTTGTTTCTCTTCTGCTGTTTTAATATTGGGATGATTCCTGCACTCAGTTCTCAGGCAAATCTCTCATTGACTTTAATGGAACTTTTGCCTGAGTAAAGATTGCTCTGAAGTGTGAAATGTTTTGCAAAGCTCTAATCACAAAGTGTTTCAAAGGAGCAACTTGTCCACCTCATGTTCAATACATCTGTTAATGATAACTGCTCAGTCTCCAGTTAATTTCCTTGCCAAGTAGATCATGAGCTACTTAGCACTATTTTGGAGAAAATGAGACCCTGGAGCAAATTCACCCCTGGTGTAAGTGGGCAACATTCTTCAACGGAGTTTACGTCGTTGGTGACTTTGGCCCTCAGTTTTGGGTCTTTCTGAATCTAAGATGTTTGCAATTTGTTGTAGCCTTGTTGGTCCTGAAGAAGAACTCTGTGTAAACTCAAAGCTTGTACTTTCATCAACAGAAATTGGTCCAAGAAAAGATATTACCTTTCCTGCCTTGTCTCTCTGAATCTAAGATGGATATTTTGAGCTAACACAACAGCAGCTGCAAAAAGAATAGAAGCATCATACAGAAAAGCCCCAAATCTAATCTACATATAGAAATATGGCACAAAATAAAAAGAAACACAGTAGGGGAACAATGAAAATACTAGTTACTAGGGTAACCAGAACTGTTAAATTTACCATGGCTAACTGGTTTTGAAACTATAGCTGATGCTAACAGGACTTAAAATGGAAATTTCTTACTGTGCCCCTGAGGATCACACAATACATACACCTTGGTGTGATGAGTTTTTAGTCACTGGGCATATTTTAGGTGCCTACAGTCCAAAAGCAACATGATGTCTGTCAAGTTAAGTGCATGCATAAGACTTGCAGGTTCAGGGCCTGAATTGCCTTTCACTCCCTTGTTAGTAAAAAACATTTACCGAGCAGTATCACATTGTCACCTCCTAGGGAATTTCCTTACATTAACATCTTCAAAAATCAGCTGTTTAAAAAAAACAAATAAGGGGGGGGAATATAAAAAGATATTTCTTTGAAGTATCTAGGTTCTTCCCAAGATGTGGAAGCTTCAAACGAGTTCCCAGCAGAGTGACATATGCTCTAGTTTAAACTAAAGGTAAATGGAAAGATTCTAAGTACTTGGCCCGCCCATGAAGGACTCAAATTGGCTGGTTTGGTAGAACTGTCACACAAATACTGCTTCTCTCCTCCCTCCCACAGAATAAGAGCCTGGTTATGCATTGCTTGTGCAATTTTCAGTGGGAGTTTTGCATACACAAGGGTTTGGTGTACATTTTTTAAAAGGTAGAAACTGCCTGCTATGCGAAAGCCTCAAGAGGAACTTCCTTATATTTAAGGTGTGTACTTTTTTTTTTTTTATTTTTTTTTTTTTAGATATTTACATGTTAACATTTCTGTTACTCATTTTAGTAGAACTCTGGCTATGAGAGCTCCCCCTCCAATAGCAGGGTTGCTACATAGATATTATCTAGCATTGTCCAGTCTAGTTTTACAAGTCTTAGGAGCTGGAGCTTGCCATAGTTCAGTAGCTCTCACGTTTGGGGAATTTTTTCTCGAATATTTAGCCTATAGTACCTTTTTTTTTGCTCCCCTTCATAAAATTACTGTAAATGAAAGCCCTTTTATGATCCTCAGCAACCTATATTTATTTTTATTTTTATATTGATATTTATTTTAACTGAAGTTTCATCTTGATATTTTCAGCTTTGTACAGAATGTGGCATTTATAATGGTGATACTGATGTATTTGTATCTATACTTTGGCTATATCCACAGGGAATTAGGGAGGCCAGTGGTGCAGACCAGAGACTGAACATCAGGATAACTGGATTCCTTTTCTGGATCTGCCACTGACTCACTCTGTGACATTGGGCATGTCAATAAAGCCTGTATTGCAGTTTAAGCCACAGTTCTCAGCAAGGGGGTGAGGAGAGACTCTACCTTAGCCCTGGGTGAAATTTTGTATTAATTGAAGTCAAAGGCAAAACTCTTACTGACTTCAGTGACGCCAAAATTTCACCCATTGTGCTTAGGCAGTCGTTACTGCTACACCCTTTAAAAGGGTGCCAGGTGTCCACTGGTTGAACTTTGCCCCCATATAGCTTTTTAGCACTGTTACCATCAAGGATAAACACTGTGGCTGCTTCTCATATGTGAGGTAAAAGGGTAAAGTTTAGTCTAGCATTCACTCCTTTCTATGCCTCAGACTGCAAATCTGTAAAATGGGAATAATAATTCATCTCTACCTCACAGGAGTGCTGTGAACTTTATTTAGTGTTTGTGAAGCTTTGTCAGATCCTCAGCTGAAAAACACTAAAGAACTGCAAAGTACTCGTCTTACTGAGATGCAGATTAATATTGTAATACTGTCACTCCAGCTCGTTACTCTTCTCAAGTAATGATTAGATTAAATTTGTTTTCTATTCAAAACTCATTTTCAGAATTGGAAAATGTACATTAACAACAAATATTCTTTTTCAAGGCTAGCACTTTCCAGGTCTGATTCCCTTCTCACTTATAGTTTTATGCCAATGTAACTCCAGTGACTGCAGCAGTTGTCCCTGATTTCCACCAGTGTATCAGAGGGGCGAATCAGGTCTCATATATTTCTGTTCGATCTGAAAGAACATTTTCCGACGTTAGTTTCCAGTGGTACCAGTCTTTCCTTAATATATGGTACAAAATTCTGAAATGCATGAAATGTTCAAAAATCATGTAATTTTACCTGTTATATTGTTCTGTTTGTGTAAGTAAAGTTGCAGGTATTTAAAATTTGTGTTAAGGAATAGGGCTCTTTGTTTCTGTTATTTAGAAACCAATAGGCTTTAAGGGTATATTATTGCATGAAAATGGTAAGCTGTAGTTCATGACCTAGATCTAACCATTACTTTATCAGTTGCAATGGACAATTAAGTGACTGAGTAGTGAAACTGACATTGAAGAGCAGATTTTGCCTCCAAGCAGCTTTCAGGATTTAGATTTCACTATATCATGTTCAGAAAGGTCAGAGCTCCGGCCAGATGACCAGTATAGAAGTGCAGATGGCACTGTATGTCACCTGACTGCTATGGGCCTCCACAACCTGCTGCAGAGGGCTGAAGTTCACAGAAAGGTTACAGACATATACAACTGCAGTGCATTACGGGTTTGTGAGCAACATGGCACTCCTTTTACTGAGCTGGAATACAAGAAATGTGTACAGTAACCAAAGCCAGAGGTGCAATGACAGATTACAGTCACAGACACAGCAGGGATGTCACTCAGACACAGAGCGTCAAATCGTTATTTCTGATCAGTACCAAATATATGAATACATGGTTAATAGGCATACTCTTCACCTCTCCCAGTTACATAATCTTCCCTTTTCCTTTCCTCCTCCGCAAAATATTAGCGACTCAATTTTTAAAATAGTTAGCAAATATATGTGCAAAATACATGTCTGTTTGTGCAGGTGACATGATATTTGTCTATGCAAAACAGATAACTGCATGCAGGTGACCAGCACTGGTCATTTCATTTGTATAATTCCCTGTCACAGTCAGACTTTCTTGGCCTGCTGCCTCTCTATACAGTTGGCCCTCTTTCTGTGCCATGACCCAATTTGCATGTTCAGTTATGGTATGCACACACACTTTAGGTACACATTTTGCAAGTGCAATCATGCATCTAACCATTAAAAAACAAAACAAGTGTGCTATGGCCCTGTTTTGAACTTTCTAGAAAATAGCACAGAATAGCTTGCCTCATTCTGAAAATGAATTCAAAGGAGATCCAGCCAAAGTCTGAAAGCTACCTTAGCTAGTTTTGTGGATATTTCTAAGGAGAGCTTAAAAAGAAGAGATATTATTTGATGGCTTCTGCAAGATGACCCATCACAAGTCTCACTATCTGATTCAGACTGGCTATAATTTCATGCTAGGAGTCTGGGGAAACCAATTTTCATTTAAAAAAAAAAACCCTAATCCTGGCCAGAGTTGGATTAGAAATGTCTATCTTTCAAAAGTGCTGGACAGGTGAAAGATTATTCTTGGCTGATTACTCTGCACTCATCAAAAACAGTTGGTTCACAGTCTCAGAGTCTCCCTCCCCCAAAATAATGAGATTGGCTTAAAATTGGGTGATTTAAAAAAATAAGTTTTGGGTCATTTTCTTTGCTCTCTGGGTTTTGAACCTTTAGGGCATATTTGGGTCACATTTTCAAGATTTTCTTTCCAACCACAAGGGCTACAAACTTCGAGATTCTCACTCAATCACTTATATCCAGGACCTGTGGCTCTAAGTAAAAGACGAAATTTCAAGAGACTCATGACAATTCATGAGAGTTTAGAACACTGCCTGTCAATCCCTAGCCTCTAGGGAAGACACACACTGGCAGGTCAAAACGAGCACTTTCAGGACCAGTAAGCTTTTGTAAACCATGGTCCCAAATCAATGCTTACAAATAAAAAGGTTATGCCCCTTAGTTTTCAGACAGCCCATCTGCACTCACTCACCAACACTCACTTGTCCTCCACACCAGCTACAATGGTTACCAGCTACCTGAAGGTTCAACACTGATAGGGACTGTCCCCTGCCCTGCAGCAGGTGTCCTGTGCTTTGGTGAAGAGGGACAGTGTCTGACTGTGCTGGGAAAAGCTAGTTGTCTGTCTGTCTTTCTATAATGAAAGATATATCCATTGTAGCTAGAGTTCGTAGCATAGTATCCTGAACCGTAATCCATCAGGTCCTTTGAACTCTCCCCATCTCTGAACCAATTGTTTTTGATGAGTGCAGAGTAATCAGCCAAGAATAACTGCCCATGTTTCACCTGTCCAGGCAGCTAAGATTTTTCACCAGATATCTCAGGCCTCCCCCTCTCTCTATCAGCAGTCACAGTCCCCCACGGCATCCTCAATTCCCATCCCCCTCTATTTTCCACTTCTCCACCAGTACCCTCCATTCCCTATTTTCACATGTCCTTCTTCTCTCCTAGCAAGCCCAGATCCCTCCTTTGTTCTAGCCATAGCACCCTTCACATCCCAGCTCCACTAGTAGCTCTTTTCTTGCCCTCTTTAACCACAGCCAACCTCTCTCCTCCAAGAGCCCCAGGACTGTATTCTGATCTCAGTCCAAACACCATCTCTCTTTATGGTCTTTGGACCAGACCACTCTGCCTATAATTATCATCGCTACGTAGGGTAATTCATTAATAAAATACACCACTATTTCTCCCTTTATCTCAATACTTCACAGTAGGGTTGTTTCCCAGAGTTGTTCCAAGGCTGTTTTTACTCCCGGAGAAGAAATGTTACAAATACATTTTATAACTTTTATAGATAAATTCCCACCCTGAAGCTTATGGAACACTATATAAACAAAAACTGGGTAAATCTTACTCTTCAGTACAAACCGTGTTATACTTTGTAAAATCACTCTCTGACTGCACATAATGTACTGCAGCAACAAACACTCAGATTTGGGAAGAGGCTCACACTACAGGCCTTCAGTGAGCACTGTTGGACAATGATTTGATGGTCAGAAACTAATATTGGATTGTCCAGAAAGTCACCTTCACGTTCATGTAATTAAATGCATGGAGTACAGTGACATCTATAGGAGATTCTGTGTTGCTGCAATAAAGCTTGTTTTTCCTTGATGCTTTGTGTATACATAAGTTATTTCACAACAAAAATCTCTGTTATCCAAAATGTATCAGGAAAAGGTAAATTAAACATCAATATTTTAATGCCTGCGAGGTCTCTCCTGAGAGTTAAAATGAACTAGAACACATTCTGTAAAATACACTCAAACACAGCTGTAAAAGCTGATGGGAAAAAGAACAATTGCTATGGTAACCATTTAATGGAAATAAAAGAACATGGAAAGTAAGGAAACAAGAGAAGGAGAAGAGTATACTGGATTGACAGAGGAACACGAACATTTTGACTGAAACTTCTATAGTAAATACTGCTTAATGCACTGAATGAGAGAAACATGCACATGGAATTCAAAACATGGTAAATGAATGGCCCTATTGTGAATGCTGCATTGCTCTGTACCTTTCTGTCGATCTTTGAACAAGATGCTATTGGGGTAACTCTCATATTGAACAGGTGCCCCATTTGCCCCTCCTACAGTGAAACCTGCCGGAGAAGGTGGAGGGGGAAGAAGTCTCTGAAGTTTCCCCCGAGAGAGAGATGTGTCCATTAGTTGCATCAGAGACTTGACGTTTGCTGCTCTGAGGACTAGCCATGGGCTGGTCCCCAATCTCCATGGATCCAGAGGCACAAGTAGGAGGGCATGGCTCCGACACAAAGGCTTTGTGACCACCAGCTCATTGCCTTTGTGGCCCTGCTGGATCTATACAGAGAAGACTCTTGCAGTTGGCAGAGTTCACAAGAACCCCCTTTCAGGGACCAGTGGATGTACTCCACATTTTCACCAGGGTAACTGAATACAGAATTTGGTCCCACATTGTGTCTTGCTTAAGCAAATGGAAAGGGCAATATTTTCTACTAGTTATTTCTATTATTTCTAACTCCAACATAGCAATGAAATTAGCATGCAGCAAGTTCCTCTAGGAAGCAGTGTTCCAGTAAGGACATGTGCAATAAACTCATTCCACAAGGAAACAGCTCATTCTCTTACAACTTATCTGATACAACTTGCAGCTATGGCAATTAGTTTTAGTCTTACTGATTGGACAGATAACAATAGCCTTTGTAGTTCTTCAGATTGATATAAAAAAGTACTCAACTCCACTCAACTCCATCCATACCTCCACTCTTATTTCTTACTTTACTCCTCTTGCTTGTTCTTCCAAGCATCCCTCAAACTGCCTGCTTATATCTTTCTCCTAAGTCTCAGAGTCACACCTTCTTCCATTATGCCTGCTAATCTTAGAAATCTCATCCTCTGCTCATTCACCAAAAGGCCATCCCTAGTGTTCTTCAAATTTCTCTTCACAAAGCACTTGATGAATTATTTCATTCATAATCAAGATTATGGTACCATGTCATTCCTGGTACTTTAGATTCTGCATTATATTATCTGCATCAGGATTTGAAAAATTCACTTACCCACTTTCCTCTGTGTATGTGTTTGTGCGTATTTATATATAGCGGGAATAAATAAATTTCTGCAATTCCTTCAAATTCTCCTTTTCTGCAGCAGTCAGAAGGAATGGGAGCTTCAGAGACCTACCAGACAGAAGTTGACAAGGAAGACTGAGCCACTGTGGAGGGTTTAGGGGCTGCATTCTCCTCATAGGAATTGCAGCATCCTTCCTCATCCTATCAGATCTGGGTGAATGGGTCAGCTTCTCAGTAAGCTTTGCTCTTATTTCACACTGGTTACTACAGTCCTGTTCCCCAACATCTACAAAACGCTGCCCACTCTATGGGGTTAAATGTCTCCTGGCAAAAAACCAAGATCCAGAACTTTGGAGCTGAGCCACCAGAACTGCCAGTGCAGATGAGGTCGAGTCCCATGGAGCACCAATGAGTTCATCTACCTAGGCTGCAAGCAAAGTTCAAACAATTGCAGCAAATCAGATTTTCTTTGACAGATAGGTTTCACCTTGATGCATGAAATCCATGTCTCGCCTGCAGATGCAACTACTTCTCTGTGCTGAGACAAAATTCAGAATCTATCAAACCTAAGTATTAACTGTATTGCTATATAGGGCAGAAACCTAGAAACTTTTACAGGCGGGGTTGGAGGAGCTAGTGACATTCAATATGCACTTCCTGCACCAAATCCTGAGCATACAGTGATTTGACTTTGTGCAAAAGTCATAATCTTGCAGAGATTTGGCCTTCCTTCAATAGCTTTCTATATTCAAAAGCAGCAGGGCACACTTTTGGGCGAGGTCACCAGAATGGACAAAAATACCCCATGACGCCAGGCTCTCAAAGTCTCCATCAATGCAAAAAGGGGCACATGAACTGAACCTACCTGGTGGCGCTCATGGGACCACCCCAGAAATTTGTGGATTCATAGGATTGAATCATGTATGGAAACTTCACAACAAGATGCTTGGTGTGACACCATCAATCATGGTCATGCTGGCTGGCATGACAGTCAGTAGAGTATGTGCATTTGATGATGATGATTGATGATGAGTAGATCTGTGCGGGAACTGGAATTTCATTCCCACAGAAAATTTCACATTTCTGAAATATTTATTCCAAATTGGAACACAAAGAAACAAAATGGAATTTTATGAAGAAGTAGTGCCCAAGTTCCCTGAGTTCCAAGGCTTCCCACCAACCCACTAAGCAGGATACCATGGAGCTAGGGCGCTGTGGAGCCCTAGACCCCAAGCTGTTTGTCAGGTGGGCTGCCAAGAAGCTGCAGAGCCTGAAAGCATGGGCAGTCAGGCAGCCCAGGTTGGCCGGAAACCAGGTTTGCCAGCTGGCCAGCCTGCTATTTTCCACCAAAATTTTCAGTGGAATCAACAAGTTCCCAAAGATCATTTCTATTTCATCAAACCAACATCTTCCAGTGGAAAACTGTTCAGTCAGAAAGTTTTTGACCAGCTCTATTGGTTAGTAGAAATTGAATACATTTGTCTAGTCCTTCTCTGCATTGGAATCAAAATATGATCTCTATGAGGTAGTAACAGCATCTTCCCTAGAACCCAGATTACTTCAAACTTATAGTTCTGTCAGTAGTTTCTCTAACCTCAGTAGGACTAACATTTGGTGTAAGACTTCTCTCATAAGCATGGTTTGCACAATCAGACCAGAAATTTGCACAAAGCTGTTTTTAGGGCTTTTACTCAAGTAACAATCATACTTTGAGCCTCGGAGTCCAATAAGCAAAAATACTATTTCTCTGAAAGGGGCCTTATCATCTAGGCTTCTTTCAATGTGATTTATTATACAACATGCTCGTCTAGCCTCCTCTATAGGCTATACCATATAAACGAGGTATTACAACATACTCATCCTGCTAACTGGTAAAACCCATTCTTCACCATATACCAGCTGGTCATTATACATATAAACACCCTTCTCAAAGAAGTGACTTCACATCTCCTCACACAAACCTTTTTTTTAAAAGGGGTGGGGGGGGAGAAAAGACATTTTAAGATACAGCCTGAAAACCATAGTATAAGAATCATCCATGAAAAATGAAAAAAAAGTTTAAAATTCTCCACATAAAGTAAAATACAAAACTTTGCATTTTAAGATGTTGCTATTAAAAGGAAATCTAATTAAATTCCACAGCAATAAGTACCTTGTGAATTTCTAGTTGCTATGGTAACCACTTATTTTTATTAAATAGAATACAAAATTATCTTTAAATACACACTTTGTTGGTATGTAAGTGAAGGGTGCCCCAAGGCAGCCTAAAGAACATTGATGGGGCAGCAATAAATGACTTTTTTTTTAAAAGAAAAAAAAGCTTGTATTTGAGGATATTAATTTAGACAGGTATTTTTCAGATGACCACTTTAAAATAAGAGAACAGGGAATAGGATAGAACCCCTGCAGAGTCCACCTTTAGTATTAGTTATTAGGGGAAGAAATCTGGAGTTTAAGCCCTTCAGGGTAAATAGAGAATAAACAGATCTCAATACAACATTCTTCCCCAAAGATGAACTGGCATTTAGAGGCAGATAAGGAGGGATAGATTTGCTCACTGTGTCACCTCAATAAAGCACCAGATATTTTTTCATGCCTACCCTCTATCCTTCCTAGCCCCTGCCAACTAGCAAATTCTCTAGGAAGAACCCTCAGCTAGCACAAGGAGAAGCCTCCAGAGAAATATTATTGTTGTCTATTATATCTACAGCAGATACATATATATTATTAAAGTAGTTCACCACTGGATGTCATTATTATTCCACAGAAATACAGCTAAGAAAAATTTCGTTAGCAGTAAAATCTTTAGCGCTACAGAACCACGGAGCAGCGTATCACAGCTTCAGTGTATACAAGCTGATTCAACATCATTATCCTGATTTCCAAACACAACTTAACTATTTTTAAATGGATGCATATGCTGTGTGTCCTATATGCAGCGTTTAAAATAGCTGACAAAACATTGCATCAAAGAGCACAATACATTTGTACAGTAAATTATTCATATGCTAAGTTGTTTTGTGGATGTTTAGTGTATTTTGGTTTGAGCTGAACTTGCAAAGTTTGGTGACTGATAGATTTATTTCCATTTTCTACCCCCAGGACTCTAGAAGCAGGAGGAAAAACTTGTTTATGGCCCCAGTCCTGCAACAGTATTTCATACAACATTCTGCTTGGACAAGTCAAACTGCAGGAATGGGGTCTGTGTCTGTTATGTCCCCGCCTCTGTGCTTGATAGACAGCAGATACAAGCCTGTTCTATCTGTCATCTTGAGATCCTGGTACTGTAGCGCAAAGGAAAACCAGGGCAGCTTCTCCCACAGAGCCGCTGCCTTAGTTGTTGAATGGTTTAGTGTACCTGTAATAGAGGCATGACACACAGGAGTGCTGGGTCTTTATTTCATATCTGTAATTGAATGAAAGCTTATACCCTTTTCACAGGGCAGTGAGGCATAGCCATGAACTCCAGTGGCTAGTGTTACAGCACCTACTTGTGTGCTTCCATCATAACAGTCTGTAGCCACCAATTGCAGTGAAGAAGCAGCTGTATGCTGTCCCATCTACAAGAGCGAGATAAGGACTTGATTCCTGTCAGATTTTTTCCACTAGACCTCAGCTTCTTTAATTCCTTCCCAGTTCCCATTGCCAAGCCTCAGATACTGTCTTGCTCATAGAAGGCTAGATTCTGCGAGTCTCACCCACATTGAGTCAGGCTTTGATGGAATGCTTTGGAACTGCTCACACACACAGAGCTATGCACATATTTAGTGCCTTGCTGAATTGGATTTGGACTGAAATAAGGGAGAGAAGGATGAGACCCAGGGTGTGCAGACACTTCCCTCTGGATTTAGTTTTGAATATAAAATCTTGAGATTCAGCTTTGTATCTTTTGGTTCCACTTCAGCAACAACATTGAATCAAGTGCCAAAGCTTGATATTAAACATATGTCCAGTAGTCATTTTCTGGGTATATAAATGTATACTGGAGATAGATCAGAAGTGGTATACATTGACTCTGTAGCTTGGCAAACAGGTATTCAGTTTTGTATCGAACTAGTCTACTGCTAGCAGATTTGTGTGGATTGGGGGCAGGGTGCAGAGAAGGAGCAGAGTAGTTCATTAATCCTTCTCACATCTTCCTTATTTACCCTGGTATTCAGAGGTGTAAATTAGAGAGGCAGATGTACAATCTGGCAAGTTTTCCAGTTTCCTTTTTTAGAAAGTGAAGCATTTAGCACTATGGGCACTCAGAGATTTTTTGGTCTCTCACAAAGCCACCAGCAGCTGAGTGCTGAGTGGTATAATTGGGTGGGGCACATAGCTCAGTCAGAGAGCCATCATTAACAGAGTCTACCATAGCATTCTTGCACTTCAGTAAGCAGTAGGCCATGATGCGGGAAGGAATAGAAAAGTTATTGTTTCTCTTGCAGCTACTGGGCAAAGGTGACTTCAATGATCTCTGGTGGAGGAGGAGGTGGGAGATTAAGAGGGATTCCATTTCTTGTATGGGCAGAGAAGTTTAGTATTTCAGGGATCAGGAAGGAAGGAGTTGGTTGGTGGAGAATCAGCAGAAAGGAAATCTGGACCAAAGGACAGAAAAATCAGAATAATCTGGACTCTATGTCATTTTCCTCCCTACCGTATGCCCTGTTTACTCATGGGGGTCCTGGACTAAAGCCCATTAACTCAATGACAGTCTATTCACTTCAGTCAGGTTTGGATCAGGCCCAGGCTGTATATATGTGTCATCTTAGCAATGCACATGGCTGCAATGAAAATTACTCTTGGGTTCAACACCAACCTTTATCATTAGTCTCATATTCCAGCTTTTTAATTAAAAATAAAATCTTCCTTCTTTCCGTTATGTTTACTTGCTCTTTTAGCTTCTGTGCTGAAGTAGCGGGAAGTATGTGTAAATCTTCCCTATGCACTCATAGCTTTACCAGGACCATCCCAAACTCCTGTGATAAAATAGTGATACCACCCTGCCCCATCATGTATTCTCTGTCATATATATACATGCATGTGATTTGTACTATCCACCATCATGGATCACCACCAGTGACTGAACCTCCAGTGCTAAAAGCATAAGCTAGATTCTCCACTGGTTTATACCTTGCCATGTCATTAACACCTGGTGAAGTGAGTGCTCATTGACTGTACTCTTCCAGTTCAACTTTTAGATAATGTTTTCCTCTCTTAGCTCAGAGAGCCAACAGTAAAACATAGGCATACGCATCTACATGGGGTGCAAGGCAGCAGAGAATTAGACTCAGGAGCTTTGGAATGGGAAGATTCCCTCATTTCCAGTGGTGAACCACAGCATTACCTTCTAGCTCTGAAAGATCCTGAGATATTGTACTGTAAAATCGTGACATTTTGAACATATGGAGCAGCTCTTCTAGGTCATGGTCAAAAATGTTTCATATTTGACCACCAGGCTGGACTGTTGCAATTCACTGTACATAGGTCTGAGCTCTTCAATGTTTCAAGAGACTACAGTTAATCCAGAAAGCGACAACCCAAATCCTCATCAACATCAGTCACTGAGAGCACTTACCCTAGTGCTCTACATTCTATGTGGACTCCCAATAGAATACTAGGTTGTATTCAAGAACTTAAAGGCCTTCTTGGAAATGGTCCAGGATGCATCAGAGAACATCTTGAACCTTTCTGACAGCTGTATTCCTAAGGAACACTGAAGCTATCAGCCTCATAAGTGAAGCTTGTGAGAGTAACAGGACTCTCTCAACAGCAGGGCCCAGGTTTGGAACTCATTAATGGAAGAGGGAAGAATGACTACAAATCTCACTGCCTTCAGAAGTAACTGTAAAACTTCTTCAATGTAGTACTCCCACAGATGGAATTCAAAATAGATAAGAAGAGAGAAGGAGGGAAAAAAGGGAAGTGGAACCAAGAAGTAAGAAATCTAAATTATATTCCTGGCTCAGTCAGAGACTTCCTGTGGGACCCCAATGCTCCATCACTCTGTGTCTCAGTTTCCCATGAGTAAAATGGGATACTTCCTTACCTCACAATTGTTTTTCAGATTTTATTAAGTTTTTCAACTGGCAATGCTGACAAGTTTAAGTATGGCATGCCCCTGGACAACTGCAATAGTAGCTAGTGATAAATTTGCACCCTAAAGTATGAGATTGGAAGATATTTCTTATAAATGTAGGATGGGATTTCCAACCATTAGTTGTCAGTGGTACTTGTGTCTTAAATCACTTAGGTGCTGTTGAAAATCCAGCCTTAATGATTATAACATGAGGATTTTTATTTTGGTTAAGGTAACTATCTATTCATAGTTTGATCTTTCACTGAATCTTGCTAGCTTAGGGAAAGAATCATTTAGCATCAACATTGCTGTTCCTCTAATTCCAAGTAATTAATTCAGGTCTCAGCTAGACTACCTCTCTAAATGTGCAAGCATATAGTGGTCTGTCATGGACAGTGGGTTTGTGTTCTGCTAAGCTTTTTTTGTTGAAGCATAAATGGGGCAAACATGGTTGTAGAATGTGCTCAAGAATATGTTCTAGCAAAGGTTCCAGCCTACTCATGGACTAGGCTGCCGCATGATCCACTAACGGTATTGCTCCATTCAGATTTGTCCATTCAAATTGCTCTTATGGTGCCAGTCAACTGTGGCCTGCCAGGTCAAAGCTGGAATATGGTTAGACCCTTCCTTACACTTGATTCTAACACTTTTTCTAATTGCTTGCTGTTCTTTTGAGCTGCTACTAGATGGCACTCAATACCCTCTTATTTTGCAGTTGTAGTGTTTTAGGTTTAGGATATATAAGACAGGCTGGCTTGTTTATTGTTCACTTTGTTCTGTCTATGGTTTTGAGGTATGTTTCTATTTTAAAACTTTTTATTTTGTTGGTTTCTTTCAATAACGTTTTCCCGCCTAGACATTAAATATTCCTTCCAAATGGAAAAAAGAACAACTTTTCAATTATCTTACTGTTCCCCTTGTGTTCCATTTGCCTAGCTCAGCACAATGAGTCCCTTGGAACTCATCAAACTTTCAAGAGGTCTGTGGTCTTTTCAAATAAAAGAGCTAGTCCACACTACTTTTTCTGGTAAATTATTACAGCACTTTAGAAATTAATTTGCACTCCCTTCATATTTCATTATTTAGCAATTTTAGAGCACACTTGATCCCAAAATAAAAAAATGTCAGGGGAAAATAGACAGCACCTGTAAATGTCTTTAAAATATTTTCACCAAAAGCTTTTATAGAATGGAAGAGTCAGTACATTTCAGAGGTGATGGGCAAAATCATACCCTCCGTTTTGACAAGACAAATGCAGAGTAACTCAATTAAGGTAATGAATACAGTTGGATTTTAAGTGGTGTAAGTGAAGGCACGAGTCAGTGCATAGTGAATGAGAGGAGAAAACATCTACACCACATACCACCACTTGATTTAAATGCTGTTTTTGGGAAGTATTTAAATCTTGGATCTGAGGAAGTCAGCTGGAAGAGTCATTAGTTCCAGTGGTTCTGGGGCAATCAGAGCTTTAACAGTACAGAGGGATAATACCTAATAAATAAAATGCAAATATGTCCTGGTATTAATTTGATACATGACAACTTTTTTTTAAAATCTCTGAACTCTTATTTTGACCACGCTTTCTCCACATCCAGCTTTCCTAGCTCTCCACCACCCAAAGTCCTATACTAGCCCCCATTAGCAGGAACTCTCAGCCTTTACGCTCTACAGGCTAATTAAAACAACAGCAGTATCTGAGCCTTTCCCCACTGCTTCCCTGATGCCAGAGCATTTCACTGAGGCATGGAGCTACACATGTAGGACTTGTACACTACGTGCTGTTGTAAGTGTAGATGTAGCCCTGGACTGGAGAAATACAAAAATGGAATGCTCCCTTAGCTCCTATGCCAACAGTTCAGTCAAACTCAGTGACCGGGACCAGAACGTACATAGTGACTGCAAAATGCTGCCATTCTCATTTGGTAGTGTTTTATACCAGCTCTGCACAGGTGTAAAGAACAGCACAAGGTCAAGTGTACAGGAGAATAGGCCTATATGTCTTCAAGGGATTTGATCATGTGAACAGTAAGTTTTAATTGGGATTCTAAAGGAAAAAGAGGAGACCACACAATTGAAAAGGAGCACTAAGAAATACATTTACAAGGAAAAAAGCAATAGATTATGAGGAACACACTGTGTATAGAACAACTTTCTGCTGTTGCAGCAGCTGAGCTCTGCAGGAGTGAAACTGCTTTCCACCTCAAAGTATAAACTTGTGAAGACAGAAGAGAACACCTTCTCCATCTGTAGCTCCCCCCCACAGGTATGCTCTTGCACTAGAGGTAACTCAGTGTTTATCTATGACATTCTTTAACACGTGGCTGAAGATCACTCTCTGTTCTCTTTTTATTGTGTGTACCATCCTGCTATGCTTGCATTTATGTTGGGTAGGGATGTTGGTGGATCTTTTTCACTGTAATCCATTATGTTTCTCATTGTTATTTTACAGCGCTCTGGCAGTACAAAGTACCCAGGAGATAAGCTGAGATCTCTGTTGGCTAACTTGTACCACCCCATTTTCAGATAGTCCCTCCCACTTTGTGGGTGGTGCTGGTTAGCTAGGGCCCCAGCAAAGAGGCACTTGTGGTCTACTTACTTCTCTGCAGTTTACCATCCCATCACCTCTGAGTTCTCTACTGTTCTATTCTACGTTTTGTTATCACACTCATCCCTACAGCATCTGTGCACTTTCCAATAGTGCATTAAGCAACATGACTAACATCCGTCATGTGTTTTGTTCTCTCATCTTCTCCCCCTGAGGAGAGTGTGCAGTAGAATGTTTTGGTTTTGGAATTGTTTTAAATAGAGTAATGTAGATGTATACATATTAAGTTTGTTATGGAAAGCAGGTCAAAGAAATTCACCTTGCACTTAGAACAGAAAGTGGTGAGGTTGTGATGGGTCTCAGTTCCTATGGGAGTTCATTCTAGAGTCTGGGCCCAGCCCTAGAGAAAGCTCTGTCCCCTGCATAGATGAAATTTACTCTTATTGTAGAAGTTCCATTGTGCCAGAGGAGCAAAGTTGATGGAATCCAAAGAATGAACTGGGTCTGTTGCTCATTTCTTATGGTCCCAGAGGCCTTTGCATATTGTGTACCAAAACATTAAAAGGTTGCTTACTGTTGTTATAACTCAGATAGTTTTCAGGCCTATTGCACAAGAATTTGACTTTGCTGTCAAGTCAGAATATTCATTATCAATGATTTAACAATTGATATCTATGGACCCAATCCTGCCTCCTGAATGCCCATTTAAGTCAATACCCATTGAAACTGGAGTTGAATGCATTTGACACGTTGGAGCTTGGGCTTGCAAATATTAATCAAGTCAAATGTTTTATTTTAAAGAGATTAATTTTTAATAAATATGTTTCAGAATTCCCTCCCACTGGAGTTTAGTTAATTCCCATCTATTGAGAGAAATAACTGAATTACTTAATAGGGCATGACTACTTCATAGGGTTTTTCTCTAAGTGTGTGAGTGAGTGGGTGGATATGAAGCACTTACTGCAGGGATGCTATGTCACATGAATTTTGCACTTAGTTCTGACGCAGTGGAGCCTATGCTTATTCTTAGCTCTTGCGGGAGTGCCTGAGTCCAGATCCACCCCTTGAGAAAGTTCTCTCTCCCTCATTCTCTTCACTGGCTCAGTCTAAACACATGGGAAGCTCTGAATATTAGGACAGAAACTTTGAATTGGACCCTATTGTCTAGGGAGCCAGTGCAGAGAATGCAACACTGGGGTGAATTGCTCACAGAGATTCTGGGTACCATTTGTTTAAAATCATCAGTGGAGTTTTTTGCTTAGGGTGACTATCGATATTTAAGTGTAAAGGTGGCACAAAGGAGATTCCCTCCCCTCCTCCCCAGTGGAAAGTTTTTCATGGAAAAAATTGATTTACAAAGAATTAACAATCAAAGAATTTTTATTAGAAATTTCTAAAACGGTGCTTCATGGGAATTGTAGTCCAAGTGCCTTGAGCGATCATGTCCCATGAAGCACCATGGTCTGGTTCCCTCTTGGCGATCTTCGGCAGAGAATCGTAGGAATCGCTGACCATGCTGCATCATGTGTGGGAAGTCTTAACTCACAGAGGGGAATGGGGTCGTAAGGTGTCAAAACTGCACCTCAAGAGGCACCAAGGCAGCACTTCCAAATCAAATTTTTTCATGTTTTGGATTTTGTTTTTGAATTTTGCTGAAAATTTCAGTTTTCATGTGTTTAGTTTCTTGATGAAAGCTAAAGTTTTCTGTGGAAAGCACATAACTCCCCCACCCCCCAGAGTGACAGAAAATATTTAACCAGCCCCAGTGACAGATACATAGATCACCCTATGGAAGCATGAATTTTTGCTGCTATAGCTATTGGGCAGGTAATGGAAAAGTCCAGAGGACCCAGAGACCACAAACTGACCTAATCAGATAGGAGAAAGTATATTCTCTGAAGCCCTTTCCTCTTTCTATCAGAGGTGCCTCAGTCTTGCCTAGATTAATCTTTACCAATTGCTCTTCACCCAGGTACTGATTTCAGCTGGACACGGAGAAAGCTAGGAGATGCTGCTGTATACAGGTGGTATAAAGGAGATGCAGGTCTACATGGATTTGCTGTACTGCTAGCACTTCAGCCTGTGTTGTCTGATCAGTTCTTTCAATGGATTCATACTCCCCCCCAACACTGCCAGCCATTGTAGTGTGGAATGCAAAGAACCGGGATTCATAGGTTTGCTACTTACTATTTCATGGCTTTACCTCCTCACCAATGAAATATGTTTAGATTCTTTGATATATTTCTAGTTCTTGTTTACATTAGTTCATTTTATTAGTGTTTCTGATCATATATTCTTCCATATTTCATTTATCTTTTGCCATACTTCAGGCAAAACCTCTTTCATTCAAGGTTTGGGCAATAATACACAAATTTGTCAAACAACTCCCCCAAAATTATGTCATTCCAAACAAACATCTCAGCTGTGGGACATGTCCAGGTAGTGACAATTCCTGCATTACTCCTTTGCTATCAGCTAACTATTGAAGGAAATGCTGCTATTTCTTCATACATCTTTCTCAGTTTAATTGTTTTGAGATAGCGCTGCAGTTTGGAGAACCTTTACTACCCTAGTGTTTGTGTGTTCTACCTCAACGGACTTCTATACTAGGATGCCTGACTGACAATGCCACTCTCAAAACTGCAGGTTTTTACTCATCCTCTGCTAGAAAAAAAAACAGTGATGGAACTAATGATATTCAAACCACAATCATTAATCCTTACACACAAGTATTATCTGGCAAGCCACTGTATACAGCATTATATATATCCACTCACAGTCTCAGTGAGGTAAAGCAATACTTCCAGAAGACAGTAATACATACTGGTGGTATTTATGTTTTCAGGTTTTAGGGCATTTTATCAGAACCTATTAGCAAGTTTCATTGTCTGCCTTATTGTCCCAGGGGCACATGTTGAAATAATCTCTTTTTATTACTGTTAGTGCCTGTTATTTTTTGCTGCAGCTTTAAGCAGCTTTCTGCCCTGGCCTCCATGTTCAGGAAACGAGCACACAGTTTCAAGCGAAAAACATTTCCTGTAAGTTACCATTTGATGCTAGGCAAATTTTGTGGTCAGCCATTTCCAGGAAACCCCCCCCCCCCCGAGGGTGGTAACGAGGCACCTGCAAGTCTCCTAATTAGGAGAAACCTAGCCGAAAAATTGAACACGTCATTACCTTTATAAATTGTCCAGTGCGTATAGAGTGGACAGGGAGAAACGAAAAAAGCTGGACCTTGTAACCGAGCCTGATCAACTCGAGGACTCCCTCGGCCGCGTGTTTTAAGGAGCCTACCCGATTACCGGTGATGATGAAACTTTCGTGGTTTGTGTGTGTGAGTATGCCTGGGTGCTGATTTTGCTACTGTTGTTAGCTAACTGAGTCTGTATCGTGTTGTAAGTCGGAGTCTCACGGCAAGTTGTAGTCGTCTTATTGCATTTTGCTTTTATTTAGACGAGTAATTGCATTTATGCTTAATAATAGCACCAATAGCACCCTTACTAACCCCTGGAAGGACCTGAATAACTACTGGGACCTAGAAAAATACCTGGGTCAGCTTCTGTTTGCAATTGCAGTATTTTTATTATTTGTTCTGGTATTATATTGTAAGCCCAAGTTGTAACTAGTATTGATTTGTTCCTTATCCTCACAGGTGACCCATTCAATAAACCCTCAATTTTTAACCCCACGACTGATTGTTTGTGTTATCCCCATTGCTACCTTCGGGGCACTTGTCACCCCTCCCAAGGGCATCCAGTGATCGAACCTCCGCCCTATCCCAACGCTCATTACCCGGTAGATAACGGGCACCTTGTGACCATATCGGTGGAGCGAGGGGCGAGAGTAATCAGTAATCAACAATTACCTCATTTAACCCTATGAATATCATCAGTACATTGCCTGGAAATACTCAGCTTTATCCTAAAAGTATTACTCTTTTGAGTACTAAATATTTAAAACAATATGTTTTACCTCTCCTGACATCTATCTTAGATATTAAGGCTGGGGACTGATTGGCTAAGCAGCAGCTCTGCAGAAAAGGACCTGGGGATTACAGTGGACGAGAAGCTGGATGTGAGTCAGCAGTATACCTTTGATGCCAAGAAGGCCAACTGCATAGTGGGCTGTATTAGGAGGAGCAGTGCCAGCAGCTCGAGGGAAGTGATTATTCCCCTCTATTCGGCACTGGTGAGGCCACACCTGGAGTATTGTGTCCAGTTTTGGTCCCCTCACTACAGAAGAGATGTGGACAAATTAGAGAGAGTCCAACAGAGGGCAACGAAAATGATTGGGGGCTGGGGCACATGACTTACAAGGAGACACTCAGGGAACTGGGGTTATTTAGTCTGCAGAAGAGAAGAGTGAGGAGAGATTTGATAGCAGCCATCAACTACCTAAAGGAAGGTTCCGAAGAGGATGGAGCTAGGCTGTTCTCAGTGGTGGCAGATGACAGAACAAGAATCAATGGCCTGAAGTTGCAGTGGGGGAGGTCCAGGTTGGATATTAGGAAACATTAGTTCACTAGGAGGGTGATGAAGCACTGGAATGGGTTACCTAGGGAGGTGGTGGTATCTCTATCCTTAGAGGTTTTTAAGGCCTGGCTTGACAAAGCCCTGGCTGGATGATTTAGTTGGTGTTGGTCCTGCTTTGAGCAGGGGATTGGACTAGATGGCCTCCTGGCATCTCTTCCAACCCTAATATTCTATGATTCTATCTTGGTTCAACTCACTTGGTTTCTAAGGTCCTGTCTCTCAACAATTCCAATACTTATCCTTCACATCTAGGTTAAATTTGTTTCTTTTCTTTTATGATACCCTTTGCTAAGTACTTTCTTCCACTGTGTTTTAAAATCTAATCTGAAGCTCTTATTTTAAAAGCACTTGTTTTCCTTTAAGGACAAGGTTTTCTAATTATCTCCTTCAGGCATTTAGCCAGTCTTTTTGCACCATTTATCCTTTTATAATTTCAAATGGCTTTGTCATTGGCATTGTTGACTCTAGAGTTATGTCTAACATCATTTGTGGCTTTCCCTAGCTAGGAAAACAAAAACAAAAAACAAATAATAAAATGGAGAAAAAAATTATCACAAGCCACAGAATAAAATCCAAAAAGCAGTTAGGATATAATTAGACATGATTCCAAAAAACACACATCCTGTTTTGAAACACCACTGAATATTTGAACAGTTTGGACTTGCATCTGAAATGAAATTTTACAACTGACAGTCCCTTCTCACTCCGACTTGACACATTGAAACCTTGGATTTCAACACTTTCAAACTTTAGAAAGGCCTGGATAAGAATCTTTGCAGTTCGGGTGCATCTCTAGACAAGCACAGTGAAACTTTTTATCGATTGGAAATAAAACAGATTCAGAGATTCAAACGAAATTTAGTTTTTTTTGCCTTCTTCATTTGTATATGATTCTATACTTCCGAGCTTTGACCAATATGAAAAGAATAGAATTAGCTAACTACTGTATTCTCAAGAAAGCTACTCTTGCTATTTTTGTGATACAAATAAAGTGATTTTTTTTGTTGAAATTCATTATGCAGAAATCCACTCAAATGTGTGGGCTCTGGTATGTAATCTGTAAGTAGACACAATAACCAGGTGATACCACAAAATGTCTTTCAAACTGAAGATTCCATCTTCTTAAAAAAAATTGTCTTGTGACTAAGGGAGTGGACTGGGACTCAGAAACATGGGCAACTCACCTTACTACACTATGTTAAGCATGTTTTGATATATTACATGGACTTTCCCCACCTACATGCCCTTTTTCTGTGTTTTCAGTTTTAGTTCTGTTGGGCAAGAGATGTCTGTCTCTTACTATATATAAGTACAGCACCTAACATCTCAGATGTGGCCTCTAGGCATTAACATGTTACAAATAATACATAATAGTAACTATAGCAATACTAGTATGAACAAAGGAATAAATGCCTTGCAAACTTCATAATCCATTATGCCAAATTAAATTAACTATCATGAAATCAACATACTTTCTAAACAAAAGCAGTGAACAACAAACAGTTTAGAGGGAGACAAAATATTCATCCATATATCCCAAGATTAATTGCATTTGTCAAACATGGCTTGTATGTATCTAAGATAGCATGCTTTTTGCTGTCCAAAAGGAATTGAAATAGCTCTGTTACTGTGATGCTACAGTTTAACATACCATTGTAAACCACTTCTGCAAAGTGTACTATGCCGGGTCCATGTAATATATCAAAACACACTAAGCATGCTTGTATTGTCATTGATGCATGTACAAGTGGAAAAGCAATTGATTATGGAATTGTTGCAACTCAGCAAGTCTTGTTCCCCAAAGAATCTGTACTACGCATGAATGACTTGAAGATCCAATTCTCAGTTCAGTAACTTTTTATTGGCACAACAAGTTACATAACTGTTGCCAGAATGTAAGAGGTGAAAAACACACTGCCCAGAATAAGGCTTCCCAGTATATGCAGGATTTTATTTGCTGTGTCCGTTTGTCAAGCTGTGGAGGGTAAAAGGAGAAAGATATAACAGGCATACATAGTTTAGTGGTGGAATGGGCTGAGTGCCACTGACTGCTTCTTAGGTTTCATGTTCATCTGGACTTTAAGTTAAAAATATGAAAAACCAGCAATAAATATTCTCTTTCAGTCTGCAATTATCTAGGCACTTATGGCTCCATTGCAATAGTATCTGAGCACCTAACAAACACTAATGAATTTATCTTCACAACAATGCTTGTGAGATACGGAAATATTATTACTTCATTTTAAAGATGGGGAAGTGAAGTACAGATCTTAAGTGGCTTTCCCAAGATCAAATGGGAAGTAGAAGAGCTGGGAATTGAACCCAGATTTCCTGCGTCCCACAAGAAAGACCATATTTTTTCTCCAGTGTCTTCTAATATACAAGAGAAAGGAAGGACAGAAGCTAGTAAATTCTAGACAGCTGTATTAGCAGCTAGAACAAGTAGGAATAATAATCTGCCTAGAGAATATAATTAAAAAATCTGGTCACACACAGACTGCACATTGCCTGTGTAGCTTTGCCAAATTTGACCAAAACATTGAGAGAGTCAATCAGATCAAAACACAAGTTGACAGCTTGGAACAGCAGATCAGCACAAGGCAGAAAAATGTAGAGAACCTGAGAGGCCATATTCATGAGCTTCATAAAGCCCAAAGACTGGCCCAGGTGGTGATGCCAGCACCCTCCAAGAGTGCATCTTACACAGCCTCTGTTTGATTTATATTTTTATAGCCCCGTTTATTTTCTCTCAATTTCAAATGATCTAAGAAGGCCTCCTGACTGCCTGCACAAAGGAACTGGGAGAACTCTAATTTTTTAGATGTACTCTTCCCCCTTGTATTTCTTCCAAATTCTGCAGCTATTAAGAAAATGGATATTCCCTATAATCTTCTGTGCTGTAATTGTACTGTCATTCTGGCTGGCATATGTTCCGTAGAAGTCTGTGTGTCAGCTGATAAACTGTAAGAAGACAGCAGTGTTCAAAGGGAGTTCTTTGGAGACCTTTGTGTGATAACTGTTAACGCATCCCCAGATAACTTACTGCCTTTGAAAGTCCATATCTTATATAAAGTATGTGTGAATATATATATGTATGTACCATTATTGTAACAGTCTTACCTTTCCAACATCAGTCCATGTGACTATGCTTCCGGTTCCTCTCCAAAGGTTTGTCTCAATTTGTTCAACTAGTCTGCAGTCTCCCACTTGCGGAAAGGCTGTTTATGTGGTTTTAGTGTCCTCCAGACAAAGCAAAATATCCTCCCCTTCTTGCATCCAACAAAAGTCCAAAGACAAAACACATCCTTGGGCTAAATATTTTCTTCTCTCACAAGTCACCCTTCACCTCAGTTGATGCAGGGCTCTAGCAGTCATTTTGTGCTCCTCCCCAGGCCAGAGCCTTCACACTTACTAATGTAGGGCTGATCAATACCAGTAGTAGTTTGCCCTCCACTGATGAAACAGTTTCTTCATCCTCGCCAGGCTGAACAGTTCGATAGCTTTTTTCACCCCCATCAGGCTGCCTTGGTCTTGCCTTTGATAATATAGAAGTTATGTGTGTATGTGTGTGAAGGAGAGCTTCCTCCCACCTTGTCTGTGACTTTTGGGATGAGCCCCATAATTAGGAGCTAGGGCTCTTCTCCTACCACAAGGTTTCTGTTGCTCCCTTTTCTGTGGCTTTTTACCTCATTCATTTCACCCCCTTCCTTGGTCTTTCCATGTCCTGCCTGTTTCTCGGCTTCAGCACAGATCTCCTTAAAGGCCCCTCTTCATAGCCTCCATGAGTTGCTTCCCCAGCTAACTTAATGAAAAATCCCTTAATGGAAAACCAGAACATTCTAGATTCTGATCATTCTAGGCCAAACATCCCTGATCATTCTAGGCTGAACAAGTAGTTTGCCTTAAATAATCCTGTCTTTCCCAGCCTACAGTGACATGGCTCCTGGACCTCTAGCATTGGTTTTTCTGGGCTAATTTTCTCAGAATGCATTTGTTTGAGACTGAACTGGCAGCAGGGTTGTGCCTGGTCCAATGGCCAAATAGGTCATTCCCACCTCTAATTTCAATGGTTCTAAATGGTGGCTAATTTGGCTCCTAGAGTACATAAACCACAGAAGTTCTGAACAGGGAAGATGTAAGGAAAGCAAGTGAATGCTAACTGTGCCTTACTTATCTTTGCCATTTAAACAGCTAACACTTTTATAAACTTAAAAAAATTTAACACACATCTTCTACTAATTTGACATTTTTGGACATTTTTCACTTTTAACATTTTGATCAGATATTTTTCCTCTTTGCTTTAGAATTGAAGCAAGTAGGAATTAATCTATATTCAGAGCTGATTTGACTAAAAAAGAAGTCAAGAGACTTTTTAGTAAACGCACCAGCAACAAAACTGGCAAGCCAAATTGAGTTTCCCAAGCTTGTCATTATCCCTTACTCATCATCATCATCATGATAACCCATGAGGTCTATCACATTATTGAACATTTCTGTACCACAAAAGTAAGATGCTCAATGTATGTACTGTACTGGATATGTACAGAATACAGATATTAAAAACTCCCATTAAAATAGTTACTGTGTGAGCGAACAACAGCTGATTTAAAACTGGAATGATAATTTTTGAAAACTCTCAGATAAAGATATAGTTCTAGCAGGCAGAATGTAGGACAGCTCTGCTTTTACAACTCTAATGCACTGAAATGTGCTAAATAGTGGAACAAATTTGCTCCCAGAGTATCTCTACTTCTTAATGAAAAGAGCTTGGTATGCCAAAAAGGAACAGAAAAAGGGACAAGAAATCTTCAGCAATTTTCTTCGGGAAGCAAATCCCTGCTCTGAAGCAAGCAGGTCTACTCTCACCATCTTGTACAGCAAGAATGGAGGAGATTCCCAGCTACATGAACATTATATATATATGGAAAATTACTCCATAGATGAAATCTTGGCCCCATTGAAGTTAGTGGAAGCTTTGACTCTATGGTTCAGTAATATTAAAGCCAAAGCAGTCACAATAGAGAATCAAGTGACTGAAAACTGGTTTGACAGAAATAATGGAGCCTTGGTGAAGAAATTGATGTATGTCAATGGGCCAAATTCTGCACTGAGTCACACTGGAGAAATCTGGAGAAACTCAGCTGATTTTAAGTGGGATTAGAATTCAGTCCCTAATTTCCAACTTGCTTGAGTGTTGCTTCACATACCACAAAATAAAGTGCCATACAAATATATGTCTGAATATACTGGACCAGATTCCTAGCTGTGGTAAAATCGGTGCAGCCCCACAGTGGCCGCTGATTCATCCCTGCTCAGGATCTGACCCACTAACTTTTGGTCTGTGTGTATGGAAGGGAGGATAACTTCACAAGTCAGGTGGAAAATTAACCTGGGGAAGTTCCATGGCCTGTGTCATGCAAGAGTTCCGACCAGATGATCACACTGGTCCCTTCTGGGGTGAAAAGGTGATCACTTAGGGCAGCCAAACGTTTGTTAACCTGCTGGGTGAGTGATTCCAGGGTGATTGATTCAGACATTTGCCAACTAGCCTGGAGGAATGGCACTGCCTCTGCAGTGGGTGAGGTACTTTAGATGATATTGAGATTTCCTATGGCTCAAAAAACAGCACAACATGTCTTCCTGGGAACTGGGAAAGCAAAAATCACTCCATATCCAACACCTTCAGGCTTCACCAGTCTCCTGCAGTTAACTGGCATCAATAATGGAAAGTAATGTATGCTGCTCTGCAAGGAAGAAACTTTGTAAAAAAAATAAAATAAAAAAAAAAGGACTTGAGGTAAAAACTCACTACTACCTGTGAACGAAGAGCATGTGAGAGAGACAACATGAAACCCGAGTGAATGTGTGTAAAAACAATTAGCTATTTGCATGTATCAGGAACCTCAATCTGGGGTCAGTGCATTTCTGTTTGCATTCAGGCAGCTGGTCAAATATAGAAGCCATTTTCATCCCATTATCCTTTCATTTTCATTAAATTGTATTTTAGGAAAGCAGAAAATAACTATTTCCCTGGCATTTTCCATAGGCACATATTTCACATACTTTCAGAGTAAGAACAACATTTCCTAGCTAATTAATTATCTCCTTCTCTCTCTCTCTCTCTCTCTTTCAACCTCAACTAGTAGGAATACTGCAGTGCCTTCTGGCCATTAGCCAAGAGGACTCACACATGCTTTTTTCATTGTTAGACTACTGTGAAATTTAACCGTACATGTCTCCAGTACTGTTCCCTCATGATGAGGCTAATACTCATTTTAAAATAGACTTGCTTCAGAAAAGTGTGGAAGACAGGCCTTTTTGCAATTCATTATCCTTTATTTTATTTTTGCCTGTCTAGCACATCACATTCCTTTTTATGGGCCCAGTCCTACTTCCAGTGATGGGCATTGGAGTAGGATTGGTTCTTAAGTGAGCAGGAATTGTTAGAGCACAACACCTTCCACACATTTTAATAAGCAACAAACCTTGCCATTTTTCGGCACTTAAGCAAAACTCCTAATGATTGCATTAGGGACAGATCTTGCTGTCCCTAGAGTTTTGTCATTGACTGCATTGGGAGAAGGATTTGGCCATAAATGAGTGTAACAATAAAAGTGGGTAAGAAAAGGGCTTGCCAAGATTTTATGTTTTCCTCAAGTCACATGTATTGATCAACTCTACAATTTAAAAATTAGGACATAAAAACTGGGGAACACACACTATAAGCTGGCGATATATCTGGCCTTTGCAATGTTAAAAAAAAATCAAAAGGCAAAGAAAAGTTATTTTTTTCATGAATTCTAATAAGCGGTAGTAGCTATTTTTGTTCTGTATCACTAATCTCCCATCACTGGTAAAGCCTTTGTTTAAAAAAATAACGCACTCACTTTTCTAATGTGTCAAGACAGCAATTGGCTGGTACTAAGGGACTTACTTCCACACTGCAGCTGAAGTAATAGGGTCCCCAATATAACTTTTAGGAGTGCAAGCCAACAACAACCAGGTGTTTGTCCTCCAATCCAATAGGTCACATTTAGAGATGCAATAATAACTGATGGAAAGAGGCAACCCAAGGCTGTCCAACAGAGCTGTATTCATTTGTTGTGTCCTCTGATAATAAACAAAAGTTCAACCACCACTAATAATAATAAGAACAATAGCTGGGACTGTGTCATCCATTGTACTAAACTGACACCATTAAGAAACAAATACCAAGTAACCTATTGAGATCTGTTTTCACCTCTTGAATCAAGAGTGGGGAATAGATGATTACACCACAAACATGGTCCTGTCT
Source organism: Gopherus evgoodei (assembly GCF_007399415.2). NCBI lineage: Eukaryota > Metazoa > Chordata > Testudines > Testudinidae > Gopherus > Gopherus evgoodei. The sequence goes on from NC_044332.1 coordinate 46,319,541, forward strand.
AGAGCAGGGAAACACATGGTGTTTTAAAATGTTAGCTAATGTGTATTAACTAACATTTTAAAACAGCACTTAGCACCTAATGTAAGTAAAGTTTAACTTTAAAAATGTGTCCTGGTCAAATGTAGCCTCTGTATTCCACTTAAATTTCATGTCAAGTCCAACCAGATCTGGGATGCCTTCTCAAAGAAAACATTTTCCAGTAGGTTGCAATCAATAAACCACTACCTCCATGAGCCTTCCTGGCACAGCCAGAAACAGCTCGCTTAATAATTTCAGGTTGAATTTACAGAACAAACAAACACACACACACAAAAATCGAGCAAGGGCACGGGCATTGCATGTCCATTTCTTATCTTTCCTCAATCACACATGCATTGCCTAGGGACATACTGCACAGCACAGATGGCCTTTCATGATTTTCTGAATATGCTGATAAAATCATTCTGCCAATGTCATTAGAATTGCCTACTACCACTGTAGTACTTGTATTTTTTACATCTTTCTTTATCTTGAGATTTCCTTCGTTTCCTCCCCACATAATGTTGCATATTACTCCCAGTAAATCCCAGTCTTGCTAAGCAGAACAGTACACAGCGCAGCTTGCCCAGAGTGGACAATGGAGGAACCCCCCTCCTACCCGCTTGCCTGGAAGGGAGCACAGGATAGACAGTACACCATATTCTTACAGCAGATTTCTCCCCCTCCCCCTAATATTTTGTCCTCCCTAAAAATAGAGGGCCTTTTTTTCTTTCCAACAATTTAAAATAATCCCCTTCCAGCAAAGAATGAACACCCCTCTCGCTCTTTTCCAAAGTGTCTACAAAGCTTAGCAAGTGAGGTTGCTGCAGCCCTACTGAGACTGAATCAGTATTGATTGTCCCTCTGAGAAAAAGGAGTGCTGTATTCTAACCATACTTGCCAGAGACACAAGATGACATAGTTAACTGTACTGAGAGCACAGGGCTTGGCAGTTTCCTTCACTCTTAGAGCTTTCTAAAACATTCTCTACTTCCAGACCAGCCAAGGCCTTGTTTAGGCCCAATTCTATATGCATAGAGGCATATCAGTCTGTCACCATTACCCAGAAAATAGAGCTTCAAAAGTTGAGATCCATGCAAAGCTGTGCAGGAGACTTAAGGAGAAGGAAAACTAAGGTCAACAGCACACCAAACAGCAGAGGGAAAACTAAGTGCCAGATTCCAACCTCTTTACCGATGTGAAGTTCAGAGACAGATCTGAAGATGTATCAACATATGATTGCAGAATGCCAGTCTCTATACTTATCATAGACTTGTGATGTGCTTTTGACACCATTTTGTCTGTAAGGACATGTAAGTGATTTTGGAGTGATGTTTTCTTCTTTTCCCTCTTTCAGATAGCTTTATGAAGTTTTCCTTTGACTCCTGTTTCCATGTTTATGTGTTTTCCATACTTTCCTGACACAGACCATCATTAGTGGAGCTCTTTACTAAATAACTGTAATATTAGCACCTGGAACACACTTTTCAGAAACAAACTGCTCTGAATCCAGCTACTCAAGTGTATGTTTTGGCTAACTGAGGGCAGTCTGTAATAGTCAAGCGTATGTTCTTGAAGCAGCTGGACTAGAGTAGAACAGCCTATATCATAAGCACAGCACAAATCTTAACCAAACAGAACTGTCTGTTTGTGCCTTTAAGCTAAAAGCACAAAACAAAAAGATGACTACCTCATTACAGTGTTGAAGCAAGGGGCCTGTCCTAGCCTCGCACTGAGGAGTTCCTTTCCTATCCCAGGCTCATCCAGCATTGCCTGCAGTAGCACCAAGCAAGCCTTCCTAACTGTCCCGCAGGCTCCCTATTGGTCACCTCCAGGTCCTTCTAGGCCTCTGGAGGACTAAATCTCATTGGTAGTTTGGCCTTGTCATAAACAGATAGCTAAGGGTTAACGTCTCTTTCACCTGGAAAGAAGTAATCTAAAACACCTGACCAGAGGACCAATCAGGAAACAAGACTTTTTCAAATCTGGGTGGAGGGAACTTTGTGTGTGAGTCCTTTGTTCTGGGGTCTTCTGCCTGTACTCTCTCGGCTATGAGGAGTGATTTTTTTTCCTATTTCCTGCTTTCTAATCTTCTGTTTCCAAGTTGTGAGTACAAAGATGGTTTGTTGTTTTGTATTTACATGTCTATAGTTGCTGGAGTGCTTTGAATTGTATTCTTTTTGAATAAGGCTGTTTATTTAATATTCTTTTAAGCAAATGACCCTGTATTTGTCACCTTAATACAGAGAGACCATTTTTATGTATTTATCTTTCTTTTTTATATAAAGCTTTCTTTTTAAGACCTGTTGGAGTTTTTCTTTAGTGGGGAACTCCAGGGAATTGAGTCTGCAGCTCACCAGGAAATTGGTGGGAGGAAGAAGTCAGGGGGAAATCTATGTGTGTTAGATTTACTAGCCTGACTTTGCATTCCCTCTGGGTGAAGAGGGAAGTGCTTGTGTTTCCAGGACTGGAAATAGAGAGGGTGGATTCCCTCTGTTTAGATTCACGGAGTTTGCTTCTGTGTATCTCTCCAGGAACACCTGGAGGGGGGAAGGGAAAAGGTTTATTTCCCTTTGTTGTGAGACTCAAGGGATTTGGGTCTTGGGGTCCCCAGGGAAGGGTTTTGGGGGGGACCAGAGTGCCCCAAAACACTCTAAATTTTTGGGTGGTGGCAGCTTTACCAGGTCCAAGCTGGTAACTAAGCTTGGAGGTTTTCATGCTAACCCCCATATTTTGGACGCTAAGGTCCAAATCTGGGACTAGGTTATGATAGGCCTAAATAGATTTTCCTTATGCAGGTAAGCATTAGTGTGCTGACACCTCCAGCAAGTGGTAGAGAAGGTCTGATAAATCTGTCATAATCCCCCATGGTCCTCTTGAATATCAGACCTGCTCAAGTGTATGTCATTATGTTGCCTTCTAGAAAGGATACAACCTTTAAAATTACTACTATTTAGCTCAAATGTTCTTGGAGCAGATGGTCTTGATGACTAAGAACTCTATGCAAAGTCCAGGTTGGCATAGTCTAATCAGTCATGGATAATGCTGTGTTTTTAAAGAAGTTAATGACATATTTCACAACATAAGACACATTTAAATATTTGAGACATACTATGAAAATCAGATGGCACATTGGACCACAGCATCTTTTAACTTACAATTAGCTAAAGGGAAAAAAAGACATTTCCCCTTTCTTTGGGCCAAATCTTGCTTGCCTCAGACATGTAAACCCATTAATATCAATGGGAATGTGAGCATAAAGTGGGCACGTTTGCTCATCGATAGGTCTCAGACTCACTTTAATATAACAGCGGTGATGATAATTGCACTGATATTATGTAGGCAGAACTCCTCATACTATGATTCTAAGACTATGTTGCCACTATTACAATATTATACTCAAGGTGGTGCTAATGAATGGTGACTGTCTGGTGCTCGTGTTGTTCCAAATTCCTATTTTGATATAGTTTACATCAATGGCATCTCAGACAACCATAATCAAAATGGCAGTTCATTCAAATGCACATGAGAAAAATAAAGTAAGAGAAACAGAATACTGAAAGAAGGAGGAAGCACTGAGGAAGGGAAGAACAAGTATTATCTGGTGTGAAATCAATATGGAATAGTCATAGAAAAAAGTATATATTACTGTCTTTAGAATTTGTTTTCTAAACTGCCAATGCAGCAACATATGCCACACCACCCAGGCTGAAATATCGCAAGCGAACTGAACATTCACCATACATATGCTGGAGAGTACGGACTTGATTTTGAACAGGGCATCAACTCAGCCTTCTTCCCCACACACAAATCAGTACTCACTATCAACATCTAAACCCTTGATTCAGCATGGGCGTTAGTTCAAATATGTCATTAATTCCCATTAAAGTAAATAGGACTAAATACCATATTTAAGTTCTTTGATGAATTAAAGCCTAAATGACACCAGCTGTGCCAATACATTCCAGGTGCAATAAGGGCTATGATGTTTTAAAAATTTGACCTCTCCCCACCCAAAGAAGTTTCATAATGGGCCTAATTATGATTTTCTTGTTGTGTGTGCTCGTGCATATTGGAGCCAGGTGATCTGAGAGCCAAGACATTCCATAGTCATCTCCTCTCTCATTTCCACTTCTACTTCTCATTTAGAAAATGAGTTATTTTGGACAAATAATACAGGATACATCAGTTTTGTTAAATATAAGCAATAAAATATAAGACCACCACACAATTGGTAGTCCTTAAAATGTTATAAAATGATGGACCTAGTCAGGAAAACTGTTGTGAAAATTAGCCCACAGTAGCTTTCTAAACTCTGGATTATTCAGCCAGAGGTTTCCCTTTGCCAATACCAGGCTTAAGCATAGAGACAAACATATCATTGAAAAGCACTTTTGGACCCCACATGCACCTCTCCACACACCTTTTAAATAAGCCCCGGACTCCTGCAGACACTGAAGCTCACAGACTCAAACTTTAAGGTCAGATGGGATCATTGTGATCATCTAGTCTGACCTCCTGCACATTGCAGTCCACAGAACCAAACCCACTGACTTCTAACCTCTAGCTGAGTTACTGAACTCCTCAGATCATGGTTTAAAGACTTCAAGTTACAGAGAATTCACTATTTACACAGTTTTAAACCTGCAAGTGACCTATGTCCCACACTGCAGAAGGCGGTGAAAGCCCCCGCCCCCCAGGGTCTCAGCCAATCTGACCTGGGGAAAAATTAATTCCTGACCCCTAATATGGTGATGAGTTAGAGTCTGAGCATGTGGTCAAATCCCACCAGCCAGAATTCTCTGTAGTAAATCAGAGCCCTTCCTATCTAGTGTCCCCTCTTCAGCAGTTGAAGATTTGTGCTACTGGCAGTCACCGATGGGCCACATGCATATCATACCATCCCCTCCATGACCTTATCAAGCTCAGTCTTGAAGCCAGGTAGATTTTCCTCCTCAACTACTCTCCTTGCAAGGCTGTTCCAGAACTTCACTCCTCTGATGCTTAAAAACCTTCACTTAATTTTCAAGCCTAAACTTGTTGATGGCCAGTTTATAGCCATTTGTTCTTGTGTCTACATTGGCACTTAAATAATTTCTCTCCCTTCCTGGTATTTCCTTCTGATATATTTATAGAGAGCAATTATATCTCCCCTCAGCCTTCTTTTAGTTAGAGTCAAGGTTCCTTCCCCACCAACTTTAGGGTACAGATGTGGGGAACCTGCACGAGAAGCTCTAAGCTCAATTAACAGCTTAGATCTGGTCTGGCTGCCACCACTCAAGCACTACTTCCCTTCCCTGGGTAGGCTTGAGAGACGCCACCAATTTCCTGGTGAACACAGATCCAAACCCCTTGGATCTTAGAACAAGGAGAAATTTACCATCCCCCCTCCTTTCTCCCACTAACTCCTGGTGGATCCAGATCCAACTCCCTTGGATCTTAAAACAAGGGGAAAAAAAAACCAATCAGGTATTCAAAAAAGGCTTTTAATTAAAGAAAAGAAAGGCAAAAGAAAAGCCTCTGGGAGAGATTAGCATACCAGCTACTCCCACAGACAGATTCCAAACACAGAGGAAACCTTAGTTACACAAAATACCCAATTTGATTCTTCCTCTAATTGCACAAGACAGGTTAGAAGAGGTAAACATAAACCTATTTATTCCTTTCTAAAACTTACTACTCTGATAAGAGGCTGGTTCCTTGATCTTTTTTTCCCTCTGGCTGAAACTGAAACTGACTAAACAAAGGAAACTTGCTTCCTTCCTTTTGAAACATCTTGTTCCTCCATTGGTTCTTCTGGTCAGGTGTCAGCTAGGCTAGGTGAACTTCTTAACCCTTTACAAGTAAAAGAGACATTAAACCGTAACTATCTGTTTATGACATGCCCCCAAATCTCAAACAGTGTTGAACCACACTGGTGGTTATTTCTTCCTAGAACTTTAGAATAAACAGATTAATAAAACACATGCACCTTTACATATACTACCAATTATGTAAAACTACAAGATTTTTTACATTTTAAGGACAACTTTAACCAGTTAACTCTGGGAAACTTTCATGGGAGAGTGCATCAGCTACTTTGTTAGAAGTTCCTGAAATGTGTTGAATTTCAAAATCAAAATCTTGGAGAGCTAAACTCCATCAAAGAAGTTTTTTGTTGTTTCCCTTGGCAGTATGAAGCCACTTTAGCGCAGCATGGTTGGTTTGTAGCTAGAAACGCCATCCCCAAACGTATGAGCGTAGCTTTTCCAGGGCATACACAATGGCATAGCATTCTATTTCACTGATTGACCAGAGGCTTTCCCTCTCAGACAGTTTCTTGCTGAGAAAAACGACAGGATGGAATTCTTGATCCGGTCCTTCCTGCATTAAAACTGCTCCTACACCGCGCTCAGATGCATCTGTGGTTAGTAGGAATGGTTTGTCAAAATCTGGGGCCCTTAGCACAGGGTCAGACATGAGTGTTGCCTTAAGCTGGTTAAAGGCCTTCTGACACTCATCAGTCCACTTAACTGCATTTGGCTGCGTCTTTTTGGTCAGGTCTGTCAGTGGGGCAGCGATTTGGCTGTAGTGTAGTACAAATCGCCTGTAATATCCGGCCAAGCCTAAGAACGATTGGACCTGTTTTTTTGACTTGGGGATAGGTCACTTTTGGATAGCATCCATTTTGGCCTGTAGGGGGTTTAATAGTTCCTTGACCCACCTGGTGTCCAAGGTAAGTCATTCTGTTTTGGCCTATTTGACACTTTTTAGCCTTAACAGTTAGTCCTTCCTGCCTGATGCGCTCGAAGACTTTTTCCAGGTGCTCCAGGTGTTCTGCCCATGAATCAGAAAAAATGGCCACATCATCGAGGTAGGCAACTGCAGATTCTCCCAGTTGTGCTAGAAGACCATCTACAAGTCTTTGGAATGTGGCGGGTGCATTTCGCAGTCCGAAAGGGAGCACATTAAATTCATACACCCCTGCATGGGTGACGAAGGCTGACCTTTCCTTAGCAGATTCATCTAGTGGTACTTGCCAGTACCCCTTGGTTAAGTTTAAGGTAGAGATGAATTGGGCATGTCCCAATTTCTCCAATAGCTCATCAGTGCGTGGTATTGGATAGTTGTCGGGACGAGTTACAGCATTTAGCTTACGGTAGTCCATGCAAAAGTGTATTTCCCCATCTAGTTTGGGAACTAGAACCATTAGAGATGCCCATGCACTGTTAGAGGGGCAGATTATACCCATCTTAGCATGTCCTGGATCTCCTGCTTTATAGCAGCTTGGGCATGAGGTGACACCAGGTAGGATGGGGTTCTAATTGGGTGAGCATTACCTGTGTCAATGGAGTGGTATGCCCGTTCGGTCCATCCTGGGGTGGCTGAGAACATTGGCACGAAGCTAGTGCACAGCTCCTCAATCTGCTGTCGCTGCAGACGTCCAAGGGTCGCAGAGAGTTTCACCTCTTCCATGCCACCGTCACTTTTTCTGTTGTAGTAGACACCTTCAGGCCACTCCATGTCATCTGTTCCCTGGGCTGTAAACTGGGAAACCTTTAATTCTCTAGAATAAAAGGGCTTAAGAGAATTAATATGGTATACCTTAAGCTTTATGTTGGAGGTGGGGAATGTTATGAGATAGGTAACAACTCCTAGGCGCTTGTGGACCGTGAATGATCCTTCCCACGAAGCTTCCATCTTATGGGCCTGGAGCGCCTTTAAGACCATGACTTGGTCTTCTACTTTGAAGGACTGTTCTCTGGAATGTTTATCATACTAGGCCTTTTGCTCTTCCTGAGCATCCTTTAGGTTTTCTTTAGCAAGGGCTAAAGATTGTCCGAGGGTGCTTTGTACGTTGCTTACAAAGTCTAGAAGGTTAGTTCCTGGAGAAGGGGTAAACCCCTCCCACTGCTGCTTCACCAGCTGTAATGGCCCCTTAATGTCGCAGCCATACACAAGTTCAAGTGGTGAAAACCATAAACAGGGATGTGGTACAGTCCTGTAGGCAAAAAGCAACTGCAGCAACACTAGGTCCCAATAATTGGAGTGTTCATTTACGAATTTACATATCATGGCCCCCAAAGTTCCATTAAACCTCTTTACCAAGCCATTGGTTTGATGGTGGTAAGGGGTGGCAACCAAGTGATTCACCTCATGAGCTTCCCACAGATTTTTCATGGTCGCTGCCAGGAAATTAGTTCCTGAATCTGTAAGGATGTCAGAGGGCCAACCTACCCTGGCAAAAATGTCTGTTAGGGCCTGGCACACAGTTTTAGCCCTGGTGTTGCTTAGAGCTACTGCTTCTGGCCATCGGGTAGCAAAATCCATGAAAGTCAGTATGTACTGCTTTCCTCTGGGGGTCTTCTTTGGGAAAGGACCCAGAATATCCACAGCTACTCGCTGAAATGGGACCTCAATTATGAGGAGTGGACGGAGAGGGGCTTTGACCAGGTCTTGGGGCTTTCCCACTCGTTGGCACACCTCACAAGACCGGACATAATTAGCAATGTCCTTGCGCATTCCCTCCCAGTGGAAGGACTTCCCTAAACGGTCTTTGGTTCTGCTCACCCCAGAATGGCCACTGGGATGATCATGGGCTAAGCGTAAGAGCTTTACCCGCTACTTAGTTGGAACTACCAACTGTCTTTGAGTCTCTGTTCATCAGAAAGAGTCTCCTTGTATAAAAGTCCTTGTTCTACAACAAACCGGGATCAGTTAGAAGAGCTGAGAGGCGGTGGGGTGCTCTGTGCCGCCACCCAAGCTTTCTGAAGGCTGTCATCTGCTTCCTGCTCAACCTGGAACTGTTCCCTTGATGCTAGAGACATCTGTTCCTCCTTAGACTGTTGACTTGGGCTTGGTCCCTCTGAAAGTGATGTAGGTGATGGGGTTGTTTCCGTTGATTGTGAACCGCTCTCTGCTGGTGCACTAGGTGACATTTCAGGCTCTGGCTGAGCCTCTTGGGTAGGGTTGTCTGCTGCTTTTGCCAGTTCAGGCCTGCTGGTGCCCTCTGGCGTTGGAGTTGTGGATGGGTTTGCAAGCGCTGGAGTCAGTGCTGGCAATGGTTCTGGTGCGGGTTGCTTTGCCAGTTCTGGTTCTGGGACTGGATTCACTATGGCTGTAGCATTCATGGGTAGAAGATCCGGTTCCACCACCTCTGTCTGGGTCTCTGGTAACACAGACAGGCCCCTGGTGGATGGCTCAGGAACAGGGATTGGTGTGGAAACTTGCTTGACCTGGCTGTGTGTGACCATTCCCACCCTCTTGGCTAGCTTCACATGGTTGGCCAAGTCTTCCCCCCAGCAGCATGGGGATGGGATAATTGTCATAGACTGCAAAAGTCCACATTCCAGACCAGCCCTTGTACTGGACAGGCAACTTATCTGTTGGCAAGTTTAAAGATTTTGACATGAATGGGTGAATTGTCACTTGGGCCTCTGGGTTGATGAATTGGGGATCCACGAAGGATTGGTGGACAGCTGACACTTGTGCCCCAGTGTCCCTCCATGCGATAACCTTCTTTCTGTCCACTTTCAAGGTTTCCCTTCGCTCCGAGGGTATTTGAGAGGCATCTGGGCCTGGGGATCTTTGGTGTGATTGTGGTGTAATGAACTGTAATCGGTTGGGGTTCTTGAGGCAGTGGGCCTTTATATGTCCCAGTTCATTACATTTAAAACATTGCCCAGCTGACTGGTCACTACGCCGAGATGGGTTGCTGGAGACTGGTGAGGTGGGACAATAAGGTGTCTGGGGCTTTCCTTGGGTTGTAGGTGGGGCCTTGGGTTGCCCCCGGTGATAGGGTTTGGTTTCGGTTTGCTGCCTCTGATATTCGCTCCAATTGCTAGTAGTTTTTTTCTTTTCTGCCACTTCCACCCATTTGGCTCCAATCTCCCCAGCCTCGGTTACAATTTTGGGCTTTCCATCTAGGATGTACCTTTCTATTTCCTCAGGAACATCCTCTAAGAACTGCTCCATTTGCATTAGAAAGGACAGAGCTTCCAGAGATTCAGCACTTGCTCCTGATATTCAGGCATCCCAATTCTTTCCAATGTGGTAGATGCGTCGGGTAAATGACACATCTGGTTTCCACCTTAGGGCTCTGAACTGCTGACGGGCAGGCTCAGGTGTAAGCCCCATTCCGATTCTAGCCTTGGTTTGAAAAAGTTTATAATCGTTCATGCGTTCCTTTGACATTTCAGCTGCCACCTCTGCTAAGGTCCACTGAGCTGTGGCCTCAGCTCTATCATGTACTGGTCTCTAGAGATGCTGTACCCAAGGCAGGCCCTTTCGAAATTTTCTAAGAAGGCCTCAGTATCATCACCTGCCTTGTAGGTGGGGAATTTTCTGGGATAGGAAGCAGTACCTGGAGAAGGGTTGTTAGGGTTGGCTGGTATAACCTGCTTAGCCCTTCCTAACTCCAGGACATGCTTCTGGGCCTCCCTCTAGATCTCCAAAGCCCTCTGGTGGTCAGCTTCTTTGGCTCTCTCTTCTTTTTCTTTCTCCTCCATCGCTTTTTCCCTCTCCTCCATAGCTGTTTTGTGTGCAGCCTCAGCCCTGGCCATCTGTCTATCATGTTCCTTTTGGCTCTCCTCAGCCTGGAGTTTGGCTAATTCTAGCTCCTGTTGTATGTTTTTTTCCCCTTTGCCTGACATTTTCTTCCTGGTCTACCTTAGCTATCTGAGGGTGGGGGAAAAACAGCTTTGAGTCTTTGGTTACTGTAATGTGACTCTTTAGGGAAAAAAAAAGAAGTGAAACAGGTTTTTGTGACTTGCCTTGGCAATGTTAATGACCCTCCAGTGATCACAGCTGGAGCTCCCCTTCTAACAAAAAGCCCTCTGTTAGAATCTCTTATCTCTCCTTCACTGCTACCCCAGCATCTCAAAGGAGGAAAAAAAAATCTGGCTTTTGGTTCCTAAAAAATCCCTTACCGCTGCTCACCGTATCAAGGTTCCTTCCCCACTCTGAACTTTAGGGTACAGATATGGGGGACCTCCATGAGAAGCTCTAAGCTCAATTAACAGCTTAAATCTGGTCTGGCTGCCACCACTCACAAGCACTACTTCCCTTCCCTGGGTAGCCTTGAGAGACTTCACCAATTTCCTGGTGAACACAGATCCAAACCCCTTGGATCTTAAAACAAGGAAAAGTCAATCAGGTATTAAAAAAGGCTTTTAATTAAAAAGAAAAGAAAGGTAAAAGATAAACCTCTGGGAGAGATTAGCATACCAGCTACTCCCACAGACAGATTCCAAACACAGAAGATATTCCCCTGGGCAAAACCTTAGTTACACCAAAAAAATACCCAAATACCCAATTTAGTTCTTCCTCTAATTGCACAAGACAGGTTACAAAAAGAAACATAAACCTATTTATTCCTTTTTAAAACTTACTACTCTGACAAGAGGCTGGTTCCTTGAGCTTTTTTCCTCCGGCTAAAACTGAAACTGACTGAACAAAGGAAACTTCCCTCCTTCCTTTTGAAACATCTTGTTCCCCCCATTGGTTCCTCTGGTCAGGTGTCAGCTAAGCTAGGTGAACTTCTTAATCCTTTGCAGGTAAAAGAGGCATTAACCCTTAACTATCTGTTTATGACAGTTAGGCTAAACAGTCTCCTCTCATTAGGTAGGTTTCCATTCCTCAGATCATCCTAATAGCCCTTCTCTACACCTGTTCCACTTTGAATTAATTTTTCTTAAACTTGGGAGACCAGGACTGCACACAGTATTCTAGATGAAGTCTCATCGGTGCCTTGTATAATGGTACTAACATTGCCCTCTCTCCACTGGAAATACCTCTCCTGATGCATGCTAGGACTGCGTTAACCTTTTTCACAGCTGTATCACATTGATGGTTCATAGTCATCCTGTGATCAACCAATACACCCAGATCTTTCTCTTCCTGTATCACACTTTGAAAAATTGGCCAGAGGTGGTTTCTTGGTAGCCTGGTGCTTAAACCATGGTATGTTAACACAATATCCTGTCTTTAACTTTATTTGTAAGGCACAATACATTACATGCCTACATTCTAGCCTTTAGATTGGAAAGCATGGTACAGACACTGTCATAAACCAATTGGTCGTACCTGAGTAGGATGTGTGTCAAACAAATGTTTAAGGGGGCAGCAAATAACTGAAAGTGCCATTGCTTCTTAGAGAATCCCTGAGAAGAGAAAAAAATCAAGACAAAATTCACGAGCATTTGTAACTGTCACCAAAAGAGGAGCTGCTCTATTCTGTTCTATTTAAGTCATACTGCATACATCACTGTGCTTGCTGAGTATCTTGGTATTGCATTGGCTCCTAAGAAAGCCCTTGAAATCTGTTGGTGTGCAACATGGAAAATCTTATCTACAAACTGTGAAAGCTATTTCATGAGTCACAGAGGACATAGAACTGATGGGTGCACCCATGGCAGGGTGATATAGGGGACAAACTGAAAACACAAAGTAGTAAATCAATGGAATCAAAATGACATGTTTTGAAATGGACAAGCAACTATTGGTAATTGGCCAAAAGCAGGCTAAATAGGAATGGATGGACAGGATGCATACAAGAAAGAAATTAACAACCATCATTCAAAACTTTCACCCATAAGCCACAGAAATACTATAAGAAAGATATAACACCAGATACTATGGGAATGGGCACCTTAGAAATACATATGACAAATAATCGTATTTCCTAATCTGGCTAAAACCATGAAGTACTGGCAGTCTCACAAGATAGTTTGATCTTCCAGCACAGTTTCCAGACCAAAAAGGGTTGAATGGCTTTTGGATAAGCATCTAAACTGAAGAACTTAACATTTATTCTCCTGTTTTATTTTATTTGCTTATTTAGATTTTAAAATGTGCTTCTTCAAAGACCTAGGGCAAATATACAGATCACTTAATATTTAATATAAAATTCCAGCTAATCCAATAGCCACATTATAAATCCTTCCCAAGCAAATAGTTTCACCTTACCAAACCATTCTCCTCCTTAGAACAAGCCAGGAAAAAATAGTCAGGTTCTTCCATTACTAGTAGATGGTTTAATGATTGACCTGCCTCTACTGACGTCATATATTGACTCTAATATTGATAGCCTTTTACTTACACTCCACCTTCCCCCATCCTGCTCTCTCTGGAAATCCTGTTTTATCTAGAATAAATTAATCCTGACATCTGATCTTTATCAACTATCCTCCACAGAATTTTCAACTCAGTATTTGTCACTGTCCTTGCAATGGCCTCTCTTTTTCTTACTCCTGAGGTGCTGGTGTAATGTCTAAGACACTGCCACTCTCACTTCTGTCTCCAGTCTGTCTTCCTCTTTCCTCCACTTTCTTTGAGGATTACTCTACCCTAGGGGAATCACAGCACTTTACCAACATAAAACCAATCTCACAACCCTCTGTGTATATTTTAATGGCAATTTTATAGATGGGCAGATGGATTAAGAGACAATTTGAAACAAGGAGTCAGTAGCATAGTTGGAGGTAGAAAACAGATCTTCTCAATTTCATTCCTGTTCTCTGACAGTGGCCCCTAGCAATAAGGACAGTTTCTTGCAAAGAGAGTTAAAACATATCTTAACCTATTTTCAGGTATACTGTCTGTTGGAAAATTATTTTCCTAACAATGCTAAAAACCAGATCTGTGGTTCTAAACAAATTTCCCCCTCTAACAGTTGCATTTCCTGACTGAATGAAGAAAAACAGGTAGATAAGTCATAACACATTAAAATTAGAATAGAGTCATGTCTCTTCTGGTCCAAGTAACAGATAAATTGCTGTTGTGCTCATATGAGTTAGCATACCCCATTTATGTTGGCAGATTACAGCTAATCATAAAGTTCTGCACTTGAATGATTATAATCCTATTATTGACTTTTAATGTATAATATGTACCTTGTTGAACTGGGCAGCCATGCTATAAATATAACACAAATTGCATGACAGTCCATGTTTTCCCCAAAACGTCATTTTGCATGTGATCTGCTGCTCCTAAGTAATGTATAATAGTCATCAGTGAGTGTGGTGTGTCACTGAGATTATTCACTACCCATCAGGCAGTTTGTAAGAATTCTGATGTTTTAGGCCAGAATCACTCTGGGTCTCTCCCAGATTCTGCGGGCCAAGAGACCCTGTCGGTGGAAAGTTAATCTGGAAGGGGCAGCAGAGCAACCTCTTGTCCAGCAGATAGATAGCTTTCATCTGGCCAGTGTAGCCCCATTAGTGGGTACGCTGAGCAGGAAGGGTGAAGGGCAGCCTGGAGAAGCACTGTTTCAGGGCATCCACACTACTGTCTCTGAAGTTGCATCCACTTACACCAGAGCCATTGTGTTCTCTCAGAATATGCAATCCATGTCACTGACGCTTCTTTTGCACACCCACAGTGGCAGATTGACACGAGTTACGCTACTTTGCCACTTACTCTCTTTATGTGCCTTCTCACCCTCTTATGCCCACTGTGTAAGTTACAACATTTGACTCTTGAATTTTTTTGATAACTACTCTCATTCTTTGTCTCTGTCCCATTGCCCCTATTGCCTCTTCTGTTGTTCCTTCCCCCGCCCCCATCCTTGTGTTCTGTCCCATCACTTTTTTCTCTATTCCCTCTTCAGTGACTTGATCCTTCTCCTCTCATAATGAAGTAAAAAGAGAAAAACACTCTGGTTTGACTCTTGCATGCCTCCACACTGAGATTAGTCACAAGAGATCTGTGACTCATCATTTGAACTGAGCCCAAGTACCCTGAATACCGCCACTGAAATCAGAGCACTTCTGGAAGTTTGCAATCAGATTCTCTGCTGTGCTCAATGTCTTAAAGGCACAGCAGGGTGGGGAAACTGCAAAGGAGTGGGTTGATTCTCACTGACCAGTGGTCTGATTCTATACGAGTCCCAACATAGCTCAATGCTGCCAGCTCAGGGAAGCTCTAATCTAAGCCAGCTGACTATGGTCCTCAAGGTTCACCAACCAGGGATCTCCAGAGTGCAGTATGTTCTACCACATACACTCCCTTCTCTGACATGTCTCCTATGCCAACTGCTTGCAGGGGTTTGGGTGCAGGAGTGACACTGACTTTGTTTCAATTGAGTACTCCCCAATGCCAGGAGAATCCCCAGCTGGGGAGACTGGGCTGCTTTGTGGGGCCACAGTTAAGAAAAAGTCTAGAGCTAGATTCTTTTCCTATTTTCACTAAAGCTCTTTAATGCTGAACAGTGTATGTGGTAATGGCTTTGGGAACCTGCTAGTGAATTATCACTCTTGAAAGCTCCTTATCAGGAACATGTCCAGCAACGTCAAAAGGGAGGAGTGTGTACTGCCTTATAGCATCAAGCTGCAGTGTTTACTTCCAGAGTCAGAGGTGTAAAACTGAAGCATCAGCGTCAATATAGTCATGACTTGTGCCTCATAGTTCCCCACTATTACAAGTATCATACAAGTGCTATAGTGCCCTGTAAGCGGAGCTTTTACTTTACCACATTTCCCACCAACTGAATCCTGAAGATTTAAAAGACTATACGTAATCTCAGAGTTACAGCTTTAATAAGTGTTCAGTTAGATGTGCCTTATGTCTAAAATCCGATGGAAGGGTTTATTTTAGCCATTTTATAGTTCTTTGGGACTTTACATTAAAATTACAGCAACTGATGAAAGGCTCATCTATGGAAAAACTCAAATAACTTCTAATTCAAATTGACTGAGAATTGTTTGCCTTGTTCCTGAGTGCAAATCCTTTCCTCTAAATACAAAAACACATGATTATTTGTTTTTTTAATACTGCAATTCAAACACTAAATGGTGTTCAGTTCAAATATTAGCAAACAAGAAGAATTTTGATGTGAAAGGTAGGCTCCAAATCAACCAGAGTAACTGAGCTCCAAACAAATACTGGATAATAAAATGGTACTTTTTACCAGTCAGAGAAATATCCAAAATGAGCTCATTGCATCTATTTGTGTCTAGCCTGCATTTTTATTTATATGCCAATGTTACTAAATTTAGTCATTTCTCTCTGTCTCCTTTTACCAGCTGTGAGCCAGCTCTGTTGGTTTAGAAAATGAGTTACTGTTACTTCTATTAGAGGTGGGCTTGAAGCAAACCCCTACATCAAATACCCTAGAACTTTGTGCTGGGGCTCTGAACTCCAGTTTTAGTACTGATCTGAATATTGCAACTAGCCTGTCTCTCTCATGTGCTGAAAAAAAAAAAACCTCTCTGAACTCAAGATGCCTGATTCTAATTTCACTTACATTGATGTAAGTGAGGATTTCCTCCAGCAAAATCAACTACCCTGGTGCAAAATGGCTCAGACAGCAGAATCTGAACCTGGCAGTTCAGAATCTAGATCTCAGTTTTGCAGCATGGACTCATCTCTATATACAGTTCTCTTAGTTCTAAGAGCTGCAGCATTATTTCTTTGAGTCCTTCATGGTTCAATGCACCTTCATTACACGGAAGGCATTGTATAGTTTGAGAACTAATTATATTCACCTATATTATCGTAGGCAAACTATATTATGTTTTTTACACAATGGAAAATCTGTGGAAAAATCTGTACCTATATCAAGATTTATAGGCAACCTACGACCTAATTTGCTATCTCCATACAAATCAGGCAGAAAAGCAGTTGGGAAAGAAGCCTATTCCAGATTCAGCTTCATTCTTATAAGTCATAGTGTTGGTTTGCATTCAGATAAGGGAGGGATCAGAGACATTTGAGAAAAAAATGCTCTTGAGGTGGCAGGGGAATGTGATCCAGAGGCAACTCATCCAGAGTGACCTTGACTCTGATAACTTGCCAAAAATCCACTGTGGAAATTAGAATAATGCATAATGCCTGCACACAAGAAGAGCCGTGGCAGGGCCTGGAGATACAGGGAAGAGTGCATTTCAGTATTAGCCAGCTACAAGGCGGTGACTGGATACCCAAGAATACTGGTTTGATAGCCAGATTTACTGGCATTGTCCTTTCAGCACGTGGTATCTGGAATACTATAATGTGAGCGCTGCCACCAAAAAGGTACAGCAGTACAACCATGATACACACCCTTCTTGGGAAGCTCTCCCTATATGATTTAGTAATTGTGGATCACTTAGTTCATTCCGGAGCTACTAATCATAATATGAATACATGAGGATGATGGCCAACGTCTCACCCAAGTGAAGCTGGCACCAGACGGTACTGTAGTGCAGGGCCTGTAACTCCAGGTGGGTTCTCAGAGTAACTTGATTGCTTACACTTGCCTCTGAAACAAAGGCCATATATAGTACGAAGACTGGACAGTATACATTACTTTTTCCATTTTGGCCATGAATGACTTATTCCTGTATAGAAATCTGCACAGCTGGTCCTAATTACAGCTTGTCAGAAAATGTCAACAAATATGAAGTTTTGACTGGGTCTAATACAGTCTGAAGTGGTATTTATGTTACATGCTGGGAAATAAGTAGTATAAAGCCAGAAGCAGAGCCGTGGATCAGGAGCTGGAATCAGAAGACACAGGAACAGGGCTGGCATAAATTGGAGTGAGACAGGAACAAGGAAGAGTGGGTCTGAGAGCAAAGCTGGCACAGGACAGATTGCAATTGCAAGTGTAAGGATTGAGCAACCAGCAATCTCCTCCTGCTGCTGCTAAACTTAAATGCAGTCCTGTTAGCTTCCTGCTGCCAATCAGGTGATTCTGCCACAGACCAGCTGGATTTATTAACTGGCCTGAGAGCTAAGCCAGGGAGCCCCAGGCTCAGCCAAGAGCTCTCAAATCCATAGTTCCTGACAATTTACTCTACAGATAAGTGTACTGTTGGCCCCAAAGTACAAAGTGGCCCAAAGTGGGGAGATGTGCAGGTACAATAGAGAATATAGAGAAAATAAACTTTCCTTTGATAAAATAATGTTTGTGTCCCTCTTCAAACAGCTGTAGCTTGATTAATTTAATCCTAGCTCTGAGCCCATAATTTGCTTTTTACAAACGTTTGCACAGACCAAATGCTAATGATACAAACATATACAAGAGTGAATAATGAACAGATGAAGAGACCCAAACAGAACTTGAAATCTAGTTTTTAATTTGCCATGAATGATTGTCTATTGTGTGAAAACTGTGCACACAGATGTGCAAGGGGAGAATAGGACCACATGTTATATATCTTGATTTCAACTGGAGTACAGACTTAGCGCAGCCAAAGGACCCAGCATAGCCTTTTTTTTTTTTAAAAGGATATCCCTTACATGTACAATAGAAATGTTATTGCAATTGCTAAATTTTAATCCCAGCCAGCACAAGTTGTGGGAATACACAGTTTGAAAGTATCTCTCTTCTTGAAAAGCACAAGAGACTCAGTTCAAATATCCCCCACCCCAGAAAAGTTTATACCTGCCGAAATCTTTCAGACAGCTGATCATTGACTGGGTGCAGTTTCAAAAGCCTGTAAAATCTGGCTGTTCCTTGGGGAGAACATTGGATTTATCATTACAGTGCAGGAAACACAAGAAAGGTAAATATGTGTTTCTACTCCTTGCAGATAGAAACAAGGAATATGGAATGGGTAGACTGCTACCATAAAGTAGTTTCCTGAGAATTCCCAATTATCTTGCCAGTCAAATAAAGGAATTGAAGACAACATTTTATACCTAAAAATGATTGATTTCCATATTCCTCTGTAATAGAAAATACAGCAAACAGGTTGTATTATCCTATGTCAAGATGAAAATTGGATTATGCAGCCGAATTTAGCCATAGCAGAAACATCTCAGAGATAGGGTTTGCTTTTTATATGCCCTAAATTAGAAAGTGAGATCATTTAATATTGACTACTTTGTATATGATTTTGTCTCCTTACAATCAGAGGAGAGAAAACCATGAAACAATGCACAAAAAACTTTCCTAAATTGTCTTCAATAAGGTGTAATAAAATCCTTTCAAATCAATCCTGAGTAAATTATCAGTAGATAATTATGAAAAAGTAAAAGATTATAGGCTAGAATGCTTACAAAGAGCTGATCCCACAAAAATCTTTAACTGAACCACAATAATTATATTAAAATAACTTTGTTCTGTGACTGTTTTTCATTATAGCAATGCTAACTATGTCAGAAAATGCAGGGTTAAAGCAAAATACATAGATTTATATTTAATCCTGATTCATATCATTGCATTTAATTCTTTTAAGTACATGGGACCATTTAAATACATTGTACAATTCTGCCCTGGACAGCATAGGCAAGTCTCCCACTGAAGTCAGTAGGACTCACCTGTGCTTAAAAGACAATGCTGCTCATAATCAGGTGCTGTTCTGATATCCCCTATTACCTAGGCACTATGAACCGGGATTCTGATCCCCTCACTTATGTTGTATTACACATTATTCCAGGAGATGTCTCATCAAGTTCAATTGGCCTATTCATGGAGCAAGGTATTACTTAACAGTAAAGGTATCAGAATCTGCCCCAAAGGTATCAGATAAGACAATCTGGACTATAACAAGATTTCTAAAAATTAAGGAGGGCTCCTATTTACCATTTTTTAACATCTTGTGACTTGATTTTTAGAGGTAGAACACAATCTCATTGGTTCCGCTATCACTACTGCAGTGCATTATCAATAACTTTCACTTAGTGTTCTATTTTGGATGGTTTTGAAGGTACATGCTGAACACTAGGCATATAGAAGGGAATAAAAACAAAGTGGAGCCATATTATGAAATAAGTGTCAGAGGGGTAGCCGTGTTAGTATGGATCTGTAAAAGCAGCAAAGAATCCTGTGGCACCCTATAGACTAACAGACATTTTGGAGCAAGATTCAGATGCATCTTACGAAGTGGGTATTCACCCACGAAAGCTCATGCTCCAAAACGTCCGTTAGTCTATAAGGTGCCACAGGATTCTTTGCTGCTATTATGAAATAGCAGCACTGTGTCCAGAAACATTAACTGGCAAAATATAGTATATAAACAATATGAACTATTGGACTTCTACCAGCACCTCATTTGGAGGGTAAAGCTACATAGAGACTCCATCCAAGCATATTAAGGTGAAAATAAACTTCCATGCTACCAAGGTCACAAAGATCCTGGAAGATTATTCTACTAGCATAAGAAAACAGCTAATGTGGGTAGCTACCACTGGCATATAACATTGTTCTTTAACCTTGTTGTCCATTTTGGGTGATGGTATACCATCTTCCCTGATTCTGGGGACAGTTTAATAATAAGGGGAAATAAGCAGATTTTTTTTCCTTAATTTTAAGTTAATAAATTTTATACATTTACCCCTTCTAGCAATATTTAACATATTAATATTTGTATAGAAAACTGACATTCCATCATTCTTCAGTTATGCTTTTGACTAGAGCTTCCATACATCATTGCCACTTCAAATTTTTGGCAGGTCAGGAGATCTCACAAAACAGTAGCCACAAGTTCTGGACAGCAATGGCCAAGATTGCACTAGTAGTACCTTCATATAGCCTCTCAGCACAGCAGCACTTACATATATGTAAGCAACTGAAAATAGTCTTATAATGGGATTGTAGGCCAACCTTAAAAATAGCCAGTACCTATATATAACATTGCCTATAATTAAGGTTAACCAACACATCTCATTATAAGACCATGTTTTCAAATGCTCATAACCTGTAAACTTTAACTGGTTGGGCTAAAATTTCCCATGCAGGGTGTTTGCCTGACGCCAAATCTTTCTGGAAAATTTCAGCTAAATTGGGTCAGCTGTTTCCAAGGAAAATGCTTGGGTAAAAGACATTATTATTCCCATGTTAAATTTTTTTTGACATCCTTTTCTTTGACAAGTTCTAGCACTCCTATGCTTTGGAACAGGGACAGGAAATTTGGCAGAGGGGTGGCCTTTTGCTCTCCATCTGAAAATCCACCCAAATTTCACAAAGTCTTTGAAAAATCTCAGTTCTCACATAATCAGTACAGATTTCTTAGATTTTAGCAGCAAAACTCTCCAGAGATCTGTAAAATGGGAATAATACCCCTCATCTCTCAGGGATGTGAAGAAAGTACAATAATTGATATTCATGAAATATTCAGACGACACTATAGTGATAAGCAGCAAAGAAAATTCCTGAGGAAATTAATAATTCTGTCTTCAAACCCTGCTCTGAATTGAGTGCCATAAATAAGGCATGGGGACCACACATTGAACAATGAGAAGAAAGCAAAAAGCAAACATTGAAAATTTGCTCATTAGATGAGCGCCATTTTCCCTGTGCACTGAATGAGGCAGGAGCTCAGTGGAATAAAAAAGCATATGTGATCATGTCATTAAAGACTGTATCCGAATGCTCACAAGGGGGTTGAATTAAGGTTGCACAGACAACTTGAATTCTGATATTTCCTAACTTTTGAGTTCTTGATTTTGCAGTCTTAATAATGTCCTTTTAAACAGAATATTTTTAGACACACACAGCAAGAGCTCTACTATAGTTAAGGTTAAGACAAGTTTTTATTTTAAAACTTCACTGTAAGACCTCTAATGTCTACACAGTTTCTTGGATTGTCTTGAAATTTGGTGTGCCACATAGGGTCTGTCAGTGTTCCAAATTTTGGGCCATTTGACACACGAGTTCCCAAGATACCCCTTGACTAAAAAGCAGCATTTTATAAAGTTCAGAGAGTCAGCTGAGCTTTTTTGTTTTTTTTTCCCCAATCACACACAGAAATTGACCCATAGATCAGATCATTACACCAGGCTGTCCAGAGCTTGACTGTTACCCAAGCAAATGTCTAGCATCTACTAGCCTCTTGGGGAAAATCTAAATGTTACTTCAGAGAATTTGCTTCTCCCATTTAGTATGTTTAATATATGGAGATATACCTATCTCACAGAACTGGAAGGGACCCTGAAAGGTCATTGAGTCCAGCCCACTACTTTCACTAGCAGGACCAATTACTGATTTTGCCGCAGATCCCTGGGTGGCCCCCTCAAGGATTGAGCTCACAACCCTGGGTTTAGCAGGCCAATGCTCAAACCATTCAGCTATCCTGCCCCGCCTCATGTCCTATCATAGCAATTGTGTGGCTAGTGGAAGGACCATTGGATTATTTCTGCCATTGGCCTGATGAGGTGACGTGCTAACGGTCACCTCATCTCTCTGTGCCTCAGTTTCTTATCTGTAAAATGGGGACAATAATGCAAAGCTCTTTAAGAGCTACTGATGAAAAGCACTATATGAAAGGCCTTTTGATTATTACTTAGCTACAGTAAGATGTCTGCTGCAAACCTAGGTGAGAAATACAAATGTCTAAATGACCACTAACTGTTACCAGCAACCATTTCTTCTGTTTAAACAATAGGAAATTAAATGGCAAATAGACTTAGCACAGAGTTAAAGTTGCCCGGCGATAGGTTGTGCCCTTCCAGAATGTGGAGTTCAGCAAAATTCAAATTTCTTAAAACCAGGAAATATAGACATAAGGTAAAGACACCTGCAACTTAAACTCTGCCCTTTGAGCGATGCCCTACAACATTCATAACACACGTTCCCACTCTGTCTTTCCACTGTAATGGATAGGCCCTACCTCAGCTTGCCCTGTGCTCAAACACTGAGCCTACTCCCCTGAGAGAATAGTACACTCATAAAATGTAACCACTTCATACCCTTTTACAACCACTTCACACTTACATACAGGATACCATCTAAACCTATGCTTTCCCTGTCCATCATTACATCCACAGACAACCGTAATATCCAAGCTCATTACTGACAATACCGATACAAGAAGACTCCCTACCCTGCTACTGACAGCCTACACAATTCTGTACTGAAATGATGCAGTGAAATTGAAATGAAATGAACCCTCAAAGTATATATAGGATGACTCACACATAGGAGGACTCAGACCCAGATCTCGTGTCACAGTTACAGCTCTTCCAAGCTTATTCCTCCACCACTCAGTACAGCTATATCTAACACAATAAATGCAGCTGGAATGCATGCGGATAATTCCCAGCCAGCCCTGGACATTGCCAGCACCAGGAAGGTTTACCTTAACTCTGTATTTCCTGGTATTCAGAAGTCTGAGTTTTGCTGAACTGAACATTCTGGAAGGGCATGCGCTATCACCGAACAAAATATATACATTATTTCACAAAATTAGCTAAATATGGCTTTGTCCCCTCTTTCATCTTAATAAAAAGAGAATAAAAATAAACCCTCTCCCAAACCCAACATTCTTGTTGTTCAGAAAATTCTTTCCACCATCCTTGAAATCTGACTTGAAATGTAAGAAACCAAGAATTTGTTTGAGAAAAACTATCAGTGTCTGATTCAAGAATTCTCCTTAGTTCATTATATAACTGCAGCTCACTTTTCAGAACATACACATTGAAAACTTCTCACAGTCTTCTTTGTGATACATTTACACATACAGGGGCAGAAGTGTTAACTAATGTCTCCATATCACCTCACTGCATAAACCTTGACTTTACATTGGCTGGATATATAATGTTGATAAAAAATATTGCATTTGGCTGTCACAATGCATCAGGAACATCTCCAGTTTCTGAAATACTCCACGATGAAGTGAAATATGACAAATGCAAAGTAAAAACAATTCATTTTAAAGTTTCACTTGCACTTATCTCCCCATCCTGATCCTCTGACGCAACTGTCAGGAAGGAGGAGGTATTTATTTTCTTGTATGATTATTAATCCCTTGGCATTGGAGTTTCTAGATCAAACTGATGTTAAACAAAAACCAGAGAAATGTGTACAAGTGTCCATACAGATGCTGACTTACAGGTTTGCATTACTCAGAGAGCTAGATATAGGATAAATGTCCTCACGCATTAGGACTTATCCTCTTCTAGTGATCAGTGTAAGCTGCCAGTGGTATGGAGTCAAACAGATAGTTAAGGGTTAATGCCTCTTACCTGTAAAGGATTAAGAGGTTCACCTAGTCTAGCTGACATCTGACCAGAGGAACCAATGGGGGAACAAGATGTTTCAAAAGGAAGGAGGGAAGTTTTCCTTTGTTTAGAGTCAATTTCAGCCGGAGTGAAAGAGATCAAGGAACCAGCCTCTTATCAGAGCAGTAAGTTTTAGAAAGGAATAAATAGGTTCATGTTTATTTTCTTTGTAACTTGTCTTGGTACCATTAAGGGAATTATCAAAATTGGGTATTTGGGTATTTTTTGTGTAACTAAGTTTTTGCCCAGGGGAACATCCTTTGTGTTTGGAATCTGTTGTCTGTGGGAGTAGCTGGTATGCTAATCTTTCCCAGAGAGTTTTCTTTTACCTCTCTTTTCTTTAATTAAAGTCTTTTTCTTAATACTTGATTGATTTTTTCCTTGTTTTTAGATCTCAGGGGGTTGGATCTGTGCTCACCAGGAAATTGGTGAAGTCTTTCAAGACTACCCAGGGAAGAAAAGTAGTGCTTGTGAGTGGTGGCAGCGATACCAGATCTAAGCTGGTAATTAAGCTTAGAAGTGTCCATGCAGGTCCACACATCTGTACCCTAAAGTTCAGAGTGGGGAGGAAGCCTTGACCTATGGCAGTAATTTATCTTTCATGTACCATTTGCCCTCCCCTGAAATATCTAGTATAAGCAAGTGCTGGAGGTTTAGATACCATGCTGTTATATAGAAGTAAAGAGGAGAGCATATGAGAGAGACATGAAGAACAACAGATTAGACAGATCTTTGGTCTCTTCTGGGATCATAAATCATGCTCCAATTAAAGACTAGCCTGAATGAGAAACTGAGATCTGAATCCCCTACATTTGGAGGGAGGTGTATGTGTCTCCATGGACTCAAATCTCCAGATCTGGTTCATAGATTCCAAGGCTAGAAGGAACCATTGTGATCATCTAGTCTGACCTGTATAATACCAGCCATAGCACTTTCCTGAAATAATTCCTGTTTGAACTAGAGCAGTGGTTTTCAACCTGTGGTCCATTGGGGGTGGCGTCCTCAGACAATGCCTGAGATTTCCAAATGATCTGCACCTCCATTCAAAATTGTTAAGAGTCCACAAATGAAAAAAGGTTGAAAGCCACTGAACTTCAGCATCTCTTTTAGAAAAGAGTTTCCAGTCTTGATTTCAAAATTGCCAGGCACACCGCTGAAGGCGCCCTGCCTGCCACCCTTGCGGCACCGGCAGAGCACCCTCCGCAGCCTGCCACCCAGGGATGCGCTTGGACTGCTGGTGCATGGAGCCGCCCCTGCTGGAAAGACACGTGGCTATCAGCTCAACCTGTCTTTAAAGCATTCAGAATTATAACCTTACAATTATAGGAGCTTTTGTTTATATTTCTGTTGATATATCTATAGGTGTATGCATAGAAGTAAAGAAAATTGAGGCTGGAAAGTCAAACAGCCAAAGGGTAGGAAATGCCAGAATTAAGGCAACTCCCCTTTGCATATATGATTATGTAACTACAAGCTATCATAATGTATATGATTTTTTCTCCACAGGACCTCTGCCTCACTCAGTGCACAGTAGGGGCACTGCTCATTGAATAGTTTACTATTTAATACTTCTTTCTTCATCATTGGCCCTAGGCATTATTTGCTATACACTGTCCAAACCTAATCTGAACATGGAATTGTTGATTTCTGCATGGGCTTTTTATATGAGGCTTATTGTAATATTTTAGTGCTTTATAAACTTCACAACATCCCTGCAAAGGGAGGTGATACCCCCATTTTATACATGGGAACAGATGCATAAAGATGAAGGCTAAAATTGTCAGAGGCAACAGCTAATTCTGGGTGCCCAATACGAGAAATACAAGACCTGATTTTTCAGAGGACTTAGCATTTTATAGCCCTGCATATGCTCAGAGCAGAACTCTCATTGACCTCAATTGCTGTGGGGAGTGCTCAGTAGTTCTACACATTAGACCCCAGCAGCAGAGAGCATAGCAACACTGTGGCTGAGGCAGGGTCAGAATCCAGTTCTTAAGGACAGCATTCAACTGCCTTAACCAGGAGGCCATCATTACTCTCCTGCAACTCACTCCACACCTCCCAGCTTCTGCAACAATGAAGCAGGGCGTTCTACAGAACCTGCTGAACAGCTCTCATTCCCAGAGCCCCATCCACACTCTACACTGAATAAGGCAGAGGATTTATGTGTCTAATTACATTTTTCACAAGACATCTACACAGTTTCCTTACTTTTGAAGGGTTCACTTCTCATCCTGATGATTTTTTGAATGTAGGGATTTTACAGGATAGCCTAACGTAAAAACATTAAAATAATTTAATCACATAGAATCATACTGACCCTCAAACATGTGTCATCTGCAAGGTAGATACAAAGCACAAGCCTCTACACCCCTTCCCCATCCACTTCTGCACCTTCCACACTCCAGCTCCTGCCCCTCCCTACTGCTCTCCCCTCAGCTGCAGATCCACATTTTCCTCCTGTTGTTCTTGAGCCCACCTCTGCAGCTATCCTCCTTAGCTGCTTTCCCATCCTCAGCCTCAGTCTCTCTAGCTCCTGTCCCCAGCCCATGTTCTTCTCCACCTGTTCCCATTACCCCTTCCCCTCTGCTCTTCTCTCTCTTCTCCCCCCTCCCCATTCAGTTCTCTGCTCTCCTCTGCTCCTCATTCCCCTTATTCCAGGTTCCATCCCTCTCTTCCCATTTTACAGCTTTGCAGTCACATCAAGCTGCTTCTTCATTCATCTCCATGGTGCCTGGGCACAGCAAGGAGAGAACTGAGAACTCAGGAGAAACAATTCCCTTGTGTTCCATCCTAATACCCAACAGGAGAAGAAACCCAGCAAATGTCCCACTCAGTCCCTGCAGTTGGGGGCTACAGCATACACAGTCCAGCCACTGCATAGGAGCTCTGAGGGGACGGACTCTTCAGAGAATTTGCTTACCAAACAAACAGTTCTGCCATAGGGTGTGGCTATCCCATAGCCAAGTATTGTTCCACAGGTTCTCCCTGCCTCTGTTTCTTCTCACCAGGTTCCCAGAAATAACCCACAAAGGCTTTCCATCCAGTACCTACCCCTTCTTGATGTCTGCTTTTATTAACAAAAGTCCTCAAAATCAAGCCCCAAAATAAACCAGTCTGAGCCTTTTCTAGCTAAAGTTATTCTGCAGGCCTCTATCTTCCTTATCCAACTTTCTGAATCAGAAACCAGCAGGTAACTTCCCTTCTGCTGCTTTCCTAAGTCTCTCCTGATTTCTTAGGGTTGGACTCCAAGGCTGCTTTCCTGGAGTCCCTTACAGTCTCAGCCCCTCTAGGTTATCTTTCCAACTTCCAGCCTCTGGAATAGAGCCCTGGCTCTCAGACTGTTCACCCTAGAGTCCTGTCCCCCCAAGCCTACTTCATAGGCTTCCACTGAAGCCCAACTTGCCTCCCTGGGCTTCTATTCCACTAGACTGCATTTTCTGCCCTTTTATGAGGCCCAGGTGTTTCAGGCTATCATGTGACCCCAATTAGTCCTGCCATCTATGGCTAAGTTGCAGTCAGGTGGGGCTGATGGAACAGGGTTGGCTAACTCCAGCCTCCTTGCCCTTAAAGAGGCAGGTCACCCTGTTGCAAAGGGTCTAGGGAACATGTGCAAAATGAGATTCTTTCAGAGGCTCATGCTGGCCAAATTTGGGAAGATTTTCACAGGAACAACAAAAGGCACATCCCTGACTCCTGGGGTCCTGTTTTCAAACCCCTGCTCCAATGTATGCAGGTGCTAGAACTCAATAAAATGGGTGTAAGAATTTTTCTTTAATAAATGGCAAACCTTATTTTCTTCAAACCTCATTCCCTCATTTTCAGACAGACACAGCTGAACCAATTTTAGCTGAAATTCTAATAATAAGTAATAATCAGCCGTAGGCATATACCTGACATGGAAAAATTCATTACAAATGGTTACACTTTTGCCAAGTTATAAGTAATTGAAAATTGGATCTTATAATGGAAAAGTATAGGACAATATTAACTATAAAGATCATTATCTATGCTGCCTTTAATATAGATAGAGATCCATATATATATGGATGTGTATATAACTGTAACAATCAAAAAGTTACAGTAGTTACTTTGTGATTAAATTCAAACAGTAAGGAGAATACTGCTTAATAAACTCAGATGCTTAAATCAATAAAAATTATAGTCATTTTTAGAAACTTCCTACGTTTACTAAATTCCAGTGGGAAGGAACGTATAAGTGTTCAGGATAGTTCCTAACAGTCCATGCGCCTTTTGTGAGGCTACTGGAAGAGAAGGTGGGACACAAATTGAAGTAAAAATTAATTAGTTTTTTTTTGCTAACATACTAATGTTTCTTTTTGACAGACTGCCCTAACCTTAACCTTTT
The DNA here is from genome assembly GCF_007399415.2 of Gopherus evgoodei. Classification (NCBI taxonomy): domain Eukaryota; kingdom Metazoa; phylum Chordata; order Testudines; family Testudinidae; genus Gopherus; species Gopherus evgoodei. The sequence goes on from NC_044332.1 coordinate 46,347,832, forward strand.
CCATGATGTGGAATAGATACAACCCAGTCATTGAGCCTAATGTTGTGACCTTCCTGTTGCTGCCTGCTCAACCTCCTTATTATTTGTTTATGCTGGTGTGTCTCCCCCAGTCCTTTTAACATACCCAAACACATGACTAAAGGTATTTATTATCACATATCCATGAGCCAATAGCATAAAACAGAATTAACTAAACTCCAGCGGGAGGGAATTCTGACACATATTTATTAAAAATTAATCTTTTTAAAATAAAACGTTTGACTTAAAATTAATGTTTGCAAGCCCAAGCCTGCGAAGTTCTGAGTGCATGGAACTCCAGCTTTGATGAGAATTCACTTTGATGGAAATTCAGGCAGACCTGGCAGGATTGGGTCCATAGCTATCAGTCATTGGTAATGAATATTCTGACTCTATAGCAAAGTCAAATTCTTGTATGATAGGTCTAAAAACTATCTGAGTTATAACAACAGCACCTTTAATGTTTTGGTGTACAATATGAAAAGGTCTCTGAAACCATAAGAAAAAAGCAACAGACCCAGTTCACTCTTTGGATTCCATCAACTTCGCTCCTCTAGCACAATGGAACTTCCACAATAAAGGTAAAAGCTCTTCTGTGAAGGGGACAGAGTTTTCTCTAGGGCTGGGCCCAAACTCTAGAATTAACTCCCATAGGAACTAAGGCCCATCACAACCTCACCACCTTCTGTTCTAAGTGCAGGGTGAATTTTTTTGACGTGCTTTCCATAACAAACTTAGAGTAAAGTATACATATTATTAAAAAAATTCCAAAACAAAACGTTCTTCTGCCCACTTTTCTCCCCATAGGAAGAGGATGAGAGACCAAAACAAATGACAGATGTTAGTCATGTTGTTTAATGCACTACTGGAAGGTGCACAGATGCTATAGCGATGAGTGTGATAACAGAACATAGAATAGAACAGTACAGCACTCAGGGTGATGGGATGGTAAGCTACAGAGAGGTAAGCAGACCACAAATGCCTCTTTGTCAGGGGCCCCAGCTAACTAGCACCACCCATAAAGTGAGAGGGACTATCTGAAAATGGGGTGGTACAAGTTAGCCAACAGAGATCTCAGCTCATCTCCTGGGCACTTTGCACTGTCAGAGCTCTGTAGAATAACAATGAGAAACATAATGGATTAGAGTGAAAAAAAATCCACCAACATCCCTACCCAACATAAATGCAAGCATAGAAGAATGGCACACACAATAAAAGAGAACTGAGAGGGATCTTCCGCCATATGTTAAAGAATGTCATAGATAAACATTGAGTTACAGCTAGAGCAAGAGCATACCTGTGTGGGGGAGCTACAGATGGAAAAGGTGTTCTTTTCTGTCTTCACAAGTTTATACTTTGAGGTGGAAAGCAGTTCCACTCCTGCAGAGCTCAGCTGCTGCAACAGCAGAAAGTTGTTCTGTACACAGTGTGCTCCTCTTTGCTTCTTTCCTTGCAAATGTACTTCTTATTGTTCCTTTTCATTTGTGCATTCCCTTCTTTTTTCTCAATCAAAACTTACTGTTCTAATGGTCAAATCCCTTGAAGACATATGGGCCTATTTGCCACTACTCTTGAGCTTGTGTGGTGCTTTACAGCTGTGCAGAGTTGGTGTAAAACACTATCACTTTAGAATGGCAGCATTTTGCAGTCACTGTGTACTTTCTGGCTCCAGTCACTCAGTTTGGTTGAAACAGAAGTGAAGGGTGTGGTGGGTAATGATCAATAATGAGCAGCCAAAATATTAACAACCAGTTCCCTCTTCCTCACCCCATGAGGGGGTCATGCTCCCCCCGGGACTCCTGCTCCATCCAACCCCCACGTTCCTTGACAGTCCCCTCCCAGACCCCTGCCCCATCCACCCCTCTTCCCTGTCCCCTGACTGCCCCCTGCCACCCCATCCAACCCCTGCTCCTTCCTGACTGCCTCCCCGGGACCTTTGCCCCCATTCAATCCCCCATTCCCTGCCCTCTGACCGCTCCGACGCTAATCCACTCCCTCAACTCCCCTGCCCTCTATCCAACACCCCCTCTATGCTCCCTACGCCCTTACCACGCTGCCTGGAGATGGCGCTTGGGCAGGGACCAGAGCCGGGGTGCCCAGGCGGTGGGCAGAGCCGGGGTGCCTGGGTGGGGGGCGGGGACCAGAGCCAGGCCGGAGCCGCGCCGCCTGGGGATGGGGTCGGGGACCAGGCTGGAGCCGTGTGGTGCCTGGAGCCCTCCTCACACTCTAGTCTGCCGGTCCCAGCTCACCTGCTGGAAGCTGCTGCTTCCTTCTCTGCTCTCCCAGGCTTCCCATGCAAACAGCTGATTTGGGGGAAGCTGGGGAGGGGGAGGAGAAGCCTCGGGAGCATTCAGGGGAGGAGGCAGAGGCGGAGTGAGGTGAGCTGGGGCCAGGGGAAGGGCAGGGAGCTGCTGGGGCTTTTATTAAATTTAAAAGTCCTTTTCGACCAATTGTCCCTTGCGGGACAATAGGTTCTAAAAGGGCTTCTAAATTTAACAACTGGTTCCCGCAAATCGGTGGGAACCAGCTCCAGCTCACCACTGGCAATGATGTTAGGGAAGTGCAAAAGTGGCATACTTGTCCATGGCTATATCTACACTTCTGGCAGAATGTAGGGTACATACAAGCATTACATATGTAGCTACACGGTGCAGTGGAAGGCTCCAGCAGCAGGGAAAGGCTCCAGAAGCAGGGAGATACTGGAGTCTTTCCTCACTGCCACAGCCTTTCACTGAAGCAGGGAAATGCTCTAGCAGTGGGGAGGCCCATCCAGCAGTGGGAAGGTTCTGATCCAGGATGGGGGGGGGCACAAAACAGCAGGGACAAGCTGTGACAGCAAAGATATGCCAGAGCCTCTCCCCATTGCTAGAGCTTTTCCCCAGCTTTCTCCTTCACTATGTCTACATTTACAATGCTGTGTAGAATACAGGCATTGCACACCCAGGTTGCATGGATATAAACGGCAGTATAGACAGTAAGATATAACTTAGGCAAGTATTATAGAGTAGAGGGTCTACACAGCTAAACCCCCAGAGTATGTACCTTTCACAGCTTTCTACTCACTCAAGCAGTGCCTCCTCCATCTACACTGATATTTTTGGCATGTAGTTTCCTGCTACCAGAGCCTTTCCTCACCACAGTGAAAGGCTCCCACTGCGGGGAAAGGCTCTGGCAGGTGGAAGGCAGTGGGACACAACACTGCAAAAAATAGCAAAATAGATGTGGGTGGCACTGCATGGACAACCCGAGACTCATGAAGGGTATGTACCCTGGGGGTTCAGGTGTGTAAGCACTCTAACCTACTTGCCTAAGCCATGTCTCACTGTCTACACTGCTGTTTATACTCATTCTAGCTAGGCATGCAGTATCTGTACTCTACCTAGTGCTGTAAGTGTACATATAATCAAGGAGAGATGGCGGCTGTTTCAGCCCCTGACACAAGAACAACTCTAATTTCCACCAGCTTGTAATGGACTTCTAGGAAGTATCACGCCGATGGGGATCTCAAGCGCATAAGATGCTTCAGTCACACTGCTTCCTGCAGTTGACATGCTTCCTATGCTGGCTGTATACCACCAGAAGATTTCCCACAATCCACAGCTGATTGCTGAAACCACATTTTCCACCCCTTTTAGATGCTGGAGCAGTGCAAAGCAGCTAGAGTGGAGACCAAGATTTGGCCCACTTGTGTAAGCGTCAATAGCCACACAGGCTGCCAGACAGTGGAGAATCAGGTACATATATTTTGGATTGCTAGTTATGTTTTCTTAATTCCATTAATCTATACACTTGCTAGTCTTCAATCAGACTAATATGGGTTTTATTATGTTTCCAGTACTGTCTCTAGAGTATATTTATTTGACAAAGAAGCAGATTTTCCTGGAGGAGTTATACCCGCCTACAGGCCTTGCATGTTTATCCATTTTGTTATTTTTCACCATTTATTGAAACATTTTGCCAAATAATTTTATTCTAAAGATTCCTCCTCCTCCTCCTATATTTGTCTGCATTGAACTATCTCTGTCATTATTGACTTTTAACTGATCTAAGCTTGTATCCAGATAGCTACAGTATTCTGTATTATTTACTGGTATGCCCATTTCTAGTATCATCCATCTGTGACTCTGTTTTCCTTTTCTGCTTTTTGTCCCTCCCACCCAGCACCAATTTACTGAGCCGATTTTCTTCTTCTTCTAGGAACAAGAAGAAAATTGGCCCAATAAATTGGGGAAAGGAGAAACAGAAAGGGCTAATTCCAAAATTGGTTACACCTACTAAGAGATATAAAAGGTAGTAAGAAGAGGTTCTATATAAGAGAGAGAGAAAGACAAAGGAAGGAGAAGGGAAGGAGAGCTAATAATGGATACAATCAAAAAGGTAGAGGTGTTTAATGTCTATTGTGCTTCACTCCTCTCTATGAAAGTTAATTGTGACCAGGTACTTAACACAATTAATATTAACAAGGGGGAAAGAACATAAGCCAAAGCAGGGAAAGAACAGGTTAAAAACTATTTTGATTAGTTAGATGTATTCAAGTTGCCAGGGCTTAATGAAATTCATCATAGGACACTTAAAGAACTAGCTGAAAAAATCTCAGAACTGTTAGCAATTATCTTTGAGAATTCCTGGAGGACAGGTAATGCCCCAGAGGACTGGAAAAGGGCAAACATTGTACCTATCTTTAAAAAGGGGAACAAGGAGGACCTGGAGAATTGTAGACCAGTTAGCCTAACTTTGATACCTAGAAATCTAGTGGAATAAATTAAGAAACAACCAATTTGTAAGTACTTACAAGATAACAGGGTAATAATAGCCAATATGGAATTGTCAAGAACAAATCACGCCAAAACAAAGTAATTTCCTTCTTTGACAGGGTTGCCTAGTGGATTGGGGGAAACAGAAGATGCTATATATATCTTAATTTTTGTAAGGCTTTTGACACACTTCCATATGGCCATCTCATAAAAAACTAGGAAAATACAGTCTACATGAAATTAATAGAAGGTGGGTGCATAACTCATTGAAAGTCTGTATCCCAAGAATAGTTGTCAATTGTTCACTGTCAAACTAAGATGAGGTGGGGCCTTACAGGGTTCCAATGCTTTTCAACATTTTTTTAATAACATGGATAATTAGGGGTGCTGGAACAATTTGTATAGTGGGGATGCTGAGAACCATTGAACCAAACTGTAAATCCTGTGTATAATGGAAACCACTTCAAGTCAGGGGGGTGCTGCAGCCTTATAAAATTTGAAGATGACACCTTGCTGCAGGGTTGCAAGCAGTTTGGAATTAGACTTCAAAATGATCTTGAAAAATTGGAGAATTTTTGTGAAATCAACAAAATATAATTCAATGAAGACAAATACAAAGTATCATACTTAGAAAGGAAAAAATCAAATGCATGAATACGAAAAGGAGAATAAGTAGTAGTTCTGCTGAAAAGGATATGGGGGTTAGACTGGATCACAAATTGAATATGAGTGGACAATCTAATGCAGTTTTGAAAAGAACTAATATTCTGGGGTGTATTAACAGAAGAGTCATATGTAAAACAGAGGAGGTAATTGTCCTACTCTGCTTGGCACTGGCGAGGCTTCAGCTGGAGTACTGTCAGTTTTGGCTACCACACTTCAATTTGTCCACATTTTTGTTAGAGTCCAGAGGAGAGCAACAAAAATGATAGCAGGTTTAGAAAACCTGACTTATAAAGAAAGGTTAAAGAAACTGGGCATGTTTAGAATTGAGAAAAGAAGGCTGAGTGGGGACTGAGTTAATTTTCAAGTATGGTAAGGGCTGTTATAAAGAGGACAGTGAACAATTATTCTCCATTACCAGTGAAGATAGGATAAGAAATAATGGACTTAATCTGCAGCAAGGAAAACTTAGGCTAAATATTAAGAAAAAAATATTAGGATAGATTGTCTTCCGGGGAGATTGTGGAATCCCTGTCATTGGAAGATTTTAAGAACTGATTAGATGAATACCTGTCAGGGATGGTCTAGGTATACTTGGTCCTGCCTGAGTACAAGAGGCTAGACTAGATGACCTCTTGAGGTCCCTTCCAGGCTTACATTTCTATGATTTTATAACTCAAAGAATTTTGTAAAAAAATTGCATTCTGATGTTAAAATGGCATTGCCAGATTTGCAACTGGGGATTTGAAGTATTTCTGATGTCATTTTTAAGCTTACAGTCCTTCATTTATGGGGGAAGGCTGAAAGAATTCCTTTAGTTGGCATAAATGAACTTGTTAAACTTTGAAAAGGGGCGGGGGAGGGGAGGAAGGAAAAAATGTGTGGACGGGAGGTAGAGGGCCAGCAAACCCATCAATAATATTCATTTCATTGTACTCAGTTGCAAAAGGTGGAAAGAAGGGGTGAGGCAAGCAATGGTGAGAACAAAAGTGGGAAATTTTAAAAATTCAAAAATATTTAATTGATTTTTTTTAAATTGTTCCACTGTGAACCCTGCAAAATGAAAACAAACTCTGAAATTTTTAAGTTGTTCATGAAACTGTTTTTTCTATTTTCAACCAACTCTGAAAAATGAATGACCAGAGAATCAAATTCCCCACAAAGAGGAAGGCAGGCAGGCTAGCATGGCACAGTTTTCTGTTCAACCATATTGTATCAATCTGTGCTGTATGATACCTCATTTTTTTTAATATTGTATCAGAAAAAACTGGGAAAATGTGCTGCCATATCCAGGCAGGTGTATACTCAGACAGCTAATCCCAGCCACTGCCCAGGCTACCCTGACTACAGTGCTATTTTTAGTGTGCATGTGTATGTGCAAGCTGGGACTCCAGCTTCCCAGCTCAAATGTAGAAGCTGAATGGAGTTACACCAGGTGCCTGGTAGAAACAGAGGGCCTAGCTGCACAAGGAAAATGACTAGTTGTTGACAATGATTGTCAGGAATGGGTTCCCGCCCCACTTCACCCCTCACAATTAGTTTTGATAATTGTTTAGGTGCAGGTTAAGAAAGGCAGGACAAAAACTATTTTCAGTACCATTATAGTAAGCATTATGTAGACACCTGGTTTCTATCATGATTTCTGTCATGGTGCAAAGCCCCTATCCTGCCCTCACAGCACAGCATACACACACTGGAGTTATATCCATACCTTACAACACTGCCCACCATTCACTTTTACTGGTAACTTAAATAACAAAATACAAACCCGAGCCTAAGTGTTCTCTAGTGCTCAGCTTTTCCATAGGAAAAACAACCAGGAGTCCTTGTGGCACCTTAGAGACTAACAAATGTAGTTGGGCTAAAACCCAGGAAAGCTTATGCTCAAATAAAGTACTCCTTGTTGATTTTGCTGATACAGACTAACATGGCTACCACTCTGAAACCTTTTCCCTAGGGTTTCTCTCTACAATGCATTGCTCTCCCTTCTCCCTCAGAAAAGGGGCACTGAAGCATTTTTATACCCTTAATTGGAGCAATGAGCCCCACTTCTTCTGGGTTCTAGCTTAAACCAGCCTGAGTTGGCAGAACAGTGCTACCTCTCTCTATAGAGTCTGAAAGCCTGAAAACCCAACACAACATTCCATCTACAGTAGCAGCCACACTGTCTTCTTATTGTGGGATTGGGCCCAAAGACAATAAAGATATATCATGCATTAAGCCATGCAAATTGCAATATCTGTGACTGAAAATATATAATGTTATGTAAGGTTTCCCAATGGGTGTTTTTGTACCATTTGTATTATTATCTTGTTTGATCCATTTATAAAATGAGCTAAAATGAAAAATTGGCAAATAAAGGTGTAACAGTTTGCTTTCTTAAGAGAAAAGAAATATGTCATTTCAAGGAGATAGATTAAGTGGAGTCTGTATATGAATTATAAAACAACATGGGACAAGGCAAATGATGCTGCAGTACCATTCCTTTTAAGGAGTCTATTTTTCCAGATAATGGGATGTGTACATTACATCACTACAGAAATTTGTGGTAAAATTGAATTAACTTTCTTCTTCATGAATTACCAGCCATTATGCTCAATGACTACAGTCCAGTGACACAGTGCGACACTTCATACAAACAACAAGTAATATTGCATACACCACTCCTTCATTCCAAAGATACACAAAGTAATTTGCAAAAATACATGCAATGATAGATAGATAGATTAGATGAAATCTGGCCCTATTGAAGTCAGTGACAAAACTCACTTCAGTGTGGTTAGGGTTTTGCCCATAATATATACATACACTCACAGCACTATTGAAATGCAGCTATTTTTGTAATAGAGGGTGGAGGCTAGACAAGCAACTAGCATGCAACATACCCAGAAAGAGAAATTTTCACTAAGAACACTGGGACAAATCTTTGTTCTTATGAAAAGGACTGTCATATTTTAATGTCCATATGATGTAGAAATGACCTCATGTTTTAAGGTGTCATATGAATGCTCCCACCTCTCTGCACAAGAAACTGCATGGAACTAAACTGTTCAACTTAACAAGGATGAAAGGCTGAGTTGGCCCTGGTATTATTTGATCCTTCATTCCAGCAGGTGAAAAAAAATTGTCTTAGATTACTAAGCAATGCAGTACATCAGCAGTGTCATCACTATGCACATTTATTATTCAAATATCTTATAATCTTACAGATGGAGATAGATTACACTTTAGATACAGACAAAATCTATTTTTAATAAGAAATAGGTTAATCAAAGTAGAACGGTCCAAGGGGAAGAAAGCCGAATTCCTCCACTTGGCAGGTAAAAACAAACAAACAAACAGCTATTTCTTCTTTAATTCTGCCTTGGGCTCATTGTATAAGAGTTTGAGGGCTCAGTCTTTTAGTGTAGCTTGCCCTTAATTCTCACACCTAGCTATGACAGAGACCTGCTAGGAAGCTGTCCAGGAGTGATGCACATGACATCATTGGACTCACCAGAAGTTCGACCTTGAGCACATGTGCGCACGCACACACATTAAAATAAAATTAAAATCACTTGGTTCCCAAGCTCTATAGTTCATGGGCGAGCCCTTTTCTCTTCCCCTCCCCAGACAATGTAATAGGAACACAATGAATTAATTCAGTGCAGGTCTGCCAATGGGGGAAAATGGGGCAATTGCCCAAGGGCCTGGCAGGCCCTGGGGGCAGCACAGCACTGTCCCTGGAAGCATCCGGAATGGCCCTATGGCCCTAGGGGGCCTCCATGTCCTGCCCCCGCCCCCTGCGCAGACTCCCCAGCTCCCATTGGCCAGGAACTGTGACCAATGGAAGCTGTGGGGATGGTGCCTGTGTGCAGAAGCACCCAGAGAGCCCCTGGACCCCCTGCCTAGGATCCACTGCCTGAGGGATGTGCCAATTGCTTTTCGGGAGCCAACCAAGGTAAGTGCCACACCCTGCACCCAAACACCCTCCCAGAGCCTGCACCCCACCCCCTCTCCTGCACCTCAACCCCCTGCCCCAGCCTGGTGAAAGTGAGTGAAGGTGTGGGAGAATGAGCAACAGAGGGAGGGGGGATGGAGTGGGCAGGAAGTGGGGCATCAAAGAAGGGGAGGGGCAGGGGCAGGGCTTTAGGGAAGGAGTGGGGCAGAGGGAGGGACAAGGGTCTTTGGGTTTGTACAATTAGACAGTTGGCAGCCCTACCGGGTGGGCATGTGGAAGCCCTGGCCGTGCTGGAAGAGCGTGCCCAGCTGTGCAGCTGGAAGCTCGCTGGGCACCAGCCAGCACAGGTGCAGCACTGCTCAAATGTCAGGTGGACCACGTCTGCATGGTCGTGGCTTGTGCATGTGTGAGAACCCATTGACTGTTCTGCCCTGGGGCCCAGAATTGCTATCGGTGGGCCTGATTCACTGGCTCATTAGATCTCTTTCTACTGCAGATGGCTTCAACCAATGACTTTATCTTCCCTTCTGGCAGGTAGGCCAGTCCTTGTGCTTAGCATAGTCTAAGTGATACCATACTTAATCGCATCTAGACGTGGGCACGGCAGGGGGTAAAGCCTTTGGAGTCCATGAAACCAGAGTAGCAACTCCATCTCTAATCTGGTTTCCATGAGACCTACAGAACTTATATTTTGTGCTTTAAAAAAATGTCTGGCCACTGATGGAGCTAAGTAAACTCAGAATTTATAATAAATAGCCCAGAGAGCTAGAGAATCGAATCTGTTTTTTTTTAAGAGGCCAGGAGTCATACAACATCAATTTCTATATAATCAGTACTTTTGAGTTCCTTGGTACCAACCTAGCAGGCATCTTTACAGGTAGTACTATACATGCAGATTTCTCTGGCATCCTTCAAACCCACTTGACACTACTGTATGTAATTACTGCCTTTTTTCATCAATGGAAGAGTCACTTTCCTTCCACTCCTTGTAATTTTACACTGTCAGAAGATGTTCATGTTGAGTGATGTTCATGTTGAGTCCTTCCTTTTACTGCACTATTTTGGGATCCTGCTACTTATAATGGGTAATGTTTTGGTCTTTCTGGAGAGCAACGTCCTCACGTAAAGTAAGGCTGAAATTAAAAAAAACGCAAAATCCCAGGGAAGATGGAATGTGGAGAAGTACTTTAAGCACCTTAGCTCAGTTCAAACCCATGAAATCTCACATGAAATATTAATACTTTAATGTCCAGAAAGGAGTTTAATTTGATCTGCAGAATCACAACTCCAGCAGTATAATATGTCCCATGGCCATGCAAAGTGCTGAAGAAAGCAGAATATGCCCAGATTCCTCTGCCAGGAAAATTCTGACCTACAGGCTGCAGAGCAAAGCACTTACTAAGCATCCCAAATAGCTGTCTAATGTATATGTCCTCTGGAAATGCTTGGGGTTTTTCTCTTCATCTATGATTTCAGCAACCAACACAGTTTTCTTTGCTCAGTGACCTTATAAATAGAAGAGCAAAGATCTAGAAAAAATGCATCCACATTTTTATGAAAGGCCAGCGATTGTGAAAGTTTAACCATAATTGCAATTATGTAGACAAATCCAGCAACAAACCTTTTGTGTTTCTGAAAACACCCTGTCTGTCATCACTTGGTTACAGCAGCTTTGAAAAGCAGCTCTAATTGATTTATCTTTTGCTCAGAATAACATCTTGATAAATAAATTATCACCTAAACACAATTGATTCCTAACATTTCCTTTTCTAATTATATTTATGACATATTACTAAGGCTCCCATAGTTTAAAAGCTTACATAAGTTTCTTCCATTCCTGTAATCTAATCTAAGGTGCAAAGGCTGGATTTGTGCCAATAAAACCCTTTGTTAATATACTGCTACACTAGCATGGTCCATCTGGAGTTACTGTTCTGCTTGATGTCACATGACAGATCCTACCTGCACAGAAGATGAAAGGACATTCAAAGCATGTGTCTGGGGATGACAGTTTTCTTTGTGATGAACCACAGAGTCACAGCTTGTTAAGTAAGACTGTGACAGTGATAAAAGACAAAGCCATCATTTTATAGAAGAGTATGGCCTATCTGCACATGACAAGCCATACTATCTCTGCTCACACATGCTGACATCTCATAATGCACTTCCCCAAGTGCAGGACAGAAATAGTCCCTGAAGACAGCACCACTCGAGAGTAATAGCCTACTGCTTATCTAGGAGCAAATGAATGGAAAAAACCTGAAGTGTACAATGTGTCCCTATTAACATCACAGATAAAAGTGGATTTCAATTTAAAATATTTTCTCCTTTGTACCTATTTCAAAGGTTCAATAGGCTTAGGACTAAAAAATAATTACAACTAAATTGGCCTCATTTTCAATAATAGAATGATTTAAACTCTTCCACACCATGGGTTGGGTTTTTTTTTGTTTTGGTTTTTTTTAATTATCATGGTAAGTTTATAAAAATCAATTTAAGGCTCTCCTTCAATCCAGTACTGCAGGCTAGATGTTCACCCTGTGCTACACTACATGTAACATTCTTAGCACTTCACATCTTCCCAGTAATGTACAAACATTATTAATTAATCCTTATGGGCTCCCTGCAGGCTGAAAGCTAGAAGAAATGTGGGTTACACAGAGAGTTCAAATTAAGGGCAGGGAAGAACCTTCCAGGAGCAGGTGGTGCATGAGACAAGAGAGGTGAGACTGACAGCAGAGCGAGGCCTATGCACAGCATGAGGCTGTTGGCCTGCTGCAGGGCATGGGTTGTACTGGTGGCTGCCTGAGAAGGAGGGGCTAGGGAAGGAAAAGGAAAGTAGAAAGGGTCTCATGGGACAGAAAGAAGGATAAACTAACTTAACAAGCTGCCACTCTCAGCTCACCATTGTGTATACAAAATACTGACATTAAAGTTATCTTTCTCTCCTGCTGGTCTAATCATCTCACTCTTCTCTCTGAATCCCTCCACTGAGTTCCTCTGGCCTCCTACATCAAATCCAGGCTTCTCATTGTCACCTTCGAGGAACTGCACATGTATTCCCACTGCCTCCCTTCTCCCAAGTCTCTGTTCCTGAATGACTCATTTGCATCCTCTCTCACTCTCATTTTCACACCTTCTTCCACATTTTCTCCTCTCTCCCTCTCTTTTTGCACCAGTATAACTCTCTCTCCTCATGGAAACTGCAGGATTTTTTCAGGGAGAATTTGTTTCTCTGATAACTTTAACCTTGGTTGCTTGATATTTCTCCCTTCAATTTGTGTTTGAGCCATATAGCTTGCTTGAGGTGGGCCCTGGCCCCAACCCTACAAAAACAAGCACATATGCTTAACTTTAAGCTTGAGTATATGTGGTATTGCCAGCTATTGCCAGCATTTTATTGTGAGTCTCATGATACTTGATGTTTTTCTTAAAGCTCCAGCTCGTAGGTTCATGTGATGCACAAAAATCTGTTTTCGTTAAAAACAAAAACCAAAATCTTTCTGTCTGTGGAGAAATGCTTAAATTCTGACTCCTAAAAGCTCAAAATCCAACAAGCAAATAAAAATAATCCAACATTTATTATTTTTCAAAAACTCCTGATTGCTAAGCCAATATCATGATTTTGGGGCTTTTATTCATGATTTTGGAATGCTTGGTATTGGTACCAATGGAGCAGTTTGATTTCAAGCATATTGAAACGTTAGCTTGTACATTCATTTCAGTCATGTCTTCATGTGTATTTGTACCATGCTGAGCACACTGCATCAGTGCTCAAATAGTAAAATAAAATCCCCAAACACTAAAAATGGATAGTTCTCTAGGTTATGAAGTTTTGTATTTTTGTCTTTTGGAATTTGTCAGCTTAACTGACTTTTCTGGCTGCATCTACCATGTGAAACTAAATTAGTGATGGGTGAAGTGGTTTAAGTAAGTCAAGGTCACCTTGACTTCATCTGAATCCAAACTGAGCATTTTTATTTTGAGATTTAAAAGAGTTTAGTTAGTTATTTCCTTTTCTTTTTATGTTCTCTTCACATCATAGTTCCAGTCATGACTGGAAATGCCTCAAAGGTAACAAGAAAGAATGTTCATACAGTATTTGGGGGTGAGTCACAGGTAAACAGTGCTGAAAATCTACAAGAAAACCTGATCCGGTGAGTTCTTCGGCCTAGCTTTAAGATCTGAAAGACACAATTAAGCATCTGAGCTTTTGGACGCTTATCCAAACCAAACTGATTTTCTGAAACTACTGAAGTTTCCCATCACTGCTCTAAATTAGCTGAATGCTGTAGGCCTAATAGCAAGTACAATGTGCTATCAGTAACAATATTTCAGTGTTGTCTTAATATATATTTGGAATGGCATTGCCTAAAACACAAGTGTGCTATCGGTGTATTTCTAGTATGGTATCTACAAACAAAGACAATGACAACAAAACTGTTTAATATAATACCCTGGCATTGCCAGTACTGTTTACACAAAATTTAGTTTCACTGCACCTCCACAAGCTATGCAGCCACCAAAGTCACATGCAGTGGTGACCGAAATTAATTATATTGTTTTCTTGGAGTGTAAGAACATTTGATACTGAGAGAGAATGCTGCCAAAAAGGACAGGAATTGATCTGCCTGCCATATGCTGATCCCCACCCACAGTGGATTGTCCCAAAGAACTCATCTCTAGCATTGGGATGTTCCAGCCCTCATCTAGGCTTCAGTCTAACAGGAATGAGCAAAAAGGCACAGAAGGGAGTACACTGAGTAATAGAATGGGATGCTGAGCACTTTGTGTTGCTGACACCAGTTGAATGCCTCCCAACCTCTTGCGGTGGTGCTCTGCCCTCTGGGTTCCAGGTTTATCCCTAGATTGGGACAGGAGATATTCTAGGAATGGTTGCTATATAACATAGTAGCACTTAGGGAAGCTTTATTTAGCCATTCCCTCCCTCTGATTTTAGCAATGTCCATTTTCTCTCCAGAGCAATGTTAAATTGCCTGGCATGCAAAAGGTCTAGAGAGGGAGGTATACATTCAGCAGATGGTTCTTCATTATACTGATCAGAGATGGCTGGGAACTTTTCAATTAAACTTTTTTTCATTGAAAAATGCCAATTCATCAAATCCAAAACTTCACAGAAATCTATTGGTTTTCAGTAAAATTTCATTGGGAGGGTTGGATGGAATTTCATTGGGAAGGTCCAGGATGGAATTTCTTGTAAAAACCAGAGAAAGACAGATGGTGAAGGCACTCACCTCAGCTGTAGGAGAACCAGGTTCAAGTTGCCTCTCTGTGTCAGACCAGGGACTAGTCATACCTCCAAGAAGAATGTCCTAACCACCAGGCTATTGTAGGTTGAATCTCTCTCTGGTTTTACCAGAAATTTCATTCTGGACCTGAGAAACCTTCCCAACAAGCGTTTCATTAAACCTAGAGGGGTTTTAAGAGGTTACTCTGCCTGATTTGGAGCAGGAATGGGAACCTGAGTTTCCCACATCCCATGTGACTGTCCTAAACACTTGGCTATGGGGTACTCTGGGGTGTCCCTTGCCTTTTTTCACAAAAAATGTCAGTGTCTCATTTTTGTTTCAAATCAGAATGAAAACATTTGCCAAAACCTCAAAATTTTTCATGAAACAGAATTCCTGTTTTCCTGCCACCCCTAATGCTGATTCTCTGCCATTCAAGAGCACTGCTGAAAGTGAAACCACAAGTGTGGAGGTGTTCTGCATTATGCACATCTTCAGGCCAATGGATCAGGCTCCTAATTATGGACCTAAGCACCTAACTGCAGGCACTTAAGTCAGAAAATTTTGTCCTTATCCCTATGAGTGCATACACCCTCAGAAATCTTGCTTGTCTGATTCTTTGATTCAAAGATCTTCTGTTGCCTATTTAAATTCAAGTTTACTTGCTCTATATTTTTTTCCTGCAACACAGTTATATATTTTGCAGCTGGTTATGTTAAAAAAGTAACATATGCAAAACTCAAGGACATGAAACCAGTAAATAGTAAAAGATTTAATACATCTGGATTACCTACCATTCAAATAGGAAATAATATGGATCACTGGAAATTATAGTGCAAAACTACTATATGTCTGGATTCGGCATCTTTGGATCTTTAGCACACTTCATCTAAAACCATTTTCACTAAACCAGTTTAAAACAAGATTTTGGACTGATTTAGGGTAAAAGAGTAATATGAGTTAGCAAGCTAATGGGCCAGTAGCCCAGGCACCTTCAAATTGGAGCTTGTCAAGGGCTTTTTGAATTTTGAAATTTCAAATTTTAAAAACATAACCAGGATAAACTTCAAATGATTCTTCCCTCACATCTTTTGACCAACTATTGAGCTAGTCAGTTTTTTCCCCAAATTTTGAGAATTAAAAAAAAGGTGGGGGGAGGAATTATCATGATTTTTTACCCCTTTTTCCCTACCAGCTCCAGTTTAAACTGAGTCTGGAGAGTATGTTCTAGCTTAGCCATACTCCACATTAAATACCCCTTCATGCACCTGACTGATCATACAATCCTGTATACAGAGGAAAAACTCCTTCATTATCTTGCATTCATCAATTCTAAGGTAGGAAACTAGATTGGCTTTCTTTTTATTTTATCTTGGAGATCTGTAAATACTGTTAAAGCTTGTAACATTTACCAGCTTCTTTAATAATATGGACAGGGTATTTGAGAATTCAGCTGCAGTATTTTCAGAAGTGCTGAACACCTGTAGCTGCCACTGACTTCATTTGCAATTGGGGTTGCTCAGTACCTGTAGAAATCAGGCAAGGTCAAGCACTGACTCAAGGGAGGGCCCCATTTAAATGGAAAACTATACAGTTTGAAGTCTAGGTTGTTTCTGCTTCATCATGCTCTCTGTTGTGAGGTTTGTGATTCTCTGTGTCAAGGGATATGGCTCACTAACCCTGCAGATGTCCCAGAATTAGAGATTGTGCCACGGTTTATTTCAGCCAAGCAAGCGAGTAAGGGGATGTAAATCTGGGCAAAACCTGCCAGGATCTTGGGTCTGGCACCTGACTCCTACTGGGCTGATACTCCCTTCTGCAAGCAAGTGGGCAAGGAGGGGTGAGGGTATGCGCACAGCCCTGGCTCTGTCCCCTCTATTCCTTCACCAGAATATCTAGTGAGGTGTGGGCTTGCCAGCTGCATCCTTTCAAGTGCTGCAATAATTTACTTCTTGTTGAAAGAACAGGAGTACTTGTGGCACCTTAGAGACTAACAAATTTATTTGAGCATAAGCTTTCATAGACTACAGACCACGTCTTCAGATGCAGGGCCGGCTTTAGGAAGTGTGGGGCCCAATTCGAACAGTTTCGACATGGTCCCGGTAGGGATGACGAAAAAAAAAACCAAAAAAAAAACCACATGTAAAAGAACACGTGGGGCTTGTACTCACCGGGTGGTGCTCCGAGTCTTCGGCGGCACTTTGGCGCTGGGTCCTTCACTCACTCCAGGTCTGCCAAAGACCTGGAGCAAGTGAAGGACCCACTGCCGAAGTGCCGCTGAAGACCCGGAGCGCCGCCAGGTGAGTAAAAATTAAAAAGGCGCCTCTACCCAGGGAAGGGATTCTCACTGGGCACGGGGCCCTCTTAGGCACGGGGCCCGATTTGGGGGAATTGGTGGAATAGGCCTAAAGCCGGCCCTGTTCAGATGCATGGAATGGAACATATATTGAGGAGATATATATACACATACAGAGAGCATGAAAAGGTGGGAGTTGCCCTACCAACTCTAAGAGGCCAATTAAGTAAGGGGGAAAAAAACAGACTCAATGTTTGTAATGGCTTATTGAATCTATCTACCCTTGTAAGTATTCTCACACTTCTTATCAAACTGTCTGTACTGGGCTATCTTGATTATCACTCCAAAAGTTTTTTTTTCCCCTTATTGTTTTTGTCTATTGCTGCTCAGCATAAATTGCAGATAGCATCATGTATAAAGGAGACTAATGACATCCTACCTTGAGTTTTGCTATGGTTTAAAAAATCGCATAATTAAGTTTCATGGTTTTTTACCCAAAGCAATTTTTGTTTAAGGTATTTTTGTATTTAAAATGTTACGTGATTTGTTTTGGCTTTCATGTGGGGAATGAACAGTTGTTAATGGCTATTAAAAAAAAGCATAATATTTAAAAAAATTAAAATAATTGAAATTAATTATTACTCTTGTATAAAATATAAAATTAATTTAGAGAAAACCCTTTGTTCCCAAGGTTCTGCAATGAGATCTGTGTGCTTGGATTCTTGCACCTGAACAAAATCCCACTGACTTCCAAGGGTCAATGTGAATTTTGTTGCAGGATCAGCACCTTTCTTTGCAAGCTCTGTGTGTGGGCTGATCAAGCAAAAGTGTCCGTGAGCTACTGCTGATAACAATGGGGAAGAGATGAAGCAAGCAGAAAGGTTTATGAGTCAGTATACACTGTGAACAATGATCAGAAAGAGTAGCAAACAGGGCAATTTGGAGGGAGTTTCAGAGGAGGAAGGAGATACTGACAAGTCTCAGCAAGTGAAAAGGCTTTCTTGAGAAAGTAACAGTACTGGGATCTGGACTGGACACATGAAGGAAATAGACTTGTTG